>NW_006292290.1:390358-406906 GCF_000327345.1 Myotis davidii | reverse complement strand
GATGACTCACTGAAACAAACCCTCAGAGTTGGATCAGCTCAGAAGAGAAACATAAAGAACCATGTTAGTAACAGAAATGTATCCAGAAGAGAAACACGTATCTGGGAGACCAACTACAGTTTGTTGTGATAGGTAACTGACATGCATCATGTAAATCAATGCTTTAAAAAAACACACAAAATGCCCTGGGTAGTTCCTAACTTATATGTAAATCTAATAACTGCAAAAATCTCTTCTCCATCTTAGCGATGGGAGGTTCAGAGCCTGATGAACCACAGGAGGGGCACGGGGAGGAGAAACCAAGCTGTTACCATTTTGAAACCAAGTTTTATCTGAAGGGGGTGCAAGCATGAGCTGTCACTTCTTGGAAAAAGAGGGAAAGCCTTTCACGCTGACTTAGGGGCTAGGACCTGGTGTTCCGCTCCATCTTGTCCAAGTACTCCCGAACCAGCCCTGTCGCTTGGATGATGCCTCGTTTCAGTCTCTCCATTACACTCTTGCTGCCCGCGTATGTGAGTCAGATCTCCTTCCCTAGTTCTTCGATTATGACCAGCAGCTCAGCATATTTGCTCTGGGCACCTGGCTGTTCTCTGTTCCCTGCATGTTAGAGATGGTGGTCCTAGTCACTCAGCAGCTGGCGATACTGGGAAGATGTTGCCATGCTGGTGGAAGGCGGGTGAATGCTCCCAGAGGCCTTGATGGAGGTGGCGGGTATGTGCATGGTCAAGTTTGGTTTGTAAGACATCCCACCCCCCGTCCCCCACCCCCCGCTGCGGGGTGCAGGCCCCATGGGACAGCATCGGCAGCGGTGGCGGTGAGGTCAGGAGGTGGCGAGGTGGGCCTGGGGGCTGTGTGCCCGTCTGTGCGCCTGCCCAGCTCCTGCACACTTTTTGTTGTTGACAGCTCAGGCGCACTGGCAAATATGGCTGTCCCCTCACTCTGACACTGTCGTAGTATCATGATATTTCAGTTTCTTGATGTTCTGCTTATGCTGCTCAATTTCTTTCTGCAGATGCTCAAATCTCCTTTTTATGATGAGTGATCTCTTCTTCATGTTATTTCTTCAAGGCTGCCAGCTGTTCTTTAATCCGCTCTGGGAAGTATCCTTCCTCTTCAGCCTTCTCTTTTTTTGTGAAGGTCCCAATGGCTTCCCTGATTGTGCTTGCTTTGAAGCTGAAATTATCTGAGCATTGCAGCCAAAGCCTCTGGCTTGCATGGCCCTCACCCTCCACACTTCAAGCCACAGATATGCCACTGACGCAGAGACTGCCCTGGTTGTCAGTGCCGCACAGTTCCAGACCACCCCACTTAGTTTTAAATGCAAACCTGCCTTGGACAGGCCTTGAAGGTCTTTTTTCCATGGTGATCACAGGGTAGCAGGCCAGCCGGTACCCACAGCCCTGGGAGGTCCGGGGGTGCCAGCTGGTTGGCTGGGGCTCTCTCTGCCTCTGATCGCCATGATGTTCATGGAGAAACAGGCCAGCCGGCACCCATCTGTTGCCTGAAGCCTGGGTTTCCGATCCCTTTGCCTCTCAGCATTGCGGCTACATATGCAAATTAACCGCCATCTTTGTTGGTGGTTAATCGCCATCTTGGCTGGCAGTTAATTTGCATATCTCCCTGATTAGCCCATGGGAAAGGTGACGAAGTTACGGCTAATTACCATGTTTCTCTTTTATTAGATAGGATTTTAAAGTTCACTTAAGACCGAGTTTCTTTAAAGTAATATCTAAAATACATTTTGTTCCTACGCACTTAAAAAAAAAAGCCCTGCCTAAGGATAGATATAATTTTTGCAGAGAGAGGAAAAAGGGATATTGTGAGAGAGAATGAGATAAAGAGAAAGAAATATCAATATAAGAGAGACACTTGGGATCAAACACACTACCTAGGTATGTGTCCTGTCCATGAATTAAACCTGAAACCTTTTGGTGTACAGGATGACACTCTAATCAACTGAGACACCTGAGCTTATGTACTGAGAGTATTTATAATCTTCAAAATTGAAAAGTGTATCTATCTCATATTCAGACACTGCTCTGTCCTGTACACCCACTACTTTTTCCTCATTTTACAATCCTGGCAGCAGTTTTGACAGTTAATCCAAACTGAACTTCTGAGATTGTAAGTCATGAAAGTTGTCTCATATTTTCTAATAAATAAATAACAATATTGATATGATACCAGAGAGGCTTAAAAATAGCCAAATAAAGAAAATGTGATTTCTCAGAAAACCACAGTGGGATAGAGGAAAGAATGATTAAACTGTAAATTTTTACCATCTCTATAATAACAACAGAAAAGAAAAAGAGGGTTTCTACTAACTACTTTAAGGTATACTACCTTACCATAATTTGCTCCAGATCCAAAACATGTTTCTTTCCATAAAATGAACAGATAGAAATTGAAGAATGTCCTATTGTTAAATTTATTATTATTTTGATTTAATATATAATTTCAAATATAAATGTAAATGGATTTTAAAGAATGTTTACAGTTATTTTATGTATAAAATTACAAATTCTGGAGAAAGCATATCTATTTGAAAATTAGATTAATTATTTATATATGGACAATGACACATGTTAAAAGGCTTTAAAAGACAAAAATACAAACAAAACCCTAAACAATGAGGTACCATCTCACACGTGTCAGAATGACTATCAACAACAAATCAACAAATGACAAGTGCTGGAGAGGATGCGGAGAAAAAGGAACACTCGTGCACTGCTGGTGGTAATGCAGACTGGTGCAGCCACTATGGAAGACAGTATGGAGTTTCCTCAAAACGTTAAAAATGGAACTCCCATTTGACCCAGTGATCCCACATCTAGGAATATATCTCAAGAAACCAGAAACACCAATCAGAAAGGATATATGCGAGACTGTCAAACTACAGTGGAAAGGCTAGGGAGTGTGGGGGGCGTGGGTAAGAGATCAACCAAAGGACTTGTATGCATGTATATAAGCATAACCAATGGACACAAGACACTGGAGGGTAAGGGAGGTCAGGAAAGGTCAAGGGGGAAAAAGGAGACATATGTAATACTCTTTGTAATACTTTAAGCAATAAAACAAAATTTAAAAAATAACAATAATAAAGACAATGCTCCTGAACCAAGTGAAAAACAAACAAACAAAGAAACAAAAAAAAAACCTAGAGAAACATTCATGGGACATTAAATCATTAAAACATGGTATCATAAAACCTACAGTTACATTTCATAGGCTGTATTTAAGAGCAGGTCGACCCAGCTGTAAAATAATTATTTAGCTTTGGGGATTAGGCCTTAGAGCTATGATGGTTAGAAGCTGTTTTAAATACTCTATGTCCTACACTTTGATTAATATTCTTTTCTGAGCAACAAAATTTCATGGAAATATCACATTGTTATATTTTCTATAGTAACACATTTACCCAGGACCCATGGTAATATCATCCACTCGACGATGGTTGGTGGTGGACCTTGTCTGTTCAAATCAGACCTGTCGATGTGTTGAGAGGCAAGCAACAGCAGAAACAAAAAAGTCAAGTAGGATGCTGTATGGCAGATAAACTTGATAAATGGTTTTCTGATAAATAGTCCAAGAGGGCTTTTAGGAGCTATAAGGTAGCATACAGAGAAGACGGGAAAAAGAAGTCCTATTATGAAACATGTCGCCATCTTCACTGCCCAGTGTCTTCTTCTCCACCCTGGGAACTCGTCATACCAGCGAGAGGCAAGCAGTTGTTGACAATTGGGCTGGGCAACAAACTAAATGGAAAGGAAGAGGAAAAGAAAGATTCAGTGTTACATGTAAAGTCTTCAGTTCATTAATAACCTTATTAATCAGTCAATCCAATAAATTTAATTTAAAAAATTTTTAAAGAACACAAAATTATCTTTAAAGTCAGAAGTTCTATTTTTTTTAAATATATATTTTTATTGACTTCAGAGAGGAAGAGAGAGGGAGAAAGAGATAGAAACATCAATTATGAGAGAGAATCATTGATTGGCTGCCTCCTGCATGTTCCTTACTGGGGATGGAGCTGCAGAATCAAACCCCCATTGGGCTGGCCAGCTGGACCCCACCCATGCATGAATTCATGCACTGGGCCTCTAGTATGGCATAAAATAAAAATGTTAAAAATAATTAAAAAATTAAAAATAAATAAAAATATTAATAGGGGTTATTTCTTGCTTAGTGGTTATTTTCCAGCTATGACATACACTTATATTTCATTTTTTATTTGCATGTACTTTCAACATTTTCTATAATAAGCTCTTAAGTACTTTTATCATCTGGAAAAAACAAATATACTTTTATTTGAATTGAGGCAATAAGAAAAACATACATGAAATCATTTTTGGATTACCAGAATGTAAATCATCATAGCTGAAATTGGTGGAAATAAAGCAAATTCTTTACCTAAGTATAATCAATTACCATAAACAAAACATTTCACAAACATGACATTGTTTTTTATCCTGGTATCATGTTTGAGATATAGCATGGATCTTACTTTATTTTAGAATGAGAATAGAGGAAGTTTTAAGAGGTCAGTAAATTTATTCAAGATTACATACCTAGTAAATGATGAAATGTTTAACTACCTGGTCCAGGAATTTTTTTTTTTCTGCACACTACATTTCTCGTTGGAACTGACAACTAAACATTATATAAATTCAGATAAATTTATCTCTTTTGGATGGAAATATCTGAGAACATTTTCTATTGGGTAGAGGTGTTAAGCAGAAGAGAGAAGGGAAGACAATTTAAGGCAACATAAGTGGGAGAGAGAGCATATCCTAGTGAAAAAGTGTATGGTGTGCTTAAGGGATGACCATGGGTAGTTTCGACTGTAGCAGAAGCTTTGTTAGGACTGTAGGAAAGTTCTGTTGGCATAAAAAAATAAGCCCACCCTATGCTTTTAAAAGTAAAACATTTTTATGTACACTTTTCATAAACCTTATAACAAATCAGAATGTAGACATCAACATTTCTAATATTCAGATGTTAAGAAATTTTTTCAAAATTTGGAGATAGGTAAAAAGATGACTCCATATCCTTTTGAGGTTATAGTGTTTAACAGGATCATCTATTCCTCCTGGGCATTATGTTCTATATCATCTACTAGACAAATAGGAGAAAGAAAAACTGAAAAAAGAGGTTGTACATCTTAGGAAAAACAGAAAGAGATTCCAAGATGGCTGCAGAGTAGCTGGAAACTCTGCTGGCTTTCAACACTGGATCAGACATGTGGCTAAACTGTAGAGCAATCAGTTTGGGAAAAACAGTTGAAGTGTAGCTGATCTGAAATATTGAGAGCACGGACCATGGAGGAAGGATAGGAGGAGACAGGAAGAAGGTGAGCCAAGTCGTGCATGTGTGGGCTGGGAAGCCAGAGGGATATTGTGGCTGCAGACCACCTGTCCTTAGGAGCATGGGGTCTCAGCCCATGCAGCTATCCCCAACCCATAGCAACAGGGAAGAGAAGGGGTGTCCAGGTAGCATCAGGCGATGGGTATCAGTGGGGATATTTAGTCCATCTGGGAGACTCAGACCTGACCATCCCAGGCAAAGAGCAATTTCTTTGTTACAACACCAGCCTGGGAAGTTCACTACAATCTGTGTCTGCAGGAGAGACCACATGGAAAAGTTTGGGCTGGTGGAGGGTCTGATCAATACACCCAGCAGTGACTCTGAGGGGTCTTCTATTCCTTGAAATAATTTTGGACAAAGATATAGATGGGGGCTGGACAGTGTGGCTTGGAAAAGAGGATTGGTCTTCCCCACCTTGAACAGGCAGTGCCACTCTCTTCATGTTAGGTCAGCGGTTCTCAACCTGTGGGTCGCGACCCTTTGGGGTCACCTAAGACCATCGGAAAACACATACATAATTACATATTGTTTTTGTGATTAATCACTATGCTTTAATTATGTTCTATTGGTAATAATGAAATTGGGGGTCACCACAACATGAGGAACTAACTGTATTAAAAGGTCGGGGCATTAGGAAGGTTGAGAACCACTGTGCCAGGTCATTATTGTCCCTCTGAGACCCAAGGGCAAGAGGGATGGTACTGGACTATAAATCTATACTCATAGTGCTCGGTCTGACAACAAGGAGGATTCAGACTCTTGCTCTGGTTGGAACCTGAGAGGCCCCACCCAGCAGAAGATGACCACACAGAAACTGTGCAAAGTGGGGCTGATTTTTTTTATCTCCCCCCTACTTGGAACCTGGCAGAGCTGAGGCATTGTGACTGTTTCCTCTGGGTGGGCTTCTGTCCGGGAGACAGACCAGTATGTCTTCAGCTGCATTATGGAGAAGCAGAGGAGATCTCCAGTGAATGCAGCCAACACAGCCCTGGGAAGAAGAGGCAGGACCAGCTCCCCCTCCTACAGGTTAGGGTACCACACACAATGAGATTATGTTTAAACCACCTTGACCAGGTCCCAGATTCCCTTGAAAACTGCAGTTTTGTGGGGGAAGGCAGAGCAACTCAAAGCAAGGACATTCAACACTGGAGACCCAAGTCAGACCCAAACTCTGGGCTCCAGAGGCCCTGCCCCTGGTCTAATTGGGACTATGCTCAGCCCAGTTTCAGTCAGATTGCCGAGGGCCAGCAAGGGACAGTGAATGACATTGGCTTGAACCAAAGAACCTCCCTGGAGGCTCCAGACTGACATACTAATTAGCCAGATTGGGATACATCAGGGTAAAATCCAGCAAGCTCCACAAATAGGAGATTCAAAGGGTAATTGCAGCTGGCACAAAAATCTGCAGAGGAAAGCTCCATTTATTTATATGTTTTTAAAATGTTTTCTTTAGTTTTTTATATTTCATTTTAAAAATGCTTCATTTTGTCTCTATTTTCTTTCATATGTCTTATTTATCTTTCCTTTCCTTATTCTATTTTTCTCTTTCTTTTCCTTATTCTTTTTTATTTTTCTTTCTGTTTCTCTTTCCTTAGTCTATATTTTACTTTATTCATTATTATTTGTAGCTATTACTTCTTTATTATTTTAATTTTAATTTTCTTTTTAATTCTTATTTTTCTTTTCTCTTATTTTCTTTCACATTCTCTTTTTTGCCCTTTGTTTCTTCTTTAATTATTTTGGTCTCTTGTCTTATAGTATTCTTTATTTAAAATTCTTTTTGTTGTTGTTCTTCTTGTTATTAGTTTTATTTTCAGTTTGATCTTGTTTTGCTTTGTTTTGTTCTGTCAGCACCTGTATAACAATTGGCACAATGTGGATGGGATTGAGCCTTGTAGTGAATCAGACCTAGGGCTGAGCCAATCCATGAATGGGACAAGAGTAATTAAGACCAATTTACAATAGGAGAGACCAAATAACCCACACATGGGACATTCCTAGAATACCTAGATCAGCAGATCAAGGAAACTACACCATTGAACTCCACAAGACACCCACTACAGAAGGCTATCCCACCAAAACTGGGAGTCATAGAAGTTGTATCCAATACATAGAAACAAACACAAAGGAACAGTTCTCAAATGAAAGAACAGAAATAATTTCAAGAGAAAGAGCTGAATGAAACAGAGGCAAACAATTTATCAGAGACAGAGTATAAAGTAATGGATTAAAAAATACTCAACAGCATGAAAAAAGAACACATAGAGTCCTAACCAGTTTGGCTCAGTGAATAGAGCATCGGCCTGCGGACTGAAGGGTCCCAGGTTTGATTCCTGTCAAGGGCATGTACCTTGGTTGTGGGCACATCCCCAGTAGGGGGTGTGCAGGAGACAGCTGATCGGTGTTTCTCTCTCTCATCGATGTTTCTAACTCTCTATTTCTCTTCTTTCTTCTCTGTCAAAAATCAATAAGACATATTAAAAAAACACATAGAAATGATGAAATAATATGAAGACCAGCATACCTGAAATAAAGAATGCACTTGAAGGAATAAAAAGTAGATTAGATAAAGCAAAGAATCAAAATAGAAATTAGAAGACAAGATACCAAGAATCATTCAATCAGAGGAGCAAGTTGAAAAAAGTGAAATAACTTGAATATAGTTTAAAGGAACATTGGGGCATAAGACATAACAATATCTACATCTTAGGGATACCAAAGGGAAGTAAAGTGAACGAAAGACAGAGAACCTGTGAGGACATAATGACAGAAAAATACCCTCATCTGGTGACAAAAAAAAGTCACAAAAATTCAAGAAGCACAGATATTCCCAATCAAAATAAACCCAGAGACCTAAACCAAGACACATTATAATTAAAATGGCAAAGATAAAAGACAGAGAGAGAATATTAAGGGCAGCATGAGAGAGACAGATACTTACAAGTGTGTTTTCATAAGGCTGTCAGTTTTTTAGCAGAAATACTACATGCAAGATGGGAATGTCATAAGGTATTCAAAATAATAAAAAGCAATAATCTTAAGTCAAGATTCCTCTATCCAACAAGGCTCTTTTTCAAAATTGAACGTGAAATAAAGAGCTTGCCATAAATAAAAAGTCTAAAGGGGTTTACTAGTACAACCACCAAAACAGCATTGCAAATAAGTTAAAGAGACTGCTATAAAAAGAAGAAATAGAGAGAGCTAGGAACATAGATAATAAAGAATAAAAATAACAATACATAAATACATATCAATAATAACCTTAACTTTAAATAGCTTAAATACTACAATTAAAAGATATAAGATGGCTGAATCGATAAGAAAACATAACCTACACACATGTTGTCTACAAAATACCAATCTCAGAACAAAATACTCACACAGGATGACAGTGTGGGCATGGAAAATATATATTCTATTCAAATGGAAATGAAAACAAAGCCGGGGTAGCAATACTTATATTTGACAAAATAGATTACAAAACAAAGACCATAAAAGAGACAATGAATGTCCCTACATAATACTAAAGGGATCGATCCAACAACATGATATAATCCTGGTAAACAAACATACAGCCAAATTGGCAATATATATTCCTGGAGGAATTTAGAAGAGAGATGGACAGCAATAGAGTTATAGTAGGGGACTTTAACACTCTACTGACATTTCTGGATAGATATTTGAGACAAAAAAATCAACAAAGAAACAGTGACCCTAAATGTCACCCTAAATGACATCAGATCAGATGGATTTAATTGATATTTACAGAAAATTTCATCCCAAAGCTGAAGAATATACGTTCTTCTCAAGTGCACATGGACCATTTTCAAACATAGTCCACATCTGAGGACACAAAATGTCTTAACAAATTCAATAAGATTGAACTAATATCAAGCATATTATAAGATCCAAATGGCATGATACTAAAAATCAATTACAATTAAAAAAAAATTCAATGACATTCAAATACATGGAGGCTAAATAGTATCATATTAAACAATGAATGGGTTCACAATGAGATCAAGGAAGAAATTTTTAAAAAAACAACTTTAAATTAAAATGAACACACAAGAAACCAAAATCCACAAGATACAGTGAAAGCAGTTCTGAGAGGGAAGTTCACTGCTTTACCTCAAGAAACAAGAAAAATCTCAAATAAACAATCTAACTCTACAACTAAAAGAACTAGAAAAACACCAAGAAAAGCCCAGAGAAAGTATAAGGAAGGAAATAATATAGATCATAGCAGAAATAAATGACATAGATACAAAACAACAACAACAACAACAACAACAACAACAACAACAACACACACACACACACACACACACACACACACACACACACACAATACAGATCAATGAAACCAAGAGCTGGTTGTTTGAACAGATCAACAAGATCTCTTCAAAGTTTTCTATATACTGTTATCTGACAAACTGTTATCTATACACACAAAGCGTAATCTGCAAATCGACCAGAAGGCAGAACAACCTGTTGGCTACTAACCACCAGGGTGCAGGTGCTCCCTTCCCATGGCCGGCAGGCTCCCATCACCCTATTGGGAACTGGAAACTGTGGGTGGGTGGTGACTGATGCAGGTGGTACTGGGGCCCTGATTGCCCTGCTGGTCGCTCCACACACAGAGGGTGACCAGTGGTGGTGAGGGGTGAGGTTGGCGAGCAGGTGGGAATGGCCAACCTCTTGGCCCATCCCCGCCCCCCTCATCCCCAACTCCAATCACCTGATGGGGAACTGGGAACCAGGAACTGGGGGTGGTTGGCAGTGGATGCAGGTGTTGCTGGGGCCCTTATCACCCTGCCGTTCACCCCACACACAGAGGGCAACCAGCAGCAGCAGCAGCAGGGGTCTGGGCCCACTGCGGGCAGCTGGGGAAGATTGGCCCTGATCACAGGCCTTGCCTAGGGATCCGATCTGTGCATGAATTTCATGTGCTGGGTCACTAGTTTATTAATAAAAGAAGAGAGAGGACCCAAATAAATGAAATCAGAAATGAAAGCAGAGAAATAAAAACTGACATCAAAGAAATACAGAGGATTGTAAGAAAATACTATGAACAACTATCTTCCAACAAATTGGACAACCTTGGTGAAATGGAAAAATTCCTAGAAACATGCAATCTTCCAAATCTCAATCAGAAAGAATCATAAAACCAGAATAATGAATAGCAACTAATGAAATTAAAAGAGTCATAAAAAAAATCTCCCAGCAAATAAAAATTCCTGGAATGGATGCCATCACAGGCTTATTTAACAAAACATTCAAAGAACAAAGATCCATACTCTTCACACTATTCCAAAATTTCAAGAGGAAGAAAGACTTCTAAGCCCTTTTTATGAGGATAACATTATCCTAACTCCAAAACCAGATAAAGTCACCACACAAAATTAAAATTATAGGCCAATATTACTATGAACGTAGATGCTAATATCCTCAACAAAATATTAGCAAATGAGATACAGCAATACATTAAAAAGATCATACACTAGGACCAAATGGGATTTATTCTGGAATATCGTTCATATCCATAAATAAATAAATGTGATACATCACATACTAGTAAACAAAATGAATGAAAACAATGGCATGATCATATCAATAGATACACAAAAAGCATTCAACAAAAGTAATGTGATAAAAATTCTAAACAAAGTAGGAATAGAGGGATCATACATCAATATAATAAAGGCACTATATGACAAAACTAAAGTCAACATCATATTCAATGGGCTACAACTAAAATTGTTCCTTAAGATCAGGAACAGGACAGGGATGCTGCTGTCACCACTCTTATTCAACTTAGTACTGTAAGTTCTAGCCACAGTGGTCAGAAAAGAAGAAATAAAAGGCATCCAAATTTGTAAAAAGAAAGTAAAAATGTTATTATTTGAAGATAACATGGTATTGTATATAGAGAACCCTAAAGACTCCACACAAAAACTAATAGATCTAATCAATGGATTTAGCAAATTTGCAGGATACAAAATAAATATCCAGATAGCTATGGCATTTTTATACACTAATAATGAACTCTCAGAAAGAGAAACTAATAAAACAAGAAAAATTACTATTTCAACAAAATATAAGGTACCTAGGAATAAATTTAACCAAAGAGTTAAAAGACCAATGTGGCTTTGTAGTATAGCTTGATATCTGGTACTGTGATCCTTCCAACTTTGTTCTTCTTTCTCAAGATTGCTGAAGCTATTTGGGGTCTTTTTTTATTCCAGATGAATTTTTGGAGAGCTTGTTCTAGATCTTTGAAATATGCCATTGGTATTTTAATGGGGATTACATTGAATCTATAGATTGCTTTGGGTAGTATGGATATTTTAATGATGTTGATTCTACCAATCCATGAACACAGTAGATTTTTCCATTTGTTTATATCTTTCTTTATCTCTTTTTTCAGTGTCGTGTAATTTTCTGAGTACAGGTCCTTTACCTCCTGGGTTAAATTTATTCCTAGGTATCTTAAATATTTGTTGCAATGGTAATGGGAATTTTTCAGTATCACTTTCTGTGAGTTCATTATCTATAATAATAAAAGGATAATATGCAAATCAACTGAACAGCAGAACAACCATCCAGACAACCATGCTATGACACGCACTTGCACCAGATCAGGCAAGGTTGGTGTGATGTGATTTACTGGGGGGCCCTGCCATTGCCCCATGATCGCCCTGCAGGAGGCGGCCCAGGCAACCAGCCAGCAGGGTAATCGATGGGGGGTGGGGGGAGGCTCTGCGATCACTCCAAAAAGGCAAAGAGGGAGACCCAGGTCACCCTCTGTGCAGCCATCAATTGAGGACCCCAGCCAGGTGGGCAGAGCCTCCCTCAGCTTTGCAATCAATCATTAAGTTCCACGATTAATTGCCCCAAAGAGGGAGGTCCAGGATACCTGGCCAATGACACTGTGGTGGGTGGGCAAGGCCTCCCTCATTGGGGTGATTGAGCTGGAGGCCCCGTGATCAATTGCCCCACAGAGGGAGGCCCAGGCAACCTGCCAGTGATGCTGTGGTGAATGTGTGGAGCTGGCCAGTGATCACCCCACAGAGGGAGGCCCAGGCCAGCCCAGGGATCACACCCTACACATGTTGCCCTCAGAAGGAGGTGACCAGTGGCGGGGGACGGGGAGGCAGCGCCGCACAGGTGGCAAGCAGTGCCAGTGGCAGGGATGGGGGAAGAAATCCCTGATAGGCCCTGATCACTGGCCAGGCTTAGAGACCCTATCCAAGGGGTCCTGGATTGTGAGAGGGTGCAGGCCAGGCTGAGGGACACACCCCCGCCGTTCACAAATTTCATGCACTGGGCCTCTAGTTGGTGTATAAAAAAACCATAAACTTCTGGGCGTTAATTTTGTATCCTGCTACATTGATGAATTCATTTACTAGTTTTAGTAGTTTTTAGATGGAGTCTTTAAGATTTTCTATGTACAATATTATGTCATCTGTGAATAATGACAATTTTACTTCTTCTTTTCCAATTTGGATGCCTTTTATTTCTTCTCCTTGCCTGATCACTATAGATAGCACTTCCAGTACTGTGTCAATCAGGAGTGGTGAAAGTGGGCATCCCTACTTGTTCCTGGTCTTAGAGGAAATGGTTTCAGTTTTTTTCCCATTGAGTGTGATGTTGGCTGTAGGTTTGTCACATAAGGCTTTTATTATGTTGAGGTATGATCCCTATATTCCCACTTTGCTGAGAGTTTTTATCAAGAAAGGATGTTAGATTTTGTCAAATGCCTTTTTTTTGCATCAGTTGATATGACTATGTGATTTTTGTCTCTCAATTGGTTTATGTGCTCTATCACATCTCATATGTTTCTTTGTGATGTATCACGTTTATTGATTTGTAAATATTGTACCAGTCTTGCATCCCTGGAATAAATACCACTTGGTCATTTGGAATTTTGTTGAGGATTTTAGCATCTATGTTCATCAGGGATATTGGCCTGTAATTCTCTTTCTTTGTACTGTCCTTATCTGGTTTGGGGATTAGGGTAATGCTGGCTTCATAGAAAGAGCTTGGAAATGTTCCTTCCTCTTGAAATTTTTGGAATAGTCTGAGATGAATAGGTTTTAGTTCTTCTTAGAATGTTTGGTAAAACTCCACTGTGAAGCCCTCTAGCCCAGGGCTTTTGTTTCCTGGAAGCTTTTTGATGACTGCTTCAATTTCCTCCTTAATTATCAGCCTGTTGAGATTTTTTGATGATTCTTGATTGCGTTTTGTAAGGTCATATTTTTCTACCAATATGTCCATTTCCTCAAGGTTGTTTACTTTGTAGGAGTAGGGTTGTTCATAGTATTTTTTAAATAATAATTTGTATTTTTGAGGTCTGTTATTTTGCCTCATTTGTGATTTTGTTTATTTGGGTCTTCTCTCTTTGCTTCTTGGTGAGCCTGGGTAGAGGTTCATCAATCTTGTTTATCCTTTCAAAGAACCAGATCTTATCCCATACTTCCTGGCACTGGCACAAGAACAGACATATAGACCAATGAAACAGGACAGAGAACCCAGAGATCAACCCCAGACATTATGCTCAATTACTATTTGACAAAGGAGGCAAGAGCATACAATGGAGTCAAGACAGTCTCTTCAATAAATGGTGTTGGGAAAATTGGACAGATACATGCAAAAAGTGAAACTAGACCACCAACTTACACCATACACAAAAATAAACTCAAAATGGATAAGGACTTAAACGTACAATGGGAAATCCTAAAAAATCCTAAAAGAAGCCATAGGCAGCAAAATAGCAGACATTTTTTGTAGCAATATCTTTACTGATACCCTTCCTAGGGCAATGGAAACTAAGGAGAAAATAAACAAATGGGACTACTTCAAAATAAAAAGCTTCTGCACAGTGAAAGAAACCATCAACAAAACAACAAGAAAGCCCACTGCATGGAGAACCTATTTGCCAATGTTATATCAATAAGGCTTTAATGTCCAGAATTTACAGGGAACTCATTCAACTTAACAAAAGGAAGATAAACAACCTAATTAAAAAATGGGCAAAGACCTAAATAGACACTTTTCAAAAGAGGACATACAGAAAGATACTAAGCTGCTGTAAAAAGGAAGGAACTCCTATCATTTGCAACAACATGGATGGACTTGGAAAGCATTATGCTAAGTGAAATAAGTTAGTCAGAGAAAAATAAATATCACATGATCTCACTCATTTGTGTAATATAATGAACAACATAATCTGATGAACAAAATCAGATCCAGAGACAGAGAAGCATCAATCAGACCATCAAACCTCAGAGGGAAAGGAGACAAAATGGCAGCAGACTAGGCAGACATGTGCTGAGCCTTGTCCTGTAGCAGATAGAACAAGCAACTAAATCGAATAATATCTACCCAGAACTGGCGAAGTAGGCACAACTGGTGAGGCAATTTGCAGCTGTGAAGGGCAGAGACTGCCTGGAGAATGATACAATCAGGGATCTAGGCTGGTGAGAACTGCGAGACCTCCAAGCCCAGAGGGTCAGAAGAAAGCTGCACCCTTGGGACAGACGTAGCATCTGATTGTGGAAAGGAGGTCTACAGGACTGCTGGTGGCAGGATTGTAGATCTAAGTCCACAGCCATGAGAGACTGAGCTCAGAGGGGACATCCCGGACAGCTGCCCAGGCCACTCCGCTCCAGGGGGAGAAGGGCTCACAATGGCGAAGCTCTTCCCCTCTTTTTGGTTTTTGCTTTTATTCGCTAAACCTAGTTCATAGGACCTTTCAAATACAAACACTCACCCATGGCTGAGGTGCAGGTGGAGGTGTGGACTTGTGGAGTGTTGGGAGAGGCTGGGGAGAGGAGAGGGTTGGGGAGAAGTGGCCACAGTCTGGCACTGAGTCATACCTGATCTGCTGGACCTAGGTAGCCATTTTCTCCTGAAGAGATAGCCCCTTGCTACAGTATCCAGGCAACCAATACAGCCACACCCAGACTACATTCTGAGTGGAACAAAGGATACAAAAATATATATATAGGAATAGTCCCTGAGAGCCCTCAGGGACTGGCCTAAAGAGAGGCCATTCAATACCAGCAACAGGAAACTGAGAAGCAGCAGACAGTACAGAAGAGTGGGATCTTAAACTAGCCCTCATGGGGAATTAAAACTCAGCAGAAAGAAACAACACTTCACTTTTTCATTTTTATTTTATTTTATTGCTAGAGGCCTGTTGCACAAAAAGATTCGTGCAATAGGCCTTCCCTTCCCCTGGCTGCTGGCACCGGTTTTCCTCCAGCACCTGGGACCCAGGCCTTCGCTCCCACTGGAGCTGCCTTCAGTCTTCGCTGCTCTAGCCCGGGCCACCTTCAAAGCCTTCGCTACTCTGGCTGGAGCTGCCTTCAGAGCCTTCGCTGCTCTGGCCAGAGCAGCCTGCAGTCTTTGCTCCACTGCTTCATGCCTACGTATGCAAATTAACAGCCATATTTGTTGGCAGTTAATTTGCATACCTCGCTGATTAGCCAATGGGAGGCGTAGCGAAGGTATGATCAATTACCATGTTTCTCTATTATTAGATAGGATTATTTTGTTATCTCTTTTTATTTATTTTT
Source organism: Myotis davidii (assembly GCF_000327345.1). Lineage (NCBI taxonomy): Eukaryota > Metazoa > Chordata > Mammalia > Chiroptera > Vespertilionidae > Myotis > Myotis davidii. The sequence goes on along the minus strand of NW_006292290.1, from coordinate 390,959 downwards.
CTTTTTTCATTTGTTTCTTTATTTTCTATTTATCTTTACATTATTTTTCATCCTTCTAATTTTTATTTTATTCTATTTTTAATTAATTTTTTAAATGTTTATTATTTTTTCTTCTCTTTCTCTTATTCATTCATTCTCTTTCTAATTCCTCTATACTGAACTGAGGTCCTCCCCATATTCATCCAATTTGTTTACCTTACTTTGTGTATATAAGCTTGGCTTCTACAGATTCTGCCCCTACCCTCTTTACTGGGTATTTGGTATTTGTATGTTTTTCGCTTGTTTGTTTTTTAATTTATTTTTTTTTATTTTAAATCTTTATTTTTCAGATTACTACAGATGTTCCTTTTTCCTTCACATAGCTCCCCTCCATCTGGTTCCCACCCCACTCCAGGCCTTCCTCCTTCCCCACTGACCTCATCCATAGGTGTAAGCTTTTTGTCCAATCTCTTCCCGCACCCCCCACAACCCCTTCCCCCACCCCAAGCTTTGTCAGTCTGCTCCCTTTCCATGCCCCTGATTCTATTACATTCACCAGTCTGTTCTGTTCATCAGGTTTTTTATTTATTTGATTTTTAGGCTCACTTATTGATAGATATGT
>NW_006292290.1:382484-390310 GCF_000327345.1 Myotis davidii | reverse complement strand
GTGTGTGAAGCTCTTTATCTGACCTTCAATTCTAAATGGTAGCTTTGCTGGGTAGAGTAATCTTGGTTGAAAATTAATTTATATACTGACTGTAATAAAGAATAATATACAGAGATCCAATAGCAGACAAGAGGATCCCAAGAAACAACCCAATTTACAACCCCACCCAAACTGTGCGCATCGGCTTTTGCATATGAATGGCCTATCCTTTCTCTGCCTAAAACCTGTCAAACTTCAGCTGGGTCAGAGAGCCCTAGAACTTCCAAAAGATGTGTCTTGGTGTGGTCCTCTTTAGATTCCTCTTGTTTGGGGTTCTCTGCACTTTCTGGACTTGTAAGTCTATTTCTTTCACCAGGGAGGGGAAGTTTCCTGTCATTATTTCTTCAAATAGGTTTTCAGTATCTTGCTCACTCTTTTCTGGCACCCTCATAATTCAGATGTTGGTACGCTCCAAACTCATTTCAATCTTAATTTCTGATTGGTCCTTTTTCATACCCTTGAGGGTCTCTCTAAATTTTTCAGAGGTTTCTAGAAGATTCTTGAGTAACCTTATAACCGTGGTTTTTAACTCTATATCCAGTAGTTTGCTTTCATCCATTTCTTTCATTTGTGACTTGTTTCTTTGTCTCCACATTTTGGCTGATTCCTTGTGTTTGTTTCTGTGTACTGGGTAGCTTCTAAGTCTCCTTGAGTTGATAGAGTGGTTTTGTGTGGTAGGTGTCCTAAAAGACCCAGTGGCTCAGTCTCCCCAATCATCTGAGGTGGACACTCTTGGTGCATCCCTTTGTGGGTTGCGTGCACAGTCTTGTTGTAGTTAAGCCTTGATTGCTGTTGGTATTACTGGGAGGATTTGACCTCCAGGCCAATTGGCTGTGGTGACCAGCAGTGTCTACACTGGAAGATATGTTGTGCAGGGGAGACACCTTTATGAAGCAGGACTTGCTTCAGTGGGGTTTTGGTGCTCACTGTGTCTGACCCTTGAGTGTGTCTCTTATGGAAATGAAGAGTTATAATCCAGTATGGTCTCATTCTGACCACTGGGTATCCTGGCTCTTGGATCTCCAAGGAGGTGCAAAATCAGCCACTGTCTGAGGCCACCCAGCAGGAGCTACAGAGACATCTGCAGATCCCTCCTCTTTGTATGGGTTTTGGAAGTGCCCAGATGAGACCCAGCTGTGAAGCAAGGCAGGCTGCTGCTGCCAGTCTTGGGCCATCTTTTGGAAGCTCTAGGGCTCTCTGACCCAGCTGAAGTTTGACTGGTTTTAGGCAGAGAAAGGACAGGCCATTCATATGCAAAAGCCGATGTGCACAGTTTGGGTGGGGTTGTAAATTGGGTGGGGTGGGGTCTCTGGGAATCACCAGGGTGGAGCAAACAGCAATGACAAACCTACCACCAGCATGATACTCAATGGGTTAAAAGTAAACTCATTTTCCCTAAGAACAAGAATAAGACAGGGATGCCCACTTTCACCACACCTGTTCGATATAGTACTGGAAATGCTAGCCAAATCGATCAGACCAGAAAAAAAAAAAATAAAAGGCATCAAAATTGGAAAAGAAGAAGTAAAACTATCCTTATTTGCAGATGACATGATACTATACATAGATAACCCCAAAGACTCCATCAAAAAAACTACTAGACCTAATAAATAAATTTGGCAATATAGCAGGATACAAAATTAACACTCAGAAATCTATGGCCTTTTTATAAACCAGCTAGAAACCTGGTGCACAAATTCACGCATGGGAGCATGGGTTATCAGGGCCTGCCAGCTGTGGGGAGGGACCACAGGAGTTTAGCCAGCAGGCCCAGATCTAGTAGTGTAGATGTACTGAGGTAACAGCAAGCAAAGACCACAAAAAGGTGCCCCCAAATGGCCTGAACACCAGCTATGCTCCACAGTGGAAATACAGCTCTACTTCATGGCCTGTGCTAGGGCCACCTCACTCTCCCTGGGTAAAAGTTGCTGACAGACAGACAGGTCATCTCTCCTATCTGAAGCACACATATTCTAGGGGCTCCACCCTAAGCATGATAGATAGCTGACTTCGGTCAATGGCAGCACACCACCATAGGAACGCTAGTCAATCAGTGGTTGGCAGTCTGGAAAAGTGCTGGCCAAGGTAGAAGTGGATGATGGGGGCAGAAGGGTGAGTGGCACACATGGTGTAGTGGCAAAGGTAAGATGGTAGTGGTGCATACTTTAAGTCTTTGCAATTAGGCTGCTGCCTTGCCCCTTCTACACCTTCCAAAACGCTACTCTGTCTTAATCAACATCAGGGTCACTCTCCTCCTACAGGATTCCCAGAGACAGATTCTCCAGTGCCTGGAGCCTTAGCCAGAGGGAAGGACCAGCCCGGGGAAGGGACCGTGGGAGGTTGGCTGGCCGCAGTGGGTAGGGACAGCAGGAGGATGGCTGACAGAAGGTTGGCTGTGGGAGTGCACTAACACCAAGGGGCAGCTCTTGTGTTGCGTGTCTGCCTCCTGCTGGTCACTGGGCATCATTGCGACAGGTCAACCTGTCGTTCCGGTCATTTGGTCGTAATGGCCGCTTAGGCTTTTATATCTATAGATAATAAATTCACAGAAAGAGAAAAGAAAAAAAACAATCCCATTTACCATTGCACCAAAAAAATTAAGATACCTAGGAATAAACTTCACTAAGGAAGTAAAAGGCTTGTACTCAAAAAAAAAATACAGGACATTGAAAAAAGAGATAGAGGAAGACATAAACAGATGAAAGAACATACCATGTTCATGGCTTGGTAGAAACAACATCATCAAAATGTTCATACTACCCAAAGCAATCTATAGATTCAATGCACTCCCCATTAAAATACCAATGGCATATTTCAAAGATCTAGAACAAACTCTCCAAAAATTAATCTGGAATTAAAAAAAAAAAAGACCCGGAATAGCCACAGCAATCCTGAGAAAGAAGAAAAAAGGTGGAGGGATCACAATACCAGATATCAAGCTACTATATTACCAAGCCACAGTTCTCAAAACTGCCTGGTACTGGCACAAGAGCAGACATATATGCCAATGGAATGGTTCAGAGAACCCAGAAATTGACCCAAGCCATTTGGCTCAATTAATATTTGGCAAAGGAAGCAAGAGCATACAACGGAGTCAAGACAGTCTCTTCAATAAATGGTGTTGGGAAAATTGGACAGATACATGCAAAAAAGAAAAAAATTGAAAGTAGACCATCAACTTACACCATAAACAAAAATAAACTCAAAATGGGTAAAGGATTTAAACATAAGATGGGAAACCATAAAAATATTAGAGGAATCCACAGGCAGCAAAATCTCAGATATATGCCGAAGCAATATCTTCACTGATACAGCTCCTAGGGCAATGGAAACTAAAGAGAAAATAAAGAGTCCGACATTGCTAAGAGGCCTTGGATACCTGGCATTGGGATGTGGGCGTCATCAGGTGAAGATGGTGGTCACCAGGCCTCAGGTAACCATGGAGAAAGAGCATCCTTTTCAATGCATACAAAAAGGAAGTATTTATCATCAACAATGGCTATAAATCGATGCAGAAGAGACTTCGGAGCAATTGGAAGATTCAGAGCTTAAAAGATGAAATCACATCTGAGAATTTAATTGGTGTGAAATTGTGGATTACAGCTGGGCCAAGGGAAAAATTTACTGCAGCTGAGTTTGAGGTCCTGATGAAATACATTGACGGCATTGGAGATATCCTTGTGATGCTAGGAGAGGGTGGGGAATCCAGATTTGACACCAATATTAACTTTCTCCTGGAAGAATATGGAATCATGGTTAATAATGATGCTGTGGTTAGAAATGTATATTATAAGTATTTCCATCCTAAAGAAACTCTAGTTTCCAATGGAGTCTTTTTAAAAAATATATATATTTTATTGATTTTTTTACAGAGAGGAAGGGAGAGGGATAGAGAGTTAGAAACATCGATGAGAGAGAAACATCAAAAAGCTGCCTCCTGCACAGCCCCTACTGGGGATGTGCCTGCAACCAAGGTACATGCCCTTGACTGGAATCCACCCTGGGACCTTTCAGTCTGCAGGCCGACGCTCTATCCACTGAGCCAAACCGGTTAGGTCCAATGGAGTCTTGAATAGGGAGATCAGCCGAGCTGCAAGGAGGGCTGTGCCTGGAATCATTGATGAGAAGAGCAGTGTAAACAATGCCTAGGTTCTCACCTTTGGTGCCACATTGAGTGTCATGAAACCAGCAGTTGCTCTTCTGTCCACGGGTTCTGTCTGTTTTCCACTGAACAGACCCATTCTGGCTTTCTATCACTCCAAGAACCAAGGTGGGAAGCTGGCAGTGATTGGCTCATGTCCCATGTTTAGTGACCAATATTTGGATAAAGAAGAAAATAGCAAAATCATGGATGTTGTTTTCCAATGGCTTACAACAGAAGACATTCATCTAAACCAGATTGATGCTGAGGATCCAGAGATTTCTGACTACATGATGCTGCCCGACACAGCCACCCTGTCAGAGATGCTTTGAGTGTGTCTCCAAGAGGGTGATGAGAACCCACGGGACTTCACCACCCTCTTTGACCTGTCCATTTACCAGCTGGATGTCACCTCCCCCTCCAAGGTCATCAAGGTTATGAACAGCTCAATGTGAAACGTGAACCTCTCCAGCTCATCCAGCCTCAGTTTAAGACACCGCTGCCTGCCCGTCAGCCAGAGGTTTTCCCTCCCAGTTTCAGTGAATTGCCACTTCCTCCACTGGAGCTGTTTGACCTGGATGAGACATTCTCCTCTGAGAAGTCACGGCTTGCTCAGATTACCAATAAGTGTACTGAAGAAGATCTGGAATTCTATGTCAGGAAATGTGGTGACATTCTTGGAGTAACCAATAAACTACCAACAGACCAACAAGATGCCAAATATATCCTCGAGCACATCTTCTTCCAAGTGGTAGAGTTCAAGAAATTGAAACAGGAACATGACATTGATACAAATGAAACTGCATTCCAGGACAATTTCTGAGGACCAAGCCTCTTGAAACATTTTCTGCCTCCTTATTTGTAAACTGTTTTTCAATTGTTCCTCAATCCTTTATCAAAATTGTCCATCTACTCTTCTATGAACTGTGGAAGAGTTGTGTATCTTCTGTAGTGCCAGATAGGTATAACATTTCTAACTTAGAAAACCCTTATGTAAGATATGCTCCATTTTTTAAATTAAATATGATTAAATCTGTACTTTTAAATTAAAAAAATAAAGAAAGAAATGGGACTACATCAAAATAAAAAGCTTTTGCACAGTGAAAGAAACCATCAACAAAACAACAAAAAAAACCATTGCTCTCCACTGGAGCTGTTTGACCTGGATGAGACATTCTCCTCTGAGAAGTCACGGCTTGCTCAGATTACCAATAAGTGTACTGAAGAAGATATTTACGGGGAACTCATACAACTTGACAAAAGGAAGATAAACAACCCAATCAAAAAATGGGCAACAGACCTAAATAGATATTTTTCAAAAGAGTACATAAGGACTGCCAAGAGACATATGAAAACATGCTCAAGGTCACTAATAATCTGAGAAATGGAAATCAAAACGACAATGCAGTACCATCTCACACCTGTCAGAATAGTCATCATCAACAAATTAACAAATGACAAGTGCTGGCAAGGATGTGAAGAAAAAGGAACCCTCATGCACTGCTGTTGGGAATGCAGACTGGAGCAACCACTGTGTAAGACAGTATGAACTTCCCTCAAAAAACTAAAAATGGAACTCCCATTTGACCCAGAGATCCCACTTCTGGAATATATCCCAAAAAAACAGAAACACCAACCCTTCCACTCTCTCTAAAAACCTGGTACATCTACACAATGGAAGACTATGCCACTATGAAAAAGAAGGAACTTTTACCATTTGCAACAGCATGGATGGAACTGGAGAGTATTATGCTAAGCAAAATAAGCCAGTCAGAGAAAGATAAATATCACATGATCTCACTCATTTGTGGGATAGAATGAACAACATAAACTGATGAACAAAAATAGAACCAGAGTCATATAAGCATCGAGCAGATTTTCTAACCTATAAGGGAAGGCGGAGGGTAAGGGGGTAAAAGATCAACCAAAGGACTTGTATGCATGCATATCAGCATATCCAATGGACATCGACACCAAGGGGTGAGGGCATGAATGGGAGGGTTGGGGGGGGGTGAGGACATGTGCTGGGGCGTCGGGGCAGCTGGGTAGAGGACAATGGGGAAAAGGGAGACTTATGTAATACTTTAAACAATAAATTATTTAAATTAAAAATAAAAGACCTATACTTGGAAAACTATAGGACATTGAAAGAAATTAAGGAACATATAATAAGTAAAGACATATACCTTGTTCATGGAGTGGAAAACTTAATATAATTAAAATCGCCATACTATCTAAACAATTTATAGATTTTATGCAATCTCTATTAAAATAACAACAGTATATTTCACAGATCTACAAAAAATATTCCAAAAATTTATATGGAACTAAAAATCACACCAAAAAACTTCAGCAATCTTGAGAAAGAAGAACAAAGTTGGAGAGATCACAATATTAATCTATACTACAAAATTATTGTGATCAAAACAGCATGGTTCTGGCACAAGAGCAGGCATATAGATCAATGGAACAGAAATGAGATCCCAGAAATCAAACCACGCCATTATGGTCAATAAAGATTTGACAATGAAGGCAAGAGAATACAATGGAGTAAAGTTGTTCTCTTCAGTAAATGGTGCTTGGAGAATTGATCAGGTACATGCAAAAAAAAAAAATGAAATTAGACAACAAACTTACACCATAAAGAAGAATAAACTCAAAATGGATAAAAGACTTAAACATAAATCACCAACCCATAAAAATACTACAACATTGGCAATAAAATCTCAGACATCTCACATACCAGTATTTTTACTGATACATGTCCTAAAGCAAGTGAAAGAAAGGAAACAATAAACAAATAGGACTACATCAAACTAAAAGTTTCTGTGTATGAAAAAAAAAATCAGCAAAATGAAAAGAGGACCCACTGTATGGGAGAACATATTTGGCAATTATACATCTGATAAGAGGTTAATTTCCAAATTATTTCAAGAATTTACCACAACTCAACACAAAAAGACAAACAATCCTATAAAAAATGGGCAACAGACCTGGATAAACACTTCCTCAAGAGGAATACGGATGTCCAAATAACATACGAAAAAATGCTCAACTTCATTAATTATCAGAGAGATACAAATTAAAACTACATTGAGGTATCACCTCACACCTGAAAGAATGGCTACCATCAATAAATCAACAAACAAGAGCTGGTGAGAATGTGGAGAAAAGGGAACCCTAGGATACAGCTGGTGGGTATGCAGACTGGTGCAGCCACTGTGGAAAACATTATGGAGTTTCCTCAAAAAATTAAAAATGAAACTGCCTTTTGACCCATTGATCTCTCTTCTTGAAATATTGCTGGGGTCCAGCCCCAGCAGGTCCAGGGGTCCCCAAAGGTGTGGATGGAGTCGGCAAAGAAGGAATGACACGGAGACAGCGTTCAGTTGATCAGCAGCCTTGCCAGGAACTCTAGCCACAATCTCCAGCCAAGTTCTGTGTCCATGTTCTCTTGCTAGGTTCTCCAGCCATGTTCTCCAGGTTCTCCAGCCAGGTTCTGTAGCCATGTTCTCTCGCTCGGTTCTCCAGCCAGGTTCGGTAGCCAGGTTCTGTAGCCAGGTTCTGTCCAGGATCTTTTGCCATGTTCTCTCCAGCGAAGTTCTTCTGTCTCTAGGTTCTGTGTAGGTTCTGTCTTCTAAGTTCT
>NW_006292290.1:348568-381072 GCF_000327345.1 Myotis davidii | reverse complement strand
AGATTAATTACCCGCCTGGCACTTAGTGAAGGGGTTTTATTCCCTCCTTAACTTCAGGGGAAAATCCCTACCTGGGGAAACAACCTTTCTCGGAGAGGTGACCTAGGTTAAAACACAGCGCCAAGAAGGTGAGCAAACATATTAAGAACAGTATGCCATATATGCCAGGTCCCTTGAAACAGCAAGGATGGACTGTCTCCCGGCAAAATATAGCCTAAGAATCCCAGAACACCAATCAGAAAGAATATATGCACCCCTATGTTCACAGTAGTGTTAATTAAAATAGCTAAGATCTGGAAACAGCCTACGTGCTCATCAGTAGATGAGTGGATAAAAAAAGCTGTGGTACATTTACACAATGGTATACCATTCAGCTCTAAAAAAGGCGTATTACCTTTTGTGACAACATGGATGGACCTGGAGATTGTTATGCTAAGTGAAGTCAGTTAGTAAGAGAAAGACAAATATCACATTATCTCACTCATATATGGAATCTAATGAACAGAATAAACTAACTAAACTAACAAAATACAGTGGGGCCTTGATGTGATGGAGCTAGTAACTCAAAGTACTCATATGTCAAATCAAAAAGTGAACGAGTGAGACACTTGATGTTGGGCTGATGTTGTGGCGTTCACTGTGACGTTCGCTGCGCCAACTAGCGGTGGGGTATCTGAAGCTGGCTCGTAATCCGAATTTTAGCTCAAAACTCAAAGCAAAAAATAGAGCAAGAGACGGCTTGTATCTCGAAAAACTCTTTAGTCGGGACACTCATAAGTCAAGGCTCCACTGTAGTTTCAGAGTCATGGATAACTGAAATAGACTGACAGATATCAGAGGGAGTGGAGAGTGGAGGAGGGAAGAGATTTACCAAAGAACCTATATGCATAGCCCATGAACTCTGACAATAATGTGGTGAATGCTTTGAGTGAGGTGTTGGTTGGGTGGTCAGATGCAAAGTAGTGGGAAATGGGGGAATCTGTAATACTGTTAATAATTAAAAATTGTATGTTTTTAAAAATTATGAAATATAAAAAATAAGCCTATCCTAGAAGCAGAACACTTGGTCACCCCAATATTTCTTCTTCAGTGTTAGCCTATGTGGATATTTTTTAAGAAAGGCTTTGTTCTCACTGTTTCTTGATGGTAAGCAAGCAAACAATTCCTAGGTATTCAGGAAGGATCTTGTTTATCATAAACTAAAATCTATTTGAGAGTCAAAGTAGAGATGAGTGATTCCTTAAAGGACCAATTCAATAGTTAATGTGTGCCACCATACAGACTGAAGATACAATGATTTCCCATGCAACTATTTCTCTTTCTCTTGCCTTGGATACCCTAATTTTCAAGGGATATAATTCAAAGAAATGTAATAAATTGAATTAAGTTGGTAATAATTGGTTAAGTAAATACAGATACAAGAAAATGACACTGTATTTCATCAAACTAGGATTATGAAGACTCTCTATTACTTTTTAAGTAATTTATTAAAGTAAAATTTAAGTTTTGTAAACAAGTTAAATTTTATAATTCAAAGAAGAACTTTTCTTAACACACTACTTGCATATTATTCTTTTCAAAGTCGGGTATTTGAAAGTCAAAATTGAGTTCTTCCTGATACATCTGCATAGTTTACTGGCTAAGTATGTTATAGATCAGGGGGCCTCAAACTATGGCCCGTGGGCCACATGAAAATACAAATATTGTATTTGTTCCTGTTTTCTATTTTTACTTCAAAATAAGATATGTGCAGTGTGCATAGGAATTTGTTCATAGTTTTTTTTTAAAACTATAGTCAGTCCTCCAACTGTTTGAGGGACAGTGAACTGGTCCCCTGTTAAAAAGTTTGAGGACCCCTGTTATAGGTCCTTAATAAGCTCTGTTCTGTTTAAGAGTTGGTCCTCCCTCTCACATGCAATCCTTCTCTCCTCTCACCAGCACATTATGAATAAATCATAGCCTACTACCTTATTTCTATTTTTCATATAAAATATTCTTTATAGTATTAGAATTTAGCATAGTTGAGAGGCCTTGATAGAAGGGAGTTAAAGAAACTAATGGGAAATGCAAAATACATACAATGAGCAGTTGCTATATCCTCATTAGTCTTCACAAATTGAAGAAAAACTACCAAGTATGAATAACACATTTCATACAGAAAAAGTAAAAAAAAAAAAATGTATTTTGGTCCACATGGTCTAGGTGAATTCTGGAACTAACAAACTGCACATCCCGGCTATAATCTTATTTAGGCATGGGAAACTGGGGCAATTGAGCAAACAAATTTATTGGAAGCACTCAAGGTTTTCTTAGATAAATATTTCTGTTGTCCTAATACACACATATAGAGTATATTAAGTTACCTAGAAGAAAGAAACAAAACATTTAATCCTCTTGGAACACCTACCTTTGCCAAGCACAAGGTTGGATTTAAGTTTTTTACTAACACGTTTTCATATTTTTTTTATTGGAAAGTATACACATGTGGTTAATAAATTAACAAGTACAATTTTTTAAATTAAATATAGATACAGTAGGTTCATGTATAGGTAAATAATCGAGACAAGACTATATAAGTAGAACAGGAATGGGTGTAATACACAAGTCTTTCAAAATGTAAACATTGGGCTATAAATTTGTTCTAATCAGAGGATTGAAATAACCCAAAAAGTATTCCTAAGAATCACCATTAATCTGAATATTCTCACAATGTTTTTACTTTTTTTTTTTGCTACTACAGCTGTTCACTACATGTCTACACCAGCATTCCCCAAATGATATTCCATTAATGAACATATTTCCCATAAAAAAATGGTTTTCATGTTGAAATTAGTTACTAAGTTAAGGATGAAAAAAATTATACCTTTATATTACAGAATTTTTCAGCCTTTAATTGCTAAAATAGAAATTTTCATCTTTAATTGCATAAACTTTTAATGATTTCATGTTTTCTGTCTATTCTTCTTTCTATTCTTTGTTTTTATTAACCACTAGTAGCCCTGAGCACGAATCTGTGTGCCAGTAGGTTGCTGCCGCCCTTCTGTAGTTCCCCTCGCCACCCCACCACCCAAAGCTTGTTTCCCTGCCCTCTCCTGTAGCTTTCTGCCCCGGCTTGTAGCCACAAGGTCGCTAAGCAGCCCTCCTGCAGCTCCCCTTGCCCCCTCTCCTCTCCCCCTATCATAGCTTGCTGCCCTGCCCCCTCCTGTAGCTCTCCACAGCCCACTTATACCTCCTGCTGATCCATGATCTGGTAGTGATGCACTTGGTCGTTACACCTCAGGGCATAATGGCTAATTAGCATATTCCTCTCTTATTATATAGGGTGCTTTCTCTTTTTATTTTATTTCTTCTTAGTTTCCTCCTTCCTTACTTACTTTCACCCTATCCATCTCTGTTTCTTGGTTTATTTGGATTACTTCTAGGTCTACTCTGCCTGATTCAAGTTCCTTCTGAAGGGCATCCTCAGCAAAGGCAACCACCCTGTCTTTGGCAACCACCTGCCATTGGTCTTTTCCAGCAATCCCTCTCTAGGGCCATCACATTGCCTGCAGCATGCTTGGAGTTTATAGCTCCTGACTCCTCTGTTCCAACTTTGGGCCCCAGGGATTACCATCTTTTGCAACATTCTCTGACTGGACTGGGAAGAGTGAGGTTTCTTTTCAGGCTCATTAGGGAAATGCAAATTAAAACCACAATGAGATATTACTACACACCTATTAAAATGGCTAAAAAAAGGACTAACCATGATATGTATTGGTGGGAATTTGGAGAAACTTGAACTCTCATACATTGCCCATCAAAATGTAAATGGTCAATGTTATAGGATTCCAGGGACAGGGAAACTGAGACAGGAAAGTTAAAACAAGGCCAAACAGTATGGGCAATTTGCAGCCAGCTTGTTACTAAGAAGCTGTTATCTTCCCCAGCAAGGACATTAGAGCAAATGGTTAAAAAAACAAAACCAAAAAAACCTGCCTAATGAGAGAATGCAGAATGGGAAGGGGGATAAGGGAAAGGAAAAAGGGAGAGTTTTCTCCCCTAAGCAGAGAAGCCAGCAGTCTCAAGGCTTGACAAGAAAAAGTTGCCAGGTGCTTCTCATGATTTCTGGGAAAGCCACAATAAAGTAAAAAAATGGAACCTTGAGAATTCATCTGTACTAAAATATTCAGCAGAGGAATTTTGAGACCTATAGACAGGAGGATATATAATGCCTCAGACCTCCACACAGCTTACTCTTCAGATTAGCTGAGAGTCCATCTGCACTTCAAAATCCAGATGTATAGGTTTGCTTGCTTTGCTTTTTCAATAAAGGTGAATGCTTTAATAGATTGGGTAAATGGGCTTTTCACAATGCAGTCAAGGTTTCTTGTGTAAGTTCACTTATATGGGTTTATTTGAGCCAAACTCTCGTGGCTGGCTCAGGGGGCTGTGTGGTAACACCTCTCTGGTGCCAGTGAGAGGTGCCTATAACATTCAATCATTTTGTAGACAATTTGCAGTCTATATATTTTAAATTAAACCTATACTTATCATAAAATAGACTCATTTCAATCCAGGCATTTGTCCAAAAGAAAAGATGGCATATATCTATTCAAAGTTTTGTATGCAAATGTCATAATAGGTTTGATGTAACAGCCAAAAACAAGAAAAATTCAAATTTCCATCAAACAGTGAATCAACATACTAGGAAAAATTGCTTGGCAATAAAAAAGAAGGAACTATTAATAGACACACACATTGTTGAATCTCAAAGTAATTATGAATAAAAAAAGCCAGAGGTAAGAAGAGTACATGTTGTATAATTCCATTTATATAAACTCTAGAAATTGCAAACTGATCTACAGTGACAGAAAGCAGACCAGCAGTTGTCTGGGAAAGGGCAGGGTGTGCAAAGAGAGCATATTAAAGGGCAAAGGAAACTTGTGGTGGCGACAGATATATTCACTATATTAATTGTGGTGATACTTTTAAGGTATGCACATACAAAATGTTACCAAAGTATTCACTTTAAGTATGTACAGTTTGTTGTCTGTCAATTGTACCTCAATAAAGCTGTTTTAAAATGTCCTTATTTTGCTGGTGTCACAAGCATATTAACTATGATTTACCTCAATCTGTTATCAAGTCAGCCTCTTTCTCTCATATCCCTCTCCTTATTTCATTGCAATACCACTTCTTATTCAGATTAACATGAAATATTATCATAATATCAGGTGTCATGATCACAGGCCTATACTAGAAAAAATAAGGTTTATTTTCTGCCCAAGCTATTAGCCTGAGTCTTTCTAACTTATATACCATAATGTTGAAATGTTGGGCCTTGCAAAATGTAAATTTAACTGTGCCTCTTTCTGACTTAAAAGTCTGTACTAGTATTTCATAGTCTCCAGAAAAAAGACCCAGGTTTATGCAAGACCTATGAAACCCTAAGATACTTTACCATGATCTTCCTTTCCCCAGCCATGCATACCTACACTTCAGGCATACAAACTAGTATTCAGAATGTTCTGACCATGTCTGTGCCTTTCTTACTGTTGTAGGTTTGCATTTGCTGATAATTTTGCCTGTAATTATCCACTTCTCATTTTCTCACAGTGAATTTTCTTGGTCTTCCAATTTAGCTTCTAATTCTCTTGGTCATTCCTAGAGTCTATTGTTTTTTCTCAGTACTGGTGTTGTACTTTGAATACACATTTATAATTACACTTATTCCTTTCTCTCCTGCATTTTAATAATGGGTTACAGTGAGATATTTTAGAAGGGTTTATCTTTTTTCAGCACTCAATTCCTAGCACCAGTACTTGGTACTGATATGTCAATGAATGTTTACTCAATTTAATTAACTGTTGAACATTCTTAGGCTTATGGACCCATTTAATCAGGCATTAATTACTCATGTAAGTTCCACAGAAAAACCTGAGCTGAAGTCATTAATCTCAACAATAAGGACACTTTACATTCTTGCATTTATTTCCAGAAATTACAAAATTAGTTGCTTCTGTTTCTTCTTAATGTAGCAATTTTCAACTTTTTTCATCTCATGATACAAACAAGTTAATTATTAAAATTCTGCAACTCACCATAAAATATATATTTTACACCTATCTGACAAAAAAAGAGAAAAAAGTATACTTTTGATTCATTCATACCGATGTCTATTGTGTGGGCTGTTGTCATTTTTTTATTTGACAATCTAAGGGAAAAGAAATCAGTGCCCCTGACTAAATAGGTTTTGCGTGTTTTAAAATTCTTGCGGCACAATGATTGATAATCACTGTCTTAATGTACTGTGAAATAGTTCAGGCAGGTTGCTAGGAGTTTCACTGTGTTGTTTGAGTGTAGGCTGAGAAGGCTGCCTCAGTCCAGGTTAGATGTTAGTGCTTAGAAGCTATAAAAAAATCAAGTTTGTCTTGGAAAATGCATCTTTACAAGGAGCACAGAGGCAGAGTATTTCAAGTAGTTGCCAGGGAAAAACATTTCAGAGAAATGTAGTCCAATTCCACAAGAGTCAATGAAAGAGAGATAAGACCTGGAAGTGGCAAATATGGTCTGCAGTACTTTTTAATGTTACCAATATTGCTTTAAAAATGAATATAATAACATTCTTCCCTCTGTCTTGCTTTTTGTGCAATCAGAGATATACACGTCTGATGAAAAAATATAAGAGAAAATGGTAAATTAATCTCAAGGAAATTGTTTCCTTGAATATAAAACTATTGATGATGTCCAAATATTAGGAAAAAAATACCAATGTTGGACTCATGCAAGAAAACATTGATGCTAAAATACATATATATGGAATACTAATCTTTTAAAATCACTTTTCAGAGGATAAGTATTATTCACTACTCCTATAAAATTGAAACACTTTAAAAGTATATTCAAAGTTTTGTTCTCTTATGTTATTATGAACAAGTGATGTATACCCAACAACATATACCACCTAATAGGCTAAAGCAATTTGTACATTTTTATCTGAATTCTCAATACCTAGTATCATTACAAGATAGTGAGAAGCTAGGAAAATTCCTAAGCAAGAGGAATAGGGAAACTGAGACAATAAATTTAAACAAGTCTAAACAGTTTGGGGAATTTGTGAATCACAAGCCATTAATCTTCCCCAATGAAGGACACTTGAGAGCAAATGGCTAAATACCCCTCCTCACTAATTAAAAGAATGAAGGAAAGGAGGGGGAAGGGAAGAGAGAAGGGGAGTTTAAATGCCTCTTCTCCCCAATTAATGTATACATAGTGTAAATCACCCTGAACCTCCTAAGGCAGGAGGGGGAAAGGAAAAAGGGAAGAGCCTGTCTCGCTAAATAAAGAAGTCACCATTTGGGGAAAGGAAAAAAGGTGTGTGTGGGGGCAGTTTTATTTCACTCCCTAAATAAAAAGCCAGCAGTGTCAGGGCTTATCAAGATAAAATTGCCAGGGGCTTCTCATAAATTCTAGGAAAGCCAAAACAAAGTAAAAGGGGAGGCCTTGAGAATTAATCTGTACTGGGATACCTAGCAGAGGAATTTTGAAACATATAGGCAAAAGAATATACAATCCCTTGAAACCCCATCAGACTCACTTTTCCCAAACTAGTTGGGAAAGCCCAGTTGAGCCCTAGCTCAGATGTAGTTTAGTAGATTTGTTTGCCTTGCTTCTTTAATAAATTCGCTTTCTCACAATACAACCATCTGGAGTCAGTCCTTTGAATTCATTCATATGGGAAGGGGAGGGGAGGGCAGGGGAATAGAGGGGATGGGAAGGAAGGGAGGAGAAGGGAGGGGAGGGGAAGAGGAGGAGAAGGATGGGAAGGAGAAGGGAAGGAAAAAGAACCAAGGAGGGGACAGCCCTCTCTTTTCAACTTTGACTCTGGGTGGTGGTGGGGGGTGGGGGTGTCTGTGAGAGGTGCCTGTAACAGTATTGCTTTGTTACAAAGGATAAATACATACCCAAACTGCATTTCATCAAATTATAAATTTCTGAAGATTAGGGATTGTCTCTAAAATGTTTTCAGTAGTTATCTCTAATTATCACAAGATGTGAACATAATATTTAGGAGTTTGTAATCTAATTACAAAGTCCATGGCAAATTCTACAATAAGCCTAGTATATAGAAAGAGTTCAATTTCTATTAAGTTTCCTATGCCAGCACCAGCAACAATTTTTATCCGCACCCCCACCCCACCCCCACACATACACACACACCAAAACTATTACAACATGATTCAGGCAGTCCTATGGACAATAAACCAACAACTCTCAATCCTCATGCTCCCCTGGCATTAAAATTGCGTATCTGCTTTCCTAGCAGCAGAACCAAGACTGTCCCTCTAGAGCCGTTTATATTGAACTAGGAATGGTTTGATTATGAGATTAAAATAATTCATACAAAATTACAGCTAATTGTATTCACCTTAATCTTTCATTTGCATTTAAGAAATGATAAAAGATAGTGAATGACAGAAATTTAGGTGCCAGAACTGAAAGAACTATACCTTTCCACCCTAGGTTCTTCCCATTACTTTCATTTGGTCTGAGTTTCCTGATCTATACTGTTCAGAGAGGAGGAAGGGCAAGTAAGCATCATGTTCTCAACTTTCAATGCTGGTGCCCCTCTATCCTAAAATAGGGATTCAGTTTTTTGGTTCAGACAGGAGGCTTCCACACCTAATGGTAAATAAAGTTACAACCTTAGCATAATGAAGCTAATGATAATTAGATAGAATGACTTTTTTTAGTATCTAGACTTTCAGTAGAAATAAATGAAAGCTATGAGGACATTTACAAATACTCAAGAATTTCTTGCTAAATTCTTCTCTAGTGGTGGAAAGTCAATTTGATAGCAAACAGAACCTACCTGCTTCATATCATCTAGACATATTATGGCCAACTTTGAGCAGTTTTTTAACCACCTCCAAACATCCATAATGTAATTTTTGGTACATCATACATATGAGAAATATAGTCAAAACATTTACTAGTCAGAATAATTTTACTTTACCTAAAACACTGTTGAAAGCTGAAAACAGTTTAAATTGTTTTTCTTTTACTAAATTCAGTAATACCGTCATACTATTTTTAACACTGATATAGGTACATCATTCCCTAATTCCACAGGAATTCAAAAGTCACAATAGAAATTCAATAAGGAGATATTTCTCTTTTTTTAAATATATTTTATTGATTTTTACAGAGAGGAAGGGAGAGAGATAGAGAGTTAGAAACATCGATGAGAGAGAAACATCGACCAGCTGCCTCCTGCACATCCTCCACTGGGGAAGTGCCCGCAACCCAGGTACATGCCCTTGACCGGAATTGAACCTGGGACCTTTCAGTCCGCAGGCCGACGCTCTATCCACTGAGCCAAACCGGTTTCGGCAAAAAGGAGATATTTCAATATGTATTTCCAGAATTTAAGAATACTAAGGTTATAAAAACGTATCATATTTAAATTGAAAGTCCTAATTTCCAGTACATCATTTCATTTACTTAGCTGGCTGAAAATTAAAAAGCCAAGGGTCAAAACAGTGGCAAATAAATTTCCTTTTCTTTCTCCATATAAATAAATGGCAACCAAATAATCTCTACCTTCTCAGCATGCTGAAAATAGCTCATTTAGTAAATGGCTGGAGAAGTCTTTTTATTAAAATTTCTTGGGATTGGCATATTCTCTCTGTTTCATTTTTACCACAATAGTCTTCTGTCAGATCTGTACAAGTTACAAGTCTCTATAGAATAGGGAATACCTTCTTCAAACTGAAGCTAAATCCAAGACAAAAATTTCTACCTCGGGATATTATGAAGGCAGACAATACTGGGTAGGGAAACATGGGGAGTTTCTTTTGAGGTAGTGTTTCACAGTTTCATTGCAATATTGACCTCAAAATGTGGCTAAATGTTTAAAAGTTGAGAATTTGGAACATTCACTCACTTTTTATACAAAAGGTGATAATACTTTTTGGTATAAACGTCATCAACAAAATCCTACCCAATACCCATATTTGAAGAGAATACAAAATATCATAAGGATCTGTCAATTATATTGGAGAGATGTCAAATTAATACAAAATACAGATAGCCTTGTTCTGTGAAGAGTGTATAATTTAATATTTAAAATAACATTGTTAACCACTGTAGAATTCCTAATTAAGTGAGGAAGGCCAAATTTTGTATGTGAAGCAAATAGAGAATGAAAAATTATATCTGTTTTCATCATTCACATTTTCTCCCTTCATCACACATTTTGAACTCCAGTAGTCCTCTGTCCCAGACACTGCCTCTTCATTTAACTGCTCTAGTCACCATGCTATCTTCCTCTCTGGACAGCTTTCATTATGAGAAAGAAAAACCTTTTACAATGGTAGGTTTTCTCTATATAAAGATATATCAGGATAACTTATAATATGTAACATTATAGTTAACTCTACTGATATATTTATCTCTGTATACCTCCATATTGTTTATCTCTGCATCTACAATGCTTTTCATAGTTTGGGGTACAAAGAGATTCTTGAAAATATTTTTAGAATGAATAAATAAATATATGAATAGCAACATCAGAAATGCATATTTTACTACATTTAAAATTGTCTCTACATTATTTTATAGCTTCAATACTGCTATGTAGCATGGAAAAGAGGCCGAGTCTAAACAAATGGCTGAAGGCTAAAAAAAGAAGCATTAGCAATGAGATACTCTTACTGAAGAAAGCCAACGATATATAACTGGCTTTACTACTCTGTCCTAAGAATTAGAAAGAAATTTGTTTCCTCAATAAATAAACATGATTCTTACATGTAGAAAAACACTTTAATTTTGTTACGAATTTAATACTGATTTCTTACCCTTACTGGATTATTAGACTCTACTATCCTGATTTATGTAAACATTGAGATAAAATACTAATTCCCAGCTATGTATAAGACTTGCAGTATCAACAAAATAAGTATTGATTGTGATTATGTTTTAATAGGCAATGCTCAAACAATAAAGTAAATAAAAATGCACCTTTTTTGGTTACTGGTTTTAGTTTTAAAAGAAGTGCTTACTCAAGTTTTTAAGATTTTAAGAGGATAAGTTATTACTCCTGCTATCAAAAAATGTAGTTCATGAAATTTTTTCATTTCTATTTTTCAACTATGGTAAACTTAATTTCATTGCTTTGGTATAGAAATTAAACAACTTAGAACTATAAACATCAGATTATTGTTTCTTAGCTAAATATACCACTAAAGTATACATTCTACTTACTAATAACATTATTTATCCTTTCTCTTCTTAGAAAAAATCTTCAGCTGATGACTAACCTTCTTTATGGGTCTTGAATTTCTCTTATTTCTATATGACTGGTGATATTTGGCTATGGATTTCATTAGTTATGGCTTGTTTTTCCTTTTTAATTTTTTAAATAGAATTTATTGTGTTACATTGGTTAATAAAATTATATAGGTTTCAAGTGTAAGTTATAGATTTTCAATTAGCAAGGGGATTGTTTTAGTCCATTTGGGCTGCTATAACAGAATACCATAGATTGCATGACATAAACAACAAACATTTATTTTTTACAGTTCTGGAGGCTAAGTCCAAGATCAAGATACAAGCATATTTGAGGCCCTAGTTTCTGATACATAGACAGCAAGCGTTTCCCTGTATTCTCACATGGCAGACAGGGTCTCTTTTAATAAGGGCATTAACCTCATTCTTCAGGGCTCCACCCTTGTGTACTAATCACCTCCCAAAGAACCCACCAACAAACAGAATCACATTGTTTCCACATTTGAATCATCAGGGTGGTGGGGTTGGGGAAAACATTCAGTTTATAGGAGGAAAATAAGTAAACAAAGACAAATACTTTTTGAAGAGAAAGATAGACTATGACTTTTGTATCAAGGTATTGAGAATTAAATTTCCACGGCCTGTACAATGCTCTCAAATATGTAATTAACTATTCTCTTTTATACAAAGCAAAATAGATTTTATATTCTAAAATAAGATTTTATTTAACAATTTTCTTCACAAAATAACCATAAAACAAAGTCCATTGCGAATATATGAATTCTCAATTCAGTTTCTAAAACATCACATAGAATCAATTTAGATAAAACAGCATTACACATCTCTTGCTAAAAGATATGTGCTTTTTACTAGAGTTCTATACAGGTGTTCAATTTCTAAAACTTATTTTGATGTATTATGAAAATTCACAAATAAAGATAATATATGACAATCATTGTAATGTCATATTAAATGGATGATCATAGGACTAGATATTTCAAACAGAAGAACTTCTTTGAAGCATAATCTAAGAGTTTATAATGTAAGCAACAATACTTTGAAAATGTTAGGGTACAGTAACAATTATATCAGCTTTATTCAATTTTAATTCATTAATAGTTATGAAAATAACAAGTCCTTGATTCTAGCTTAAAGATTACTAATTCTGTTACATTTTCTCCCCCCCCACCCCGCCCAGGATTACGTTCTCAGAATAAGTTGATCACCCAAGTGTTGACAAATTCAAACTCTTTCATTTTTTCTCTACCATTCAAGATATGAGTCTCACTGTAAGATATAGTAAACATATTTAAGAAAGAAATTGGTAGTTTGTCAAGAGATATAAACTGAGTAACTTTCTGTATTTCTTTATGTATGTTTCACTTTAGATGCTTGGCTTATTTAACTTGCCATTTACTTTTTTTTAACACACATTTATTTTCTTTAATGCAATTTAGCGCTGCCTCAAGAAATACAAATGTGAGCCATATGTGTAATTTAAATTTTCCTAATAAACATATTTTAAAAAACGAAAAAAAGATAAAATTAATTTTCATAAAAGACATCATTTAATCTAAGATATATAATTTTGAGATATAAGCAATTTAAAATTTATTAATGAGATATTTTTCATTTTGTTTGTACCAAGGCTTTGAAAGTTGTATTTATTTGACACTTAGATTATACCTCAGTTTAGACAAACTGCATTTCATTTGTTGAACTTCCTTATGTAGCTGGTGGCTATTATTGCCAACACAGCCTTGTGTTTTACAAATTATAGACTAATAGATACCTTTTGAAATTCTTAAAGGAATCTCTAAGGTTGTCACTGAATACAGATTGTAGAGAAGAGTAATTTTGTTGTGTTCAGTGGCTGTTAATAAAAAGTCTATTTCAGAAGGAAGGGATGGACTGTATCTATTTTCCTGTCTGTCCTTTTCTTTAACTGGTGTAAACACTCAATTATATTTAAATAGAGGCCCAGTACATGAATTTGTGCACAGGCGGGGTACCTAGGCCTGGCCAGCAATCAGGGTTGATCAGGACCTGGCCTATCGGGGCCTGCTGGCTGGAGGGAGGGACAGGGGGAGGGACCGCAGGCTGATTGGGGCCTGCTGGCCAGGGGAAGGAAACCAGCCCTCAGCCCCAGTGGGAAAGGGCCGTGTCTGCCGCCACTACACACCACTCCACTGGTTCCCTGCCCCAGCCTGGGGCCTGAAGACACTGGTGGGGTCGGGAGAAGAGGCGATGATAGCTGGGGCAGGTGAG
This sequence comes from Myotis davidii, assembly GCF_000327345.1. Lineage (NCBI taxonomy): Eukaryota > Metazoa > Chordata > Mammalia > Chiroptera > Vespertilionidae > Myotis > Myotis davidii. Next base: position 367,536 of record NW_006292290.1, on the reverse strand, counting down.
GAAGGAACAGATGCTGGAAGCCGAGGCCATCAGCTGACCACAGGAGGTTGGCTGTAGGAGTGCACTGACCACCAGGGGGCAGCTCCTGCATTGAGCATCTGCTCCCTTGTGGTCAATGCATGTCATAGCAACTGGTCAATTGGTCATTCAGTTGTAATGGTCTCTTAGGCTTTTATATGTATAGGTGATTTCCACACTTCTTCCTATCCCCAACCCCAACACCACTTGGTGCAGAAGATTTGCACTCTTCTCACCCTTTTTTAGTGTCCCTTCCTTATAATGCTAAAAGAGAATAAATGATGGGGATCTGTTAGATTTCAGAAATGGATTGTTCAGTCACAGGCTTTTGTTGTTAGGATGTACATTGGAGGCAGATATCCCTATCTAGACAAGAAGACCTTTTCCCACTAGTGACCCAGTAGGCAATCTCCTGGTGTTAATAGTTATTATTTTAAAGTAAAAATAACTCTGTAGTAGTTAAATCTTTCAGTGACATCTCTGTATGTAATATTTTGAACAGGAAATAAGATTATTTTCCTCCTTGCTAAGGCTACTTTTAATAGCATGAGAAGGCTGTTCAGCTTTGATTTGAGAGCTTCATCAGTGGGTTCCCTGAGAGTTTTTGCCAAAGGGACATTTGGAAAACCTACTGGTCCTGGAAGAGGTGAATGTAGAAATAAGTGAGAGGTTAAAATGAATGAGAGAAGGCTAAAAGATATGACCTGAATATTAGCACACATCTCAAATGCTTAGGATCTTAAAATTGTAAATGCTTGGCTTATTGTTTATCTGCTTTTTTCCCTCAAAGGAAAAGTAAATGAATGATGTTTTTTCTCATGTTTTTGATGCACATGATTGAGAAAAATGAATTAAAAAACGTGCTCACACTTTCATCTGATACTCTGTGTCAGACTTACCAAGATTTATCTTCCTTAGAAAGTTATGGTTGAAAGTACTTCAAAAATCATTAAGCTTCACCTCTTCATTTTACAAGCAGGAAATTAAGGTCCATGGAGGTCAGATGAACTTTCTAGGACCACAAAACTAGTTAACAGCAAAGGCAGGTGTGATGATGATTGGGTGTGTGTGGTGAAAGATGAGAGCTCAGGACTGACGTCAACCCACAAATGAAGTCAAAGTTGTATAGCAATAATCACAAGTCAGTAATTACAGATTCTGGATGCTGACACTGCAGGAAGCCATCCACTGTTGATACTATCATGAGAGTGCATCAAGGAACATGGAAGGCCGATGGATGAGGGCCAACACTAAGCACCATTGGTCTATAGATATAGCAATGGCTCAAAACAATTTCCTGACCTAATAACCTCAAAGTAAATGTTTACTGAACCTTACCAATTTTTACTGATCTTTATTGACCTTAGAGATGGACGGTTTGCTACCTGTTTGCTGTGCTTTACTGAGGGCAAGATGTGTATCTAAAATTGAATAAAAAGAGGACAAGGCCAGGTTTCAGGGTGCCTCTCCTAGTGGCCCCTACCACTTAATAATTCATATTTCTTGTATAGTATTTTCATTTGTGCATCGGCCCCTTCTTCAGATCCTAAACCCTTGCTGTAAAAGGTTGTGGTATGGCACTATCACAAAAATCATCTTGTATTGTTTACATCTTTCATATCTAATCTAATAAAAGAAAAACATGCAAATTGACTGCACCTCCGCTACACCCTAAGCCACGCCCACCAGCCAATCAGAGTGACTATATGCAAATTAACCCAAATAAGGTGGTGGTCGGCAGCCACGGAGCTGGAGCAAGCAGGAGGCTTGGTTGCCCGGCGATGGAGGAAGCCAAGCTTCCCGCCTGCCCTGGCCGGCTGTGGCCTCAGCTGGAGGCAACAAAGTTTCAATTATAGAAGATAAATAAATCCCAGATACCTGCTTCCAGCCAGCCTCCACTGGAAGCTTGGGTGGCTGGGGGCCATGGCCAGCCAGCAAACAGGCAACAGCCCCTCAACCAGGATGGCCACACCCTCATGGGGTAAGGGTCCCCAATGGGGGGCTTGGCCAGCCTGCAAATAGCCATTAGCCCCTCACCCAGACTGGCCAGGCATCTCAACAGGACCCCCCACCTTGAAGGGGGTGTGGCCAGACTGAAAACGTCCCTCAGCCCCACACCCAGGCTGCTCCTCAGCAGCACTAAGGATGTCTGACTGCAGCTTAGGCCTGCTCCCTGCTGGCAAGTGGACATCCCCCAAGGGCTCCTGGGCTGCCAGAGGGATGTCTGACTGCCAGCTTAGGCCCAATTCCCCTTGGATCGGGCCTAAGCCAGCAGGTGGTCATCCCCTGAGGGGTCCCAGACTGTGAGAGGGCACATGCCGGGCTGATGGATTCCTCCCACCCCGCTGCTGAATGCACAAATTTTTGTTCACCGGGCTTCTAGTAGAAAATTAAAGACATAAAATCAATAAAACTAGTGTAATATAGAGTTCTAAAATTTAGAAGAAATAAAAGCTAAGCATTCCGTTTTAAAGTTGTTTTTGTTTTTTTGTTTTTGTAGTCAAGGGGTTTTTCTTTTCATTCTCCTGATTTTATGAATCCCTGAGATTATTGTAGACTCTGTTTCTCATGATCTGGATAACTCACAACCTTGAAGGAAAAAATAGCCCCTCCAAAAAAGAAGTAAGTATTTACACTGCTTATCCTCTAAGTCTTGGTGTTTTCTAAAGGAAATTAAAAGAATGTTTCAAGCTGAAAGGATTGAGGGAGAAGTATAATTTTTTGTTTAATGAGATGTAGAGGCTTGGGCATATGTCAAGGTGACAAAAGGTAATCCAGACAGAAAAAATGAAATAAAATCTTTGGGTGCTTTGTTTTGCAGTTTATCTTTTCTTGAACTTTCTAGACAAGGCAGAAATTCTAGGGGGTCAATTAGAGGAATCACTTATTGCTGCTAAGGATTATGCAGCAATTTTTCTTTCTAAAAGAGAGATGTACTTAGGAAGGTAGGAAGATAAATGCACTTACTAAGCAGTGACCACATTCAATAAGAATCTGCATTTATAACTTCAATTTCAACTCACATGGGAAGTATTTGAGTTCATCCCTACGCATCCTTTTCCCTCACTCTATTTAAGCATCACTGGATAGTGTACTTTTTCCGGTATTTTTAATTTGTCATTATCATCATCATTCTTTTTCAAGGTACCATTCTTTCTTATCTGAAACTCATCAGTTATTTTCCCCACTCTATTCTAAACACTGCACCTACAGTGATCTTTTCAAAACACAAATTTAATCATGGCTATTTCCTGCTTAAAGCCTTTCATTTTAAAAGTTTTAATTTTATTTTCTGATTGCAGTTTACATTCAATATTACTTGGTAATAGTTTTGGTATACAGCTAAGTGGTTATGTAGCAGGATAGTAAGATGCGAGGAAAGAAAAAGAAAATTGAACAAGGCCAGTTTGGGCAGCTTATAGCAAGCTTGTGAATTGCAAGACTTTATCGTCCCTAACCAAGGACACTTGAGAGCAAATGGTTTGTACCCTTCTCCCTAACCAGAAAATACATAGTTTAAATCACCCTGGCCTGGAAAAATAGAGAAGAAAGACCTAATTAATATTATTTGTGCCAACTAAATTCAAGGACAGATGAGGTCAAGCAACAAATTTTTTAAAAAAACAAACAAAAAATACAAAAAACAAACAAACAACAAAAAAACACACCAAACATTAAAGCCAGACAGACTTAAGATACAATAGTAAAATAGACTAAATAATAATCTAAAACTCCCCTATATACTCATTTTAATGCATCAACATGATAAAAATGCACCTGGAAAGCTGATGAATATTCTACTGAAACCCTCCCCTAAGATTCTTGCCTGCAGAAAACAAACAAAAAAACACATAAAAAGCTCTCAGGTGGGCTCACTTTAGAGCATGCCCATGCCCCTTCCTGGGCATGAACTTTTTATTTCTTCCTACATTCTAATGGTCACCAGGAGACTTGCAGCCAAGGGTGTGATGAGCAGCAGCAGCTTATCCCGGGCTCACTCTCTAATCCTGTCTCTACGGCCCCATTTTTCTCTGACTTACCCAGTAAACTAAACCCGCCCTGTCCAATAGGTGAAGTGTCCTAGGGAGTTTGGGAGACCGGGAGTTTGATCACTCACTATGACATGCGCTGACCACCAGGGGGCAGTGTGGAGTGAAGGAAGGCCCTGGCTGTCAGCCAGCAGCCAGAAGGCCCTGATTGGTTCTGATTGGCCCTGATTGCCGGCTTAGGGACCCTACTCATGCACGAGTATCATGCACCAGGCCTCTAGTTTCCTATAACATTTTTTAGATAGTCAAAGCAGAGCACTGCCTAAGCTCTCCCCTGTTGTTTCTTCTACCCTAATTTCTTCCTTTGTTTCATTATCCCCAGCGTTAACAAATATACTCTCAAAACCATCTGGACTCATGTTGTGAAATCTTTCTTACATGAAGTTAAGGACCCACACACTATAGGCTGCCCTGAGGCAGACCTGCTCTGGGTCAGGCCCTGTCCAGTAACATTCTGATGCCCATCGTAGGGCACTGGAGTTATTTTCTCTTCCTACACTCTCTCTAATTCATCTTCCTGTCATTTACCATCATCAGTGTGGGGAAACCTATCAGTCAGCTGCAGAGTAAATCCTTCATCAAATGCACCTTGTCAAGACTAAGATGGATGGTAAGCATGCTCCCTGGACATGGATTCACCTGCCCAAAGACTGCGCCCAGGTGACACCTGAGTGATGGGATCCAGTGAGTCAGGACCTGATCGATCACTCCTGACACCTGAAGAAACTCCTTCCTTCCCCCTTGTTTGGCCAGCATGGGCATGAGTCCACTGTCTGAGAGATGTAAATTCATTCCCAGGGCAGTTAGCCAATGTCTGACCCTTGGTAAAGCCATCCTTAAGGCATGGGATAGACACATCCACAGGTCAAATGTGCTTTCTCTTTCCAGTTCTCTCTCTGCCCCTGTGGATGTGAGTCCCCTGTCTGAGTGTAGTAAACCCATCCCTGGGCATCTGGCTAATGTCCCAATTGTTGGTAAAGCCATTCTCAGGACACTAGGTACACAAGTCCATGAGACAAGTCAAATGAACTTTCCCTTTGTATTTCTCTCTCTGACTCATAAATCCAGGTCCTCTAACTAAAGCATTTGGTACACCAATTTTGACAACTTCATTTTTGCCATGCCACATCTCATCTTCTGACACTGGGTTTCTCTTTCCCCCATTTGAACTTTCTTTTGAATGTTTCATTTGTAATTCCTGAAAGTAGGCCAAGACTTCCTTTGTTTACACAGCTCATTCATGGCCTTTTAAACTTTGACTGAGAGTCTAACCAAGTCTTCCTACTGGGTAATTAGATTAAAAAATAACAATGTCTTTCAAAACCCTAAACCCTCCTCCAGAACAACTTTCTTTACTCTAAGACTATGAATGCTTACTTAACAGTCTGGCTACTATCAGAAACTGAACTCTTTATCACCCAAACCTTAGCATGTTATTTCTAAGGGAAAATGTGGCAGTTTTAAATCCAAGTGGCTAGAGGCCTGGAAATAGGCTGCAGGGTCTGCTCCCTCCTCCCCCACCTTTTCTCCAGCCTCATAATTTTCCAAAGTCTTTGGCAACTTAAAAGCTTTGGAGCATTGCTGGGTTAAATGATAAACATCTAAATATTTCAACAAAATTTTTTGTTTGTTTGTTTGTTTGTTTTCCCAAGACAGTTGTATAACTTTATTCGACCATCAGCATTAGTTCTCATTCATGTTAAGGGTCTGTAGATTTTTGAAAGTGGTGACAGGCACATAGGTTACCAATGTATATAGCTTGTTTGGTGAACCTTCATCCTCATTGCATTTTCTGGACAAACATACCCGCATACGATATGGGACATTCCTATTCCTTTGGCCCAGACAGCTTTGCTGAGCCTGGTGTCAATGCACACATCTGGAGTCCCCATCTCTTTCATGGCAAATTTCCAGATCTCCTTGAGTGCCTGAGGGGCACGTTTCTTGAAACCCACGCCGTGGATGAACTTGTGGATGTTGATGGTCTACTCCCTTGTCACCACCTCATTGATAGTGGAGCGGCCCTTCTTCTTCTTGCCACCATTCTTTGCAGGAGCCATTGTGCTTGACAAGTTGGAAAGTAAGAGCACGGGGTATTGTCTTTCAACAAGTTTTAAGTTAACCTGATTTTAGCTTTTGTTACAGAAAAATCTATAAAGTAGATTTAGAACTGTTAATGTAATGTCTTGTGCTTTGTTAAAGGTATGTTTCTTGAAAGTAAGAATGTTCATAAATGTCAGTCTAAGAAATTCTGGCTGTTTATTTTTTGGCTATCATTAGAAAATTAGGGTTTCTAAGAGTTAAGAATTCTAATTAAATTAGAAAGAATTTATATAGTTTTGATAATAGAAGGTATGAGGCACATAGATATACATTTTAAAGAAAATAATGTTTGTAAAAGTTATACGAAGGTTTGTGAAAGTTTTAAGAAGGTTTGTAAAAGTTATAGAAGGTTTGTAGGGAGAAATGTTAAAAGGAAGTTATATAAATGACACAGGCTAGGAAGCCAAGTCAAGTAGAATAGAGAAACTGAGATAGTAAAACAGCAGTTTACAACCGTCTAAAAAATCCTATCTCCCCTAAACCAAGGACACTTAAGAGCAAATGATTTGAGAATAAACTTCATCTACACTAATAAAAGAGAAACATGGTAATTGGCGTACGACCGCTACCCTTCCCATTGGCTAATCCCCCTGTCACTCACAGAGTAGGGCCGAGATATGCAAATTAACTGGCAGCCAAGATGGCGGCCGGCGGCCAGCAGCCAGGCAGCTGATGCGAACAGGGAGGCTTGCTTGCTTCAGTGATGGAGGACTCCAACGTTCCCCCCGGACTTGCCGGCCTCTCAGCTGCAACTCTCAGCAAGTATGTTGCGAATATAGAAGCTAAAAACCCCCCAGAAACCTGCTTTACTCAGCAGAGCTTCAGCCAGCCAGACCGCAACATTGTATCAAATACCTATGGTAAACAAAGGCCAGAAACCTGTTTTCAGCAGCCGAGGCCTCAGAGCTAAAGCTGGCTCAGAATAAAAAAGAAAAAAAAAAGAAAAAAAGGAGTGGTTGGGAGCTTCAGTCCCAGCCTGAAAACAGCCCTCAGTCCCTCACCCAGACTGGCCAGGACCCCAGTGGGGACCCCCACCATGAAGGGTGTGTGACCAGCTGCAAACAGCCATCATCCCCTCACCCAGGCTGGCCAGGCACCCGAATGGGGACCCCCACCCTGATCCAGGTCACCCTTCAGGGCAAACCAGAGAGCCCCACCCATGCACCAGGCCTCTATGCTATATAGTAAAAGGGTAATATACCTCCCAGCACCGGGATCAGCGTGACAGGGGCAGCGCCCAAACCTCCTGATAGCCCTGCAGCTCTGTGTGTGACAGGGGGTGGGGACCCACCCCCGCCCCCCAACGGGCCCTGCTCTGTGCATGACAGGGGGCGGTGCCCCAACTCCCCAATCGGTCCTGCTCTGAGCCCGACCAGGGACTGCATCTAGCGATTGGGCCTGCCCTCTGCCACCCGGGAGCAGGCCTAAGCCAGCAGGGCGTTATCTCCCGAGGGGGCCCAGACTGCGAGAGGGCACAGGCCGGGCTGAGGGACCCCCCCTCCCCCCCAGTGCACAAATTTTTGTGCACCGGGCCTCTAGTTTTGGTGTATTAGACTGCAACCCTCCAAACTAATGTCTCTTTCCTTCCAAAAGACCATTTGTCATAACTCTTATTGTTCTAGCTTTTGCCCCAGTAATACTAAAATACATAAAACTGTTTGTCTCCACTAGGTTACAAGCCCTATTTGTACTCAGAAAATGCCACCCCTAGATACCATCACAACCTCCATTTGTGCCCAGGCCTCATTGTCCCTCTGACCCAAAGAGCAAGGACAATGGGCCAGATGCAGATGTAAAAACTCACCAGGGCAGAAAGCTCCAGATGCCAACAAGGGTAAAAACTTGGAAAACAAGAACTTCGCTCCCAGGGTAACCTACCCTCCAATTAGCCTTTCTGGAGAAAAAATAGCCCCTCACACATATCAGCCAAATGACTAATAGATTATATACCCAGGCTTCCACATTCCTGCAGATTGTTAGTGACAACATTCCCCAACCTGGTGCAGACTATCACATCAGAACAGTGCAAGATATTTTCAAACTCATTGCAGACATCTGGCTCCAGGGAGAGTTACAGGATTTCTCTCCAGATCATATCTATTTGTTTAACTTCATAGTGCTTCTGAATCTTGCAGATCTCTTATATCCCCAAAAAGGTCCCCCTACTAGCCCTAGACCATCTCTTAGCCAAAGAGGGAGGGGTTTGTTTAGTTGCTAACACCTCCTGTTGTTTTTATCTAAACTCTACAGGTCAAATAGAAGAAAGAACACTACATATTCTACAGAACACTCAATGGCTCAAGGAGATCAGTCAGGACAGCATAGAGCAGTCCATATGGTCCAGCCTACAAGCAGCTCTGCCCAAATTAACCTGTTTTTTATCCCTTTTGGACCCCCTGACACTATTTTTCCTACTCCTCCTCTTCGGGCCCTGTATTTTGAAGATAGTTACGAAATTTGTACATACAAGATTACAAATCCTAGTTAACCAGACAGTAGGAGTGTTTGTCCTTACCCAGGTAAAGGGACCCTACAGGCCTATACCCCAGGAAATAATCTAAATTTACTCCTTAGGCTTCCATGCTGCCCCCTCCCATGTGCAGGAAGCCGCCAAAGAGAAATGACAACCTCATCCCTTTCCTTTTCCTTTATATATAACCTTTAAGATGGGAATGAAAGGGTTAAAGAGAATAAAATGGGGCAGAGTAAGGAACTTACTGTCCTTAGCAGATATCTTTCAGAAAGCTTGCAGCCTTGAGCTCTGCATAACCTAGATAACGAGGAGACATCTGGGGCCCTGAGGAGGAACAAAGGACTGGACCAACCTGTCAAGCTCTGTGCTTCAGCAGAAATCGCCCGCAGCCAACAGAAGCTGATAAAAGCCTTGTCTCCCCCGTTAGTCAGGGTTGACTCCTTTTTTTGGACTCAGCCTGTCTGCACCCAGGCACTTGAAATAAAATCTCTTTTGATACATTATGGCCTCATGTCATAGATGTGCGATCCCGACCCATTCAGAACCTTTCATAAACCCGGTTCTTTTGAGGAGTCATTAACAGAAGCTTTATAAAAGAACACAAACATCAATCCGATCCCAAGTCTGTTGAGGCAGAGCCCATCTAGGTATACATTTTATCCAGCAGGCAGCCCAAGGCATTAGGGAAAAAAAAATTACAAAACTAACCTTGGGACCCCAGACCCCCACTGAGAACTGGTAGAGATAAATTTCAGTGTTTTTAACAACTGAGTCAGGGCAGTGGAAAGCAAAAAGCCACCCACAGGCTAAAAACAAAAGGCTCACTTAGCTACAGCTTTAAGTTCTGGGCTGTGAGGAACAACAAAGGGGCAATACTATTCCTGTGGGCAAGAAGGACACTGGAAAAAAGGAGTGTCCACAACAAACTTGAATACCACTGCCTCCAGGGCCATGCCCCTTCTGCAAGAGAGAAGGCCATTATAAAATATAATGCTTCCAAGCCAATGATGATCAAAAAACCTGAGAATTGATGATGCCTGAGGCCTCTCACTGTCCCCACCAACCATTTGACCATCACACTTAAGCTGCAGCCTGGGGAATCTCACTTTTAGTCATGCCTGTCTTCTGGGGTGCCCCATTCCCTTATTATGGAGGGACATTTCATCAAGTCTGGGAACTACTATATAACCCCCAAAGTTACCTCCTCTGCCTCCCCTCTTGATGACAATACAATATAGGGCACATATCCTGGGGAAGATTGGAAAATTTATTTCACTCAGATACCCCTTTAAACAAAATTTAATTATTTGCCAGTGTCATAGACACTTTCATGGGATAAATTAAAGCCTTTCCTACAGAAACAGAAAAAAAAAAAAAAACATACACAAAAATACAAAACTACTGAGGTGGCCAAATACTTACTAAAAGTAATCTTACCTAGGTTTCAATTACCAAAAAGCTTACAGAGTAACAACAGACCCTCTTTGTAACCACAATTACACAACAGCTAGCTCAAACTTTAGAAATCAACTATCACTTACACTCATCATAGAAACCTCAGTCGTAAAGTAAAAAATAAATAAACAAACAAACAAAAACTAATCAAACCCCAAAATGACTCCAGCCAAGCTACACCGAAAAGCCTGAGAATCTTGCATGTGTCTATGTTCCTATAGGTCTCATAAGAATGAGAGCTACACCTAAAGAAAACTTACAAATGACCCCTTTGAATTCACTTATGGCAGGCCCTTTCTCAGATCTCACCTGCTAATATACACTAATAAAAGACAAAGATGCTAATTGACAGTACCTTTGCTACGCCCTAAGCCATGCCCACCAGCCAATCAGAGTGACTATATGCAAATTAACCCAACCAAGATGGCAGCCAGCAACCACAGAGCTGGAGCAAGCAGGAGGCTTGGCTGCCCTGGTGATGGAGGAAGTCTAAGCCATCAGCCACTTACCCAGGCTGTCCACACCCTCATGGGGTGAGGGTTTCTGCTGGGGGGCTTGGCCAGCCTGGAAACTGCCATCAGCCATTCACCCAAAGTGGCCAGGAACCCCAGCAGGATTTCCCCCCACCCTGAAACTTGGGGTCTTGGCCAGCCTGAAAACAGCCATCAACCCCTCACCAAGGCTGGCCAGGCACCCCAGCAGGACCCTCACCTGAAGAGGCTGTGGCCAGCCTGAAAACAGCCATCAGCCCCTCATCCAGGCTGGCCAGGCATCCCAGCAGGGACCCCTACTCTCAAGGGGCTGTGGCTAGCCTGCAAACAGCCATCAGCCCCTCACCCAGGCTGGCCAGGCGCTCCTATATAATAAAAGGGTAATATGCAAGTTGACCCTAACAGCAGAACCACTGGGAATGACTGGTCACTATGGCACTCACTGACCACAAGGGGCAGATGCTCAATGCAGGAGCTGCCCACTGGTGGTCAGTGCACTCCCACAGGGGGAGCTCGACTCAGCCATAAGCCAAGCTCATGGCTGCCAGTACAGCAGTGGTGGTGGGAGCCTCTCCTGCCTCCTCAGCAGTGCTAAAGATGTCTGACTGCAGCTTAGGCCTGCTCCCCACTGGCAAGTGGATATCCCCCGAGGGCTCCCGGGCTGCCAGAGGGATGTCTGACTGCCAGCTTAGGCTCAATCCCCCAGGGAGCGGGCCTAAGCCAGCAGGTGGTCATCCCCTGAGGGGTCCCAGACTGCAAGAGGGCACAGGCCAGGCTGAGGGACCCACCCCCCTGCTGAGTGCACAAATTTTTGTGCCCTGGGCCTCTAGTACTAGTATATAAGGAAACCCTTCAGCTATTACCTTACGCCATTAATCTAGGATGGGTACAAAAAGCATTACAAAACAATAGAAACAAAATTCTACCTGCCCCTTGATAAAGACTACCAACACAATCAAGTTAAACCATGGGACATAGTCTGTTTAAAAACCTGGAGGGATAATTACCCTGGGTCTCAACTATAACCCAGATGGAAGTGCCAAAATCTAGTCCTGGTCAGCACCCTAACTACAATAAAACTCACGGGGATAATAAATTTGGTCTATTTATCTTTAATTAAACCTGTTTCTTGTGAGTTCTCACAGGAATCACAACTGGAGACCTACTCTTCTGAACCCACTGAGGATTCAAAGCTCCTCTTCAAAAAACAAACAAACAAAAACCACCCTGTTGTAGATAAGTAATAACTTGACTTAAAACAGTTGTCTTTCTTATATTTCTGGCACTCTTTCTACTAGCCTGTCAATACACTCAGTCTTCTCTTCCAAAAAGGAATTTTTCTGTCCCTGTTGGAATTAATCCTTATCAGATGCTCTACTCTACTAACCTCTTGCAAGCAACTCAAATACCACCAGAAATTCTTCAGTGACTGAGCCTAACAGGGAGCTGCTAGGTGGAGGCAGGTTGAAGACAGATCTCAAGGTGCATTGGGCCTTTTGCTGACTTGCCCCGAGGCTCAGTGTTCATGGAAGTGGGCTTTGGTGTGTAGCATGGGTCTTCCCACATACACCCAGGCTCAAAAGAGTCACCCATACACTGTGGATTCAATTATAGAAGACAAATAAATCCCAGATACCTGCTTCCAGCCAGCCTCCACTGAGAGCTCTGAACAGGTTGCTCAGGACCAATCACAGGTAGCCTCTGACATTGACCTGCAAAAGATTCTGGTGCTTCCCAGGAGGCCCAAAGCCAATACACCAGGTGACAAGCTTTGGACAACATTAGAGCAATATCCAATTAGTTTTACAAGTGGCACATCTAATGGAAGATCTCTGTATGCATCAGACTCTGCTGAGGTGAATTCTGTTTTGTGTGAACAATACCCACACAACAGCTTGTACACTGTGGTCATAGTCAATCCTAAAAATAAGCCAGCTGAAGGGTCAACCCAATGCATGAATAGGCCAATAGCATTCAATACTCAATTACTATAGGAAGATTCACATAATCCCTTAAGAAAATTCTTGTAGCACCAGCTCAGGCAATGAAGGAGACAACATCTCTGGGTCCCACAGGGCACTAATGGCATAAAGCCATCCTGCAAGACTAGCAGGCATAGCACATCTACCTAATACACAGAAACAAACTCAAAGAAGCAGCCAAAATGGAAAGATAAAGAAAGATGCCCCAAATGAAAGAATAGGAAAAATCACCAGAAAAAGAGCAGAATGAAAGGGGGGCAAGAAATATACTAGATTTAGAGTTAAAAAAAATGCTTACAAAATGCTAAAGGAACTTAGAACCTCAACAACATGAAAAAGGATATAGAAACCATAAAAAAAGAATCAGTCAGAAATGAAGAATAAAGAGTGTCTTAAAAAATGGATATACACTTAGAATAATTATTAATTCCAATGGGCTAAATCTGAAAAGTAAGAAACATCAATTGAGCTATTTATTAGCTGTTTAGTATGAATAAATTTGGGGGGACACCCTATATATTTTAAATGAATAGAAGGAATAAACAATAGGATAGATGAAGCCGAGAGTCATTTAGTAATTTGGAAGGCAAGGTAGCAGAAAACATCCAATCAGGGCAGCAAAAAGAAAAAGAATTTTAAAAATAAGGATAATTTAAGGGACCTTTGGGACAACATGAAGCATAACAATATCTGCATCATAGGGGTACCAGAAGGAGAACCAAGAGTGCAAAGAATCAAGAACCTATTTGAAGAAATAATGACTGAAACTTCCCTTACCTGGTAAAGGAAAAAGACACACAAGTCCAAGAAGCAGCACAGAGTCCCAAACAAGATAACCCCAAAGAGGCCCACATCAAGACACACCGTAATTAAAATGGCAAAGGTTAATGGCAAAGAGAGAATCTTAAAAGCAGCAGCAAGAAAAGGACAGTTAGTTACATACAAATGAGCTCCCATAAGACTGTTAACATTTTTTTTGTCCTCAACAGATATTACCAAACCAAATCCAGCAACACATTAAAAAGATCATACACAGAAGGTACTTAGTTGGCTGCACTCTAACAAGGGGCTAAATGCCCTTGCTCCCAGCCTTAGATAGGACTTACAGCTAAAATACTACATAGTAAACTTGAAAAAAACAAGAGAAGTATAATTGATTCGACATATTTTGTCTAAGAAACAACATAGAGACTATTAAAAGAAAGGGAATCTCAGTAAGGGGGAGTCGCCCATCGAGCTGGCGCTTGATGAGATGCCTGAGTGATAGTGGCTACAAAGCTCCCTCCCCATGGGAGTGTGGCCTGGCATCTATGCACAGGGATCCCAAACTCTGAACCACAGAGACAGCAAGGAGAGCACTCGGCAAAAGAACTCAGGAGAAACTGTCTGCCAGGGAGGCTGGGTCCATACCTTTCCATTTAAAGAGTATGCCTAATATTGGTAGTTCCAGCGGGAAAGATTCACCATAAGCTCTGACTACTGGAAAAGTAGCTCCACGGTATGTGGCTCCAGAATAGAAAAGGGCTTGTGGATTGCACTCAGCACTGACTTTAAGGAACCACCTACTTTCCTGAATGACGTTGTACAGAGCCCCAGAAAGCATCTAAACTGTGTTGGGTGGGAAAGGGTAAGACAACTCTTTCACCACCAGAGTGGTATTGGAGCTGGCAGCAGAGCATTTTGGAGATTTTTTACCCTCACTGAGAGTTGGGATTCTGAGTGAAGCTGGGATTCTGGGTGCCAGCTTTACTGAGCTCAGCTGTGCGGAGAGACAGGAGTCCCACAGGAGGCTGATCTTGAAACACTTCCTGCTTGGACCTGAGGCACAAGGTCATAAGTCCTTGCAAAGTGGGGTTTTTGTTTTAGTGTTTTAACAGCATCTGATAGGAAGGCTTATATTGGGAATACAGACCAGCAAGAGCTGGGCTTTGTGACTGCATTCTGGAGAGGTTGATCTTGTGAGTTCAGCCTTATGAGTTCAGCCAACCAGTACTGGGAAAGAAAGGGTGGAGTATGTCTACCTCTCTTGCAGTCTGGGAGCACCTCCGCCAACAGGAAAGGGCTTGAATCAGCTCTCAGAAACCCCACATGGGGTGCAGTTTGGCAGGGGTAAGGAAAACAGCTCAGAGGAGGATATTCCAAGAGTAAGACCCTCTGGGGCTATTGTTTGGGACCAGGAGGAAATGTTTAGTCCCCCTCTTGGAGGCTGGGAAGGCAACATGCTCACTGAAGCCCCATTGAGCCCAGGACAACTGAAACTCCCCATATAGAAAAGGAAGCAGGCTGTATCCAATCTGAATCTGTATCAGGCCATTTTAGAGGAACTACAGTTGGAGGATATGGTAGAGACTGAGGAGCTTGACTTTAAAGCAGATATTTATTTCCCCTCAGTGAGTGCCTGATGACAAAATCTCTAAGTAAGGGGTCCAGTAGCCCTAGCAATGCAAGCCTGCCTCCACCCTAAACACTCTCCTGAAAAAAGACCAGGCAACCTCATGGGGGAGGAGGAGTAGCTGACAGGTAGAGACAGTCTTCAGAGAGCCCCAGACAGGCCAACCAAAACATGACACTGAGAGCTAAATTTGCACAGTCCCTGACATTGGCTGATGCAAAAGTACCTCCTAGGAGATCTGATATCAGTATACAAAACAGTGAGCCTCAGAAAACATAAGCTTTCCAGATAAACTTCACTTCGTTGTTGCTTTCTTGTTATTGTTGTTTGTTTTGTTTTGTTTGGCTTTGCTTGTTTTTTTTTTGTTGTTGTTTGTTTTTGGTCCTTTTGTCAATATTTTCTTTATTTTTTTCTGCCTTATTGGTTTGATATTATTATTTAAATTGTCAAGATTTTGCTTTTTTTCTCCCTTGTTTCTTTTATATTTCTTATTGACTGACCTATTTCCTTTATTTAGTCTATCTTTTTTTTCTCTTTTTCTTTTCCATTCTTTATTTTGCTTTACTTTCTCTCTCTTCTTGTTATATTTGCATAACATTTTTCTCTTTTTCTGTCTTCTTGTCCTTTTTTATGATTTTCTTTTTCCTACTTTCTACTCTTATTTTTTGTTTTTCCTTCTTTCCTTTTAGAATCTTTTTTCTGCCCCTTTTATCTTCCAGTATCCTCTTTATTTTACTACTAGGGCCCCAGTGCATGAATTCATGCACCTTGAAAGGAACTGTGGCCCATCCTCTGCACCTGCACCCGGCCCCTCCCATTGTGGCCCCGGTGATCCCCTGTCTGCTGGCAGCCCTGCTCCCGCCACTGCTGCTCCCATAGGCTGATGGTTCCGGCCCTGCTCACACCTGCTGACAGCCCCGAGTTATTGGTGCCAGTGCCAGCAGCGGGTGTGAGTGAGCTGGTGCTGTCAGTGGGTGTGAGCAGCGGCTGCTGCCCCAATTGCCCTCAGGAGCAGGGGGAGGTGGAGAAGCCCTGGGGGGCAATCAGGGCTGGCAGCTGCTACTTGCACCCACTGATGGCACCAAGTGATCAGGGCCGGTGCCAGGTGCTGGCAGCAGGTGTGAGCAGTGGCTCTGGCGCCAGCAGCGGGTGCAAGTGGAGTTGGCACCAGCAGCAGGTATGAACGCCAGGCAGGACTGGGGTGTGCAGGAGCAAAGATTTTTCAGTAACCACCAGAGGCTCACCCTGATGACAGCGACCAGCACCCCACCTTGGTCTGGTGGCCCTGCTCACCTGCTCCACCATTCTGCCACGTTCAGTGCTCTGCTGCCTGCTGCCATTGCCCACCATGTTCCACACGTGCCCCCTGGTGGTCAGCACATACCATAGCGACAGGTTGTTCAGTTATTTGGTTGTTATGCTATTCGGTCTATATGGATATGAGCCTTTTATTAAATAGTATTAGTAATATTATCCTTCTCTCTCTCTGTCTCTCTCCCTCTGTCTCTCTCTCTCTTGTCTTAGTACTCATGTTCTCTCTTCTCTTTCCTAATTCCCTTTTTCTTGTGTACCTTTCATTGTTGGTCAAGATATTTTGTATGTTCCTATTTGTTTCCTGTCTATTTTGTTTTGTTTTGCTGTGTCCACGTGACATGGTAGTGGCTGAGCTTCACAGTTAGCCAGCCAGAGAGTAGAGTTCTCCCACAAATGGAACAACAACAATCAAGGCCCCATTACAACAGGAAAGACCAAAAAGCCCACAAATGGTAATTCCTAAAGCATACAGTTTACTAGTACAAGGAAACTGTACCACTGGGTCCTATAGAACATTTACTATAGAACATTTACCCTTCAAAGACTGGGTATCATAGCAATTATGTCTAATACATAGATACATGCAAAGAGACAACTAAAATGGGGAGATAAGAAACAACCCCCAAATAAAGAAAAGAAAAAATCACCAGGAAAAAGTGACCTAAATGAGATGGAGATAAGCAAGTTACCAGACACTGGTTATAAAGATGCTCAAGGAAATTAGGGAGAACTACAGGAAACATAATGAGAACTACCAAAAACATAGTGGCAACTACAAGGAACTTAGTAGGAGCTACATCAGCATGATAAAAGATATAGAAATGTTTAATATGAACCAGGCAGAAATGACAAATACAATATATGACATCTAGAATAAGATGGAAGGAATTAAAAGCAGGCATGATGAAGCAGAAGATTGAATAAGTGAATTAAAACATAAGGTAGAAAAAACCACTCAATCAGAGCAGCAAAAAAAAAAAGATAGTGAAGAACCATGAGGGCAGTTTAAGGGAACTTTGTGACAATATGAAACAGAACAACATCCCCATCATAGGGTACCAGAGGGAGAAGCAAGAGAGCAAGGAATGAGAACATGTTGGAAGAAATAATGACAGAAAAGTTCCCTAACCTGGTGAAGGAAAAAAAATGGGTACAAATCAAGATAAACACAAAGTGACCCACTCCAAGACACATCATAATTAAAATGGCAAAAGTTAAAGACAAAGACAGAAACTTAAAGATTGCAAGAGAGACAGTCAATGACATAAAAGGGAGCTCCCATAAGGTTATCATCTGATTTCCCAACAGGAATCTACAGGTGAAAAGGGGAAAGCATGAAGTAGTCAATGTAATGAAAATCAGGGATCTGAAACCAAGACTACTTTATCTAGCAAGGTTATTATTCAAAACTAGAAGCCTGATGCACAAAATTTGTGCAAGGGGCTGAGCCCTTGCAGCCACGATGGTTGCCTTGGCATTTGCAGCCCCAGCTTCATCTGGAAGGTCATTTGGCTGCCTGGTCTAATTATCATATTATGCTTTTATTGTTATAGATAGTGAAATAAAGAGCTCCACAGACAGAAAAAGGCTGAAGGAATTTATTACCACCAAATCAGCATTGCAAGAAATGTTACATGAGCTGCTGTAATAATAATAATGAAAAAAAATATATGTGTGTGTGTGTGTGTGTGTGCATATAGGGAGAGAGAGAGAGAAATATAGGCATCTATAATAATAAAAGCATAATATGTTAATTAGACCAGACAGCCGAAAGACCTTCTGGACATCCTTCTGGATGACCTTCCAGAGTAAGCCAGGGCTGCGAGGGCCTAGGCAAGCCACCGAGGATGTGAGTACCAAGCACCTTGCATGAATTTCATGCATCGGGCCTCTAATAAATAATACACATAGCAATAAATATCTACCTATCAATAATAAATGTAAATGGTTAAATGCTCCTATCAAAAGACTTAGGGTAACTAAATGGATAAGAAAACATGACCCATATATAGGCTGTATAGACGAGGCCCTCCTCAGAACAAAAGACTCACACAGGATGAAAGTGATGGGATGAAAAATAATTTTCCATGCAAATGGAAATGAAAGAAAGAAGGTGCGGCAATACATATATCTGACAAAATAGACTTCAAAGTGAAGGCCATAACAAGAAGGCCAGCACATAATACTAAAGGGCTCAATACAATAAGAGGATATAACCTTGGTATTATATTATATTACATATATATATATAATAAAAGAGAAACATGGTAATTGGCGTACAACCACTACCCTTCCCATTGGCTAATCAGCGAGATATGCAAATTAACTGGCAGCCAAGATGGCGGCCAGCAGCTAGGCAGCTTAAACTGAACATGAGGCTTGCTTGCTTCAGTGATAGAGGACTCCAACGTTCCCCGCCTGACTTGCCGGCCTCTCTCCTGCAACTCTAAGTAACTATATGGGCTTCAGCCAGCCGGACCGCAACATTATATCAAATACAGACGGTAAACAAAGGCCAGAAACCTGTTTTCAGCAGCCGAGGCCTCAGAGCTAAAGCTGGCCCAGAATAAAAAAGAAAAAAAAAAGAAAAAAAGGAGTGGTTGGGAGCTTCAGTCACTCGCCAGCCTAAAAACAGCCTTCAGCCCCTCACCCAGACTGGCCAGGCACCCCAGTGGGGGCCCCCCCCCTGCA
>NW_006292290.1:342878-348421 GCF_000327345.1 Myotis davidii | reverse complement strand
GGGAGCTCCTCAACCCCCTGATGGGCCCTGCTCTGTGTGTGACAGGGGGTGGCACTGCAACCTCCCCATCGACCCTGCCTTGAGTGTGACAGGGGGTGGTGCCCCAAACCCCCAATCGCCCCTACCCTGAGCGTGACTGAGGGTGGCATTGCAACCTCCCAATCTGCCCTGCTCTGCATAACAGGGGAAGGCGCCCCAACTCCCCAATTGGCCCCGCTCTGAGCCCGACCAGGGGCTGCACCTAGAGATTGGGCCTTCCCTCTGCCACCCGGGAGCAGGCCTAAGCCAGCAGGTCGTTATCTCCCGAGGGTCCCCAGACTGTGATAGGGCACAGGCCGGGCTGAGGGACACCCCCCTCCCCCCAAGTGCACAAATTTTTGTACACCGGTCCTCTAGTATATATATATTTATAATCTCCAATATAGAAATGCCTAAATATGTTTTAGAAGCTAATGGAGGACTTTAAGAGAGAAATAGAGAGAAATACAGTTATAGTAGAGGACTTTATCACCCCACTGACATCATTGGGTAGATCATTCAGAAAACAAAAAATAAAAGGAAACTGGACCTTAAATGATAAACTAGACCAGATGAATTTAATTGATATTTACAGAATAAACCACACTAAAGTTTCAGAATATCCATTATTCTCAACTGCACAGGGCATTCTCAAACATAGGCCACATGCGAGAACACAAAATAAGGTTCTACATATTCAAGAGAATAAATCAAATAAACCTCTTCTTGGTCACAGTGACCTGAAACTAGAAATCAACTTCCAAAAAAAACACTAAAAAACATTCAAAGATATGGGGGTTAAATAGCATATTATTTAACAATGAATAGATGTCCAATGAAATCAAGGAAGAAAAACTTACAGAAAAAAACAAATAAACAAACAAACAAAAACCAATGAATCCACAACAACCCAAAATCTATGGGACACAGCAAAACAGTGGTGAAAAGGAAATTCATGGCATTACAGGCCTACTTCAAAAATAAGAAAAAGCTTTAATTTTTAACACTACAACTAAAAGAATACAAAAAGAAATACATAAATAGCCTTGAGTAAGTGGAAGTAAAGAAACAGTAAAGATCAGAATGGAAATAAATGACATACAGAATATAAAACACACACAAACACACACAAAAGATCTATGAATCCAACAGTTGGTTCTTTGAAAAGATAAAAGGATTGATGAACCATTAGCCAAACACATCAAGAAATAAAGAGAGAGGACCCAAATAATGAAATCAGAAATGAAAGAGGTGAGTAACAACTGACACTACATAAATGCAAAGGGTTGTAAGAAAATACTATGAACAACTATATACTAACAAGTGGGACAATGTGGATGAAGTGGAAAAATTCTAGAAATATGCAAGCATCCAAAACTGAATCAGGAAGAATCAGCCAATAACAAATAAGGAAACAGAATCATTAGTAAAAATCTCCCAGCAAACAAAAGGCCCTGGTCTAGATGGCTTCTCAGTGGACTTTTACCCAACTTTCAAAGCAATAACACCTATACTACTTAAACAGTTCAAAAAAAATCCAAGAGGAAGGGGCATATCCAGGCTCTTTTTATGAGGCCAGCAATATCCTAATTCCAAAACTAGATAAAGAAACTATAAAGAAAAAGAATCATTTGGACAATAACCCTGATAAACACACAGGAAGGGATGTCCAATTTCACCACTCTTATTCAACACTAGAAGCCTGGTGCATAAAATTTGTGCACTTGAGGGGGGCACTATGACCAAGTGGGATTTATTCCAGGGATGCAAGGCTGGTACAAAATAAATAAATATGATGCATCACATAAACAAATTGAAAGACAAAAATCACACGATCATATCAATTGATGCAGAAAAAGCACTCGACAAAATCCAACACACAATTTTGATAAAAACTCTCAGCAAAGGGGAAATAGAGGGATCATACCTCAACATAATAAAGACCATATATGACAAACCTGCAGCCAACATCATACTCAATGGGCAACAGCTAAAAGCATTTCCCTTAAGAACAGGAAGAAGACAGGGATGTCCAATTTCACCACTCTTATTCAACACTAGAAGCCTGGTGCATAAAATTTGTGCACTTGAGGGGGGTCCCTCAGGGGATGTCCAACTGATGGCTTAGGCCCGCTTCCTGTGGGGAGTGGTTCTAAGCCATCAGTTGGGCATCCTTAGCATTTCCACAGAGGCAGGAGAGGCTCCCACCACAACTGCTGTGTTCTCCAGCCATGAGCCCAGCTTCTGGCTGAGCAGCACTCCCCCTGTGGGAGAAAACTGACCACCAGGGGGCAGCTCCTGCATTGAGCATTTGCCCCCTGGTGGTCAGTGTTTGCCATAACAACCAGTTGTTCTGCCATGGCTGAAACTGGCTCTCTGACATCCCCTGAGGAGTCCTGGATTGTGAGAGGGTGCAGGTCAGGCAGAGGGACCCCACACATGCATGATCAAGGCCGAGGAGGGATACGGAGGTTGGCCAGGGGAGGAAGAACCACAGGAGGGCTCCAGGGCATGTCTGGCCAGTCTCACTCAGTACCAATCAGCCAGACCCCAGCAGCAAGCTAACCTACCAGTCGGAACTTCTGTCCCCTGGTGGTCAGTGCACATAATAGCAACTGGTCGACTGGTCGACTGCCCCCTAGTGGTCAGTGCACATCATAGCGAGTGGTTGAGCTGCCTTAGCATATCATTAGCATTTTATGCTTTGATTGGTTGAATGGCCAACTGGACGACCGGACACTTAGCATATTAGGCTTATTATATAGGATAGTACTGGGAGTCACAACCACAGAAATCAGACAAGAAGAAAAAAATAAAGGCATCCAAATTGGAAGGAGTTAGTAAAACTACAATTATTCACAGATGGCATGATATTTTACATAGAACATCCTAAAGACCCCACCAAAAATCTACTAGATTTAATAAATGAATTCATCAATGTAGCAGTATATGAAATAACACCCAGAAATTTTTAGACACCAATAATGAACTCCCAGAAAGAGGGTCTTTAAGAAACTCTAATTTACCATTGCACCAGAAAAATAAGATATTTAGGGATAAACTTAGCCAAGGAGGTAAAAGACCACTACTTAGGAAACCACAGGCCATTGAAAAAAGATAGAAAAAATATAAAGAAGTGGAAAAATATTTCATATTTATGGATTGGTAGAATTAACATAATTAAAATGTCCATACTCCCTAAAGCAATCTAAGATTCAATGCAATCCCTATTTAAAAACCAAGGGTGTATAAGACAGATCTAGAAAAAAAAATACTCCAAAAAGTGTATGGAATGAAAAAAGACACTAAATAGCTACAGCAATGTTGAGAAACAGCCTGGTACTGTCACAAGAACTGGCATCAATGAATGGAACAGAACAGAGAACCCAGAAATCGATACAAACCATTATGCTAAATTAATATTTGACAAAGGCCCTAACAGTTTTGATTCAATGGATAGAGTGTCAGCCTGTGGACTGAAGGGTCCTGGGTTCAATTCTGTTCATGTACATTGGTTGTGGGCTTGGTCTCCAGTAGGGGGTGTGTAGGAGGCAGCTGATTGTTGTTTCTCTCTCATTAATATTTCTAATTACATCTCTCCCTTCCTCTCTGTAAAGTCAATAAAATATATATTAATTTTTTTTATTTTATTTTTTACTAAGGAGGCAAGAGCATACAATGGAGTCAATACAGTCTCTTCAATAAATGGTGATGGGAAAATTGGACAGGTATATGCAAAAAAATGAAATTAGACCATTAACTTATACCATAAACAAAATAAACTCAAAATGGATAACAGACCTAAATCTAAGTCGTGAACCCATAAAAATCCTAGAAGAAACCATAGGCAACAAAATCTTAGACATCTCTCATAGCAATATGTTTGCAGATACATCTTCTAGGGCAAGGGAAACAAAGGAAAAAATAAACAAATGGGACTACTTCAAAATAAAAAAAAGCTTCTACATAGCAAAAGAAACCATCAACAAAATGAAAAGGGAGCCCACTGTAAGGGGAGACAAATTTGGCAATGATACATCTAATAAAGGGTTAATAACCAACATATATAAGAAACTCATACAACTTAACAAAACAGAAGATAAACAGTCCAATTAAAAAATGAGCACAGCACCTAAATAGACATTTCACCAAAGAGGACATACAGATGTCCAAGAGATATGAAAAAATGCTCAAAGCCACTAATCATCAGAGAGATGCTAATTAAAATAACAATGAGGTATCACCTCACACCTGTCAGAATGGCTACCATCAACAAATCAACAATCGGCAAGTACTGGAGAGGATTGCTAGTGGAAATACAGACGGTGCAACCACTATGAAAAACAGTATGGAATTTACTAAAAAAAATTAAATATGGAAGTTCCATTTGACCTAGTGATCCCACTTCTAGGAATATACCCTAAGGATTCTCAAACACCAATCAGAAAGAATATATACACCCCTATGTTTATAGCAGCACTAGTTACAATAGCTAAGAATTGGAAAGAGCCCCAGTGTCCATTAGTGGACAAAAAAGCTGTGGTACATTTACACATTGGAATATTATGCAGCAATAAAAAGAAGAATCTCTTATCCTTTGAGACTGCATAATGGGACCAATAAAATGTTATGAGAAAAGCAAGTATCACATGATCTCACTCATATGTGGAATCTAATGAACAAAATATGCTGATGAACAAAAGAGATACAGTCATAGAAGCATGGAACAGATTAGTAAATCTCAGAGGGAAGGCAGGGGGTGTTAAGAGATTCACCAAATAATTTATTTGCCTATATGCATAACCCATGAACACAGACAATAATGCAGTGAAGGACTGGAAGGGTGGTGTAGGATATAGGAGGTCAATGGATATAAAATGGAACAACTGTAATATTTCCAAAAATAAAGATTGATTTTTAAAAATGCATAAAAACCTAATTATAAGATCTGAAAATATAAATTTCATAGAAGAATTCATAGTTACTAACCTCATGAACCTTAATCTTGGAGAACATTTCATGAGTTTTACCCCAAAGGCAAGTGAAGTAAAAGCAAAAATAAATAAATAAATCTACATCAAAATAAAAAGTTTGGGACAACAGAAAGCCAATCTATCGACACAGCAAAGCATAAAAAAAAAATGCGGAGACAAAGAAACAGGACATAAATTACAGAAATGGAAGAAAGCAAACTACTGGAGATAGAGATCAAAACCACACTTTTAAGGTTTTTCAAGAATTTTCTAGAAACTGCTGATAAACTTAATGAGACCCTCAAGAAATCTAATGAGACTCTTGAGGTTGTGATAAAGGACCAACTAGAAATTAAGCATCCAATGACTGAAATAAAGAATATTATAAAGACTCCCAACAGCAGACTAGAGGATCGCAAGAATCAAGTCAAAGATTTGAAATATGAAGAAACAAAAAACACCCAACCGGAAAAGCAAAATGAAAAAAGAATCCAATAATACAAAGATAGTGTAAGGAGCCTCTGGGACAGCCTCAAGCGTACCATCATCTGA
>NW_006292290.1:338005-342500 GCF_000327345.1 Myotis davidii | reverse complement strand
TGGACAAAAATTGTACTCCTATGGATGAGGACAGTTGGAGGGGTAAGGGCAGA
This sequence comes from Myotis davidii, assembly GCF_000327345.1. Lineage (NCBI taxonomy): Eukaryota > Metazoa > Chordata > Mammalia > Chiroptera > Vespertilionidae > Myotis > Myotis davidii. The sequence goes on along the minus strand of NW_006292290.1, from coordinate 342,447 downwards.
GGGTGGGGTGTGAACTGGGTGGAGGAGAGCTATGGGGGGGGGAAGAGGAACAACTGTAATGAAAAAAAAAAGTTTGGGACAACAAAAGAAACCAACAACAAACAAAGAGTCAATCAACCAAATGGGATAATATATTTACAAAGAATAGCTCCAAAAAGGATTTAATATCTACCTATCTATCTATCTATCTATCTATCTATCTATCTATCTATCTATCATCTATCTATCTATATCTATCTATCTATCTATCTATCTATCTATCTATCTATCTATCTATCTATGATTCATACAACTAAACAGCAAACAAACAAACAAACAATGCAATTAAATAATGGGCAGAGGACCTAAACAGAAAATTATCCCCAAAAGACAAGCAAATGGTGAATAGATATATGAAAAGATTCTCAACTTCACTTTCTATAAGGGCAAAGCAAATCCAAATTACAATGAGATACCACCTGCTGCCTGTTAGAATGTCTGTTATCAATAGGACAAGTAATAACATGTATTAGAAAAGTTGCGGAGAAAAAAGAACACTCATTCACTGCTGGTGGGAATGTAAAATGGTATAGCCACTATGGAAAACAGTGTGGCGATTCCTCAAAAAAAATTAAAGATGGAAATGCCTTATGACTCAGTATTTCCACTTCTGGGCATGTAGCCAATGAAACCCAAAACACTAATTCCGAAGAATATATGCACTTCAATGTTCATTGAAACATTATTTACAATAGCCCACCTATGGAACCAACCCAGGAGTCCATCAATTTATGACGGGACAAAGAAGCTGCAGAATACATCACAATGGAATATGATTCAGCTATACAAAGAAATGAAATATTGCTATTTATGAAAGCATGGATGGACCTAGAGTGTTCTGTGCTAAGTGAAACAAGTCAGTCAGAGAAAAACATTATGTATATAAATCAGAAACACCAATCAGAAAAGATATATGCACCCCTATGTTCATAGCAGCACAATTTACGATAGCTAAGATTTGGAAACAGCCTAAGTGCCGATCAGTAGATGAGTGAATTAAAAAACTGTGGTACATCTACACAGTGGAATACTATGCTGCTTAAAAAAAGAAGGAAGCTTTACCATTTGCAACAGCATGGATGGAACTGGAGAGCATTATGCTAAGGGAAATAAGCCATTCCGAGAAAGATAATTATCACATAATCTCACTCATTTGTGGAATATAATGAACAACATAAACTGATGAACAAAAATAGATCCAGAGACAGAGAAGCATTGAACAGACCATCAAACTTCAGAGGAAAGGCAGGGGAGGTTGGGGTCGGGGATAAGAGACCAACCAAAGGACTTATATGCATGTATATTAGCATAACCATGGACACAGACAGCTGGGGGCTGGAAGTGGCTGGGGAGGGGTCAATGGGGGAAAAAGAAGACACATATAATACTTTAAACAATTAAATATATGTATATCATATGATTATACACACACACACACACACACACATATACACACACATATATTTACATATACATATCCTATATGATAAAAGCCTAATATGCTAGGTATCCGGTCATCCAGTCATCTGTTCAACCAATCAAAGCATAATATGCTAATGATATGCTAAGGCCACTCAACCACTCACTATGACATGCGCTGACCATCAGGGAGCAGACAGTTGACCAGTCGACCAATCTCTATGACTTGCACTGACCACGAGGGGGTAGATGCTCTGACAAGTAAGTTAGCTTGCTGCTGGGGTGCAGCTGATCGGGACTGAGTGAAACTGGTCAGACATGCCCTGGAGCCCTCCTGTAGTCCATCCCTGGCTAGCCAACCTATTGCGTCCCTCCTCGCCTCGATCATGCATGCATGAGGTCCCTCAACCTGGTCTGTGCCCTCTTGCAATCTGAGACCCCTGGGGGGATGCCAGAGAGCCATTTTCAGCCTGATCCCACAGTATAGGCCAAGGGACCCAACTGGTGCACAAATTCATGCACTGGGCCTCTAGTGTATATATATATATATGATTTCACCTATATGTGGAATCTAAAGAACAACGCAAATGAACAAATGAAATAGAAACAGACTCATGGACACAGAAAACAGACTGATGGTTGCCAGTGGAGAGTGATGTTGAGGGACTGGGTGTAAAAGATGAAGGTACTGAGAAATACAGATTGGTTGTTACAAAATAGCCACGGGAATGTAAAGTACAGGTTAGGGAATAGAGAAAATAATCCTGTATAATAAAAGCCTAATATGCAAATTGTCGCCTTGGGTAGTCATTTAACAGAGAATTTGATCAGGAGTTCGACCACTCGCTATGACATGCGTTGACCACCAAGGTGCGGTGCAGAACATGACTGGCGTTGGAGATGTGGTGCTGGCAGTGGGCGGCAGTGGAGGCATTGCTGACTCCAATGGGCCCCAACAAGAGAAGGTCCGTGGTGGTTGGTAGAGTAGGTGCCAGGTCAAGGTGGGTATGAGCAGGGACCCAATCGCCCTGCTGTTTGCCCCATAGACAGCAACCTGTGGTGGTGGCAGGAGGTGGGGCCACCGCCCAGCCCCCAGGTGCTGAGGGAGCAGGCAAGGTGGCCGGCCCCAATTGATCACCCCACAGGCAGGATGGTGGAGCAGGGAGGGCTGGCAGCACCAGGCCAAGGCGAGGTGCCAGGGGTGTGGGACTGCAAGGCTGAGGGCACAAGCTGGGGCCCGATCTCCGCAGGCTACCCAGAGGGACCTCACCCATGTACAAATTCTTACATCAGGCCTCTAGTGTCATAATAAGTATGTTTGGTGCCACTTGGGTAATGGAAATATCAGTAGAAATACTTTGTAAAGTATATGATTGTCTAACCATTGTGTTGTACCCCTCAAACTAATACAAAATAATATTGAATATAAGCTGTAATTTAAAAAATTAAAAGGCATTTAAAAATATTTTTTTATTGATTTCAGAGAGGGGAAGGGAAAGGAAAAGAGAGACAGAAACATCAATGATGAGAGAAAATGACTGATCAGCTGCTTCCTTCATGCTCCATATTGGGGATCAAGCCGGGCAATGCCCTGACCAGAAATCGAACCATGATCTCCTGGTTCGTAGGTCGACGCCCAACTACTGAGCCACACCAGGCGGGAAAGACATTTTTGAAAGATCTTGGCAATTAAAAGAAATAAATAAAAACATAAAAATTAAAGACAGTGTTAAATGATGGGTATGAGAGTACAAAATCTGAGAATCCAGGTAAAGTAAAAAAGCTTTCAATGCTGTCAAGTTAGAGGGAGACAATAAGGTAATGATTTTAGCTTCAATAAAATCACTAACATTCCAAAAATAAATGCTTACCATAATACCAGGTGAAAAGTATCCTCCCACTCTTTTCCTAATGTGCATATCATCATTGAGTAATTAAGCAACTAAAAACAATTTGTAAAAATTTTTATATTTACTTGGAACTTCGTAATGAGAAGCAGGTTTACTCATCTCAGTCATGTTACTTACTCCAGGTATTGCATATGACTTTATAAGAAATTATTATTCACTGATCATAACTTTATTTGTAGGCAGTTTGGGTTTTTTTTTTTTTTTTCACACAAGACACTTGGAAAATCTGCCTATTATAATTGCAATGTGATCTTGGTACTCATCCAAAATTTGTAAATATGAAAAACATTTATCTATCTTCCCCTATAACTGTATGTGGAGGTTTGACTGTGGTCAGAAGTGAGTTCCTGGTTAGGAACTATCACTGCCAATCTCTGAAAAGAAACAGCAAAGTACTCAGACAACCTGTGCCTCTGTGCCCCACTCCTCAGGAGCCAAGAGTAAGCCTTAGGTTTCTGATTATTTTTTTTACATATAAACTTTTGGCATGTCCTTATGAAACTCTAAACTTGATAAACCTTTGCTAGAATTAAATATAGTGTTTTCATGTGTGTTTTAAAGACTCGGAAGAAAATAACTTCTTTTCTCTTTTAAAGGCTGCAAATCAAAAGCAGAGAACAACTATTGTGGATATATGTATTTCCCCCTACCTTCTGTGGTTGCTGTGATATCCTGCACAATCTTTTAGATCTAGTAATGATTCAGTATATACTTTACCCTCAAGGTTTAAAGAGATTTTACATATTTAAAAACTATAGGAATTACATCTAGGAATGTTAACCAAGTTCATTACGGAGGGGGTGTAAGGTCCTAAGACCCCCGGGGAGTCCGTCGGAGGGGGCGACGACCCCAAGTCAAACGCAGAGACCAGATCTTGATGCAAAAGCAAGAGGATTTTTATTACAAGTGCAGCGCAGGGGCCCTCAGGCAGACAAGCAGCATCCCGAGGGAAGTGCTGGCTGACTGGAGCCCCGAGCTGTTGTGGAACTTGGGTTTATAAAGGCAAAAACCACACGCAGGTGGCCTTGAAAAACAGGGTTTCAGTTTCACAAAACATTTTGTAATGACGGGCCT
>NW_006292290.1:333426-336179 GCF_000327345.1 Myotis davidii | reverse complement strand
GCCGGCCTGGAGCAGGCCTCGCCAGCCACCGTGAGCAGGTGGGTCACCTCGCTCCGCCCGAGCGATGGGCGAGCTCTGGGAGTGCGTTTAAGCCCCGGGAGGTCGCATTATTTGTTGTCGCTTAGATTTGTCATAAAATTGGTCCTTAATATGCATTGCTGGTTATAGGCTCAAATCAAGTCAGCACTTTGGAAAAGAATTTGACATTATCTCCTAAGATTGAAGCTTCATACGCCTCCTGCCCGACACGTCTGCTCCCAAGTGTATATCCCAAAGAAACCTTGGCCCACATACAATGCAGACCTCCGCCCACATATGAGCATGTCCATAGTGGCACAGTTCACAGTAGCAGTGTAAGGTCCTAAGACCCCCGGGGAGTCCGTCGGAGGGGGCGACGACCCCAAGTCAAACGCAGAGACCGGAACTTGATGCAAAAGCAAGAGGTTCTTTATTACAAGCGCGGCGCAGGGGCTCCCAGGCAGGCAGGCAGCAACCCGAGGGAAGTGCTGGCTGACTGGAGCCCCGAGCAATTGTAGAACAAGAGTTTATAAAGGCAAAAACCACACGCAGGTGGCCTGGAATGTCAGGAAACTGGGTTGTCAGTTAACTCATCTCCTGAGGGGACAGGTCTGTGTTAGCAGTTGAGTCATTCCCTGAGGGGCCAGGGTGGTCTGTCTCGCACAAACCTACCCCAGGGAGAGATAAAACAATTCTGCTGTGACTACACCAGAGCACCAGGCTTACTGGAAAGGTCAGTTAGCACAGACCGGTCCCAGGAAGAGATAAAATGACTCTGCTATGACTAAACTAGGGCCAGGGCTTGCAAGAAAGGTCTGGGGGAGGGAGAGGCTTCTTCCTGGCCTTACAGGGGTACTTTCTAGTAAAGGAGAAAAATATCTAGGAAACATTTAAAGTGGTGAATGTATTTGATTAAGTATGGGTCTTACTAAGAAGGAGTGTAGAGATACATCTCTATCTTACTATTAAAAATTACTAGTAAAGCCTCAAATTACTAAATTTAAATTAAATTTTAAATGAAAATTTTAATCAAAAAGTTAACAAATCAATTAACCTTAAAACTATTGATTTAAATTTTCACTTCTATTTCATACCAACATTTCATGAGCAAGACTTATTTACCATACATTGAATAATAAGGGATAGTTCAGGAAGACAACACCACATATGAGTTTCTATCCAAGTGTTTTACAGAAAAGCTTCTGAGTTATTCCTTTCAAAATAAAGTTGAACTCTGAACTTACATAGCATATGCAGGAAGTAGTTAATACTATGTATATGTGGGGGTAAAAATGGGCGTGGTTTGCTCTCTAGACTCAAGACATTACAGGTGAAATATAAACTTTGATTCTTAAATATCTTTGACATAAAAATCTCAGATAAACAGATCTTAAAACATACACAATCTCTCTACTTAAGGTCTATTTTTAATCATTGCAAGTCTCAACAATCATATTTTTAAACTAGGAAACTGGAAAATTTTATTTTTAAACTGTTCTCTGTGAGTTTATTTTCCTCATAGCTGCTTCTCTTAGATTGTGTGTGTGTGGCAGGGAGGTGGTATAGGTTCATATAGAATACAATGAGAGAGAGTGGTAAAATATCCTAGAGTGAATATATATTTATGTGCACCCATGTGCACTTGTTTAACTCTTTGATGTGGAGACTTATGATGATAGTGTAATAATAGAAGAGAGTAGAAAACTAAACTATCAGAACTGAGGCTGCCCAGAAGATAACAGCTATTTCTACAGCAATAGTTTATATTCACAAAATTTTCCAAGGAACTATAAGAGATAAATGCAAATACAATTTTCCAAATTGATAATAGAAATTTCTTGTCATCAATGAATTATCATGATTTATAAATTTAAGATGGTTTATATTGGAGTGTTTTATAAAAGGTGAATAGGTAATAAATGAAGAATTTAGAAAATAGTTTTAGAACAGAGTACTACATCTAGTTTACAAACTTAAAGTAGTTAAGTCTAAATTTTAAATACTATTGGTTCATTGATATTCTAATAAAATATGCTAAAGTAGTTCAGAGTTAAAATGTTGCTCATAATCATGAAATTTAAAGCAGTGTCACTACTATAAAGACTCATAAATGCTTTATAAAGGGTTTCTAAACATATGATTGGTATTCTTTAAAAATTGTTAGTTTTTTATTAATTTTTTAAAAAATATTGTTTTCCAATAACATTATTTCAGTAAGAGAAGAACAATGGGGAAGTTAAATAATGTGCTCATTTACATTAATTCAACAAGTATGTTTAACCATCTATCAGGTTTTATGTTGTATTCTAGATTCTCAGATTTTGTAATGAACAGAAAAAAAAAAAACACATGTGTTTGTGTAGTATACTTTTCAACTCCAGGTAGCGATTTCCAGCCCAGAGCAACAGGGGCAGGAAGAAGAGCCCGGGTGTCATCGGGTGATGGGAATCAGTTGAGATTCCATCTGTCTGGCAGACCCAGACTGCATTATTCCAAGGAAAGAGTTTTTCTATTGTTATAGCACCAGCCTAGAGAGTTCGCTCTAGTCTCTGAATGCTGGAGACACTGCTGTTGGGCCCTGAGGAGGGCCCCGCTCACTGCTCAGTGACTTTGAGTTGCCCTCTATTCTCTGAAAAGTGTCTGGTCAGAGAGCTAGTTAGTGACTAAACCGTGTGGCTTGGGAAAGAGGATGGGCCTTGCCCATGTCAAGTGCACAGTCACTACCCCCCTGCACC
>NW_006292290.1:325673-333409 GCF_000327345.1 Myotis davidii | reverse complement strand
ACAACTTACTCTTCCACATCTTGCTAAATTTGGTGGCACAGGAGAATGGTGCAGGGAGGTGATTTTTGGCCCATTCTACTTGGTTTGATGACACAGGTGAGCCAATTTTTCCACTTGTCCTGCTGGGATCAGAGCTTGAGCAAAACTGGGAATTTCATTCCCCCACCGCTGTGACTGCCACACAAGAGATAAGAGTGGCATGCAAGGCTGATTCTTGGTCCCCTTCTGCTTGGTGTGACAGCATGAGGAGTACCAGGGAGTTGTACAGAGGTAGGTTTTTCAGACTATATCTCCTGGGGAGGACTCTGTCTGGGAGTCAGACAGGTCAGTTCATGGCTCTGCAGCTACACTGTGGGAAGGCAGATCTGAGCTGCACTGCAAGGTCAGCCTGTGCTGCGCTGTGAAGGAAAGGGAGTTCTTGCCACCCCTGCCACATGTTGTGTGCACCACTCTAAAATAAAGACTACTTGAATCAGCCCCACCAAGCCCAGATACACCACTGGGCACAGTTGTATGGGGGAAGGGAGAGAGGCACAGATTAGGGACATTCAAAATATAAGACCCTCAGAGGCTGCTGTTTGGGAATAGAAGGAGATGCTTAGTCTGAGCCAACATCCTCAAAGGGAGACTTTGACCTATCCTCCTGAGCACAGGAAGGCTGAACTCACACCTGCTGAGGAGACAGCTAGGTGTATGTGAACCTGTAGGGAGCCCTGCTAGGGGGAACTAGATTTGGATACTCTGGTAGAGACTGAGGGGTTTAGCTTTGAAGCAGGGACTAATTTCCCCTCATGGATGACTGTGATTCCCAAACAGGAGACCTATTTTGGCTAACCTGGCTTCATCCTACAGTCTCTCTTCAGAAAGCTCTGGAATAAGACCAAGAAATCTCAGGGGATGGAGTAGCTTAAAGGTGGAAGTGGACCTCAGTGAACCTCATACCTATCACAGAACTTCCCCCAGCTCTATGCTGGAAGAAGCTGACCCTAATACACAGATTGACCTTCCCTTGTACACATAGGTTTAATAGTTGCAGACACAAACAGGGAACAGTGTGGTGGCTACAGACAGGTAGCTGAAGGATAGTTACATACAATGTCTGACAGTGACCTGAACCTGTAACCCATCCAAATGGAACAAAAACAAACAAACAAAATAATAGGTGAGCTTCACACTGCACCAGAGCTTGACCCAACTAGCCATATGAGCAGCACAGCCAAAGGGGGATCCCTGCAGGCACCAGAACCTGCTGGAAAGAACCCTGCTACAGGGAGCAGCCCCTGAACTACTTCTTATTTAGGATGACAGAGGTTTAGCCATATGATCACCCAGCCTGAAGGGTTAACTGTACTCACAAAAGGGCCAATGGCAATCAAGCATCAACTACAAAGAGGGGTGTACATAACCCACAAGAGACCTTCCTGAAGCAGGGAGTTCAAATGAGCTGGAAGAATATGCCAATGAGCCCCAAGAAATACCTCAATACTGCGCCTCCACAGAAGCTTTCACACTTTTGTTAGGGTTAAGCCTATTTAATACATAGAAACAAAAACAAAACTGCCAAAATGGGAAGACAAAGAAACAAACCCAAATTTAAATAAAAGGAGGAATTTTCAGAAAAAAAGCTAAATGAAATGGAGACAAGCAAATTATCAGATATAGAGTTCAAAGTAACAGTTATAAGAATGCACCAGGCACTTAGTGAGAATTATAACAGCAACAGAAAGGACACAAGAAACCATAAAAATTAATAGGAAATGAAGGACATCAAGAATAAACTGGAGGAAATAAAAAGTTGGTTAGATGAAGCAGAGGATTGAATCAGTGACTTGAAATAAGTAGAAAAAACACACACAATAACAATAGCAAAAACAATAAATAATAAAAAAGCATAAGGATAGCTTAAGGAAGCTTTGGGCCAACATGAAACATAACAACATTCATATCACAGGAGTGCCAGAAGGAGACAAATGTGAGCAAGAACAAGAGAATTTCTGTGAAGAAATACTGCCAGAAAACTACTCTATCCTAGTGAAGGAAAAAGTCACACAAGTTCAGGAAGCACAGAGAGTCATAATCAAGATGAATTCAAAAGAGACCCACACCAAGACACATAATTAAAATAGCAAAGGCTAAAGACAAAGAACCTTTTAAAAAATCTTTATTTTTTTAAATATATTTTATTGATTTTTTACAGAGAGGAAGAGAGAGGGATAGTCAGAAACATCAATGAGAGAGAAACATCAATCAGCTGCCTGCTGCACACTCCCCACTGGGTATGTGCCCACAACCAAGGTACATGCTCTTGACCAGAATCAAACCTGGAACTCTTGAGTCTAGAGACTGACACTCTATCCACTGAGTATTAGGGCTAAAAAAATCTTTATTGTTGAAAGTATTACATATATCTCCTTTTTCCATCTTTTGACCTCTTCTAGCTTGCCCCCACCCCAGGCCTTCACAAAAAGAGAATCTTAAAGGCAGCAAGAGAGAGACAGTTAGTTACCTACAAGGGAGTTCCCATGTCTGTCAGCTGATTTTTCAAAAGAAAAACTTCAGACCAGAAGGGATTGGCATGAAGTATTCAAAGTGAGGAAAAGAAAGGATACGAATCAAATACTACTCTGTCCAGTAAACCTATGATTTAAAATTGAAGGAAAAATAAAGGGTTTCCCAGACAGAAAAGGCTAGAAGGGTTTATTACAGTAAAACCTCGATGTAATGAATTATTCAGGTGAGGGGGGTGTCCATTAGAGCCAAAAGTCAGTTATATAATAAAGTATGCTTTCTGAATGCATACTTAAAAGAATTGACAAATTAGTTACTTTTTTCTACTTAGGTAAATATGTTTGTGTAATTACAATTAACTATGTATGAAAAGTTTAATTTCACATGAAAGTTTTCTATGTGTATTACTGTACTTTTAAATTTATATTGAATACATCTAGTAAATAAGTGCATTCCTCAATTACTTCAAGCAAAGAAATGCACATGGCTGGAGTGTGGTTTAGCTCATATTGTAACATTGGCTTACATATGTTAAAACAGATGCAGAAAGTCATGACATGCAACAACAGACCAATTACAATATGCAATGTGAAGTGATCATGTGCTAATCTATCACAGAACATTTTTATAAGTGATGACTCTTGGATTTAAATATGGAGACAATAGTTGTAGATATGTAATATTTATTTATGTTTGCTAAATACTACAGTGTTTTTTCCAACATTTGGGGTACTCACTAAAATTTGGTAAAAATAACAGTGAATTGATAACCAAAGAATAACCTGCTAATTTAATTATAAGAAAATTCTGAAACTGCCATTTGACCCAGTGATCTCACTTTTAGGAATATATCTTAAGAAACCTGAAACACCAATTAGAAAAAATGTATGTATTCCTATGTTCATAGCAGCACAATTTACAATAGCTAAGATCTATAAAGCACAAGTGCCCATCAGTAGGTGAGTAGATAAAAAAGCTGTGGTACATTTACACAATAGAATACTATGCAGCAGTAAAAAAAGAAGGATCTCTTACCCTTGAGACAGCATGGAGGGACCTGGAGGATATTATGCTAAGTGCAATAAGCCAGTCAGAGAAAAACAAGTATCACATGATCTCACTTATATGTGGAATCTAAAGAACAAAATAAGCCAGTCCGAGAAGGACAAGTATCATATGATCTCACTTATATGTGGAATCTAATGAAATGAACAAAATAGATCCAAAGACACAGAAGCATGGAACAGACAGTTGAGTCTCAGAGGGAAGGCAGGGGTGGGTAGGAAGAGCTCAATAAAAGAACTTGTTTGAATATATGCATTACCCATGGACACAGACAATAGGGTGGTAAAGGCCTGGTGTAGAAGGCTGGGCTAGGTTAGAAGGGGTCAATAGGGAATAAAAGTGGACAGATGTAATGCATTCAACAATAAAGATTTATAATAAAATTTGCTAAAAATTACAGTGACTTGATAACAAAACATAACCTGTTAACTTAATTATAAGCAAATCTTGGTTAAAAGCATTTTAAAAGTAACAGGGTGTTAATTTTCCCATATAACATACAGAACAGAAATTTTGTCCATTAAATCCAAAGTTCATTAAGTCAAGGTCTGCAAAATCAAATGTTTATTTTACCAAGCCAGCATGGCAAGAAATGTTAGAGTCTACTCTAAGAAGAAATATATGAAGGGAGAAAAATGTAGGTATAAAGAAAAAAAAGGCAATATATAAATACCTATCAATAATTATCTTAAATGTAAATGGATTAAATGTTCCAGTAAAAAAGATATAAGGTAGCTGAATGGATAAGAAAACATGCCTTAAGGAGAACCAAGATGGTGGAGTAGGTAAATGCTGGTACTCACTGCCTCCCACAGCAATATAAAAATTACAACTAAAATACAGAACAACCATCAGTCAGAACTTCCTGAAACCTGGCTGAATGGAAGTTCTACAACTAGAGAAGTAAAGAAGAAAGTTCATCAAGACTTTTAGGAGGGTGGAGGTGTGGAGTTGCAGAACAGGCTGGTCTGACACCCAGGTGTGATGTGTTGTTAATCAGGAGGGATATCTCCACTACAAAGGCCTTCTTTGGGAAGCAAGGAGTTCCAGCCTCACACCAGAGCCCCAGCCCAGGGTTCCAGATCTGAGAAGAGAAGTCCCTGTAACTTCAGGCTGTAGAAACCACGAGGAATTGTGGCTGAGTGACACAGAGGCTGCTGGAGACCCAGACAGTCCTTCTTAAAGAGCTCAAGCACTGGGAAGGGACATTGGGGTAACAAGGGACATATGGGGAGGTACTGGATTGTCTGACATTGCAGCAAGAACTCTGGGTAGCTTTCTCCCAGATGGAGGTACTCACAGGGTCACTGTTCCTGTGCTGACAGCCATATATGAGTTATCATCAGTGTGCCTCATACTGTTTGCTCCAACCTGGAGATTCCCTGAGACCCCACCCCATTCAACTGGCATTCCCACCCAAGCTGTTTACAGCAGCTTTTCCATATGAATGGCTTGTCCTGACACAGGCTTAAGGCTTCACTAAAATATCTTAAACAAGCATCAGCTGACATCAGCATGTTCCACATTTATCAATAAGAGGCCCAAGTGGAAGCAAGACACTTGGGGGGCAGGGGAGGGGTGTTGAGGGCATGTGCCATGGGTAGGGGAGGCTGGGGGAAGGTCAATGGGGGAAAAAAGGGAGACATATGTACTACTATTTGTAATACTTTAAACGATAAAATGAAATTTAAAAAATATTAAGAGAAAGCCGTAAAAAATAAAAATAAATAAATAAATAAATAAAATAAGAGACCCAAGACCTGGCATTAGCACCAGCATACCTTGCTTCACAGCTTGGCATTGCCTGGGAATTTGCAAACCCAATACAAATAGTAGCCATTTACAGATTGCTCGGTAGCTCCTGCCAGGTGGCCCCAGGCAGTGGCTGATTTTGCACCTTCAGGGAACCCCCAGAGCCAGTGCACCTGGTGGACAGCTTCAGACCATACAAGATTACAGCTCTAACCAACACACTTAAGGGGTAGACTCAGTGAGCATGAATGCCCCATTAAAGCAAGTCCTGCTTCACAAGGGTGTCTCCTATATAACAGCTCTTCTACTGTCATTGCAGTGGGTTCTCACTGCTTGAAGGTCAACTCCTCCCAGTTACTTCAACAGCAATCAAGGCTCAACTAAAATAAGACTTTGCACATAGCCCACACAGAGGCACACCTGCAGTGCCCAGCTCGGATGACTGGAAAGGCTAAGCAACTGGGCCCTACAGGACACCTGCTAGATGAGGCCTCTATACCAATTCTAGGGAACATAGTATCTCTACCTAATATTAAAAAAAAAACAAAAAACAGGGAAGCAACCAAAATGTGAAGACAAGAAAACATGTCACAAATGAATAACAGAAGAAATATCCAGAAAGAGAAATAAATGGAAGCAAGCAAACAACTAGATACAGAGTTCAAAACAATGGTTATAAGGTTGCTCAAGGATATTAATGAGAGCTTTAAGGGACTCAAAGAGAACTTCAAGGGGCTTAGTGAGACTTTCAAAGAGGATATTAGTGATAACATCAAAAACATTAAAAAGGACTGGTCATAAATTAAGCACTAACTGAAATAAAGAATAATTTACAGGTATTCAACAGTAGAGTAGAGGATTCTGAGAATGAAATCAACAATTTTGAGTATGAGGAAGCAAAAAACACCCAATCAGAAGAGCAAAAAGAAAAAAAATCCAAAAATATGAAGATAGTATAAGGAGCTTTTGGGATAACTTCAAGCGCACGAACATTCCCATTATGGGGCTGCCTGAAGGAGAAGAGATAGATACAAGATCTTGAAAACATGTTTGAAGAAATAATGATGAAAAACTTCTACTACCTAGTGAAAAAAATAGACTTACAAGTCTTGGAAGATCAAAGAGTCTCAAACAAGAGGAATCCAAAGAGACCCACACCAAGACACATCATAATTAAAATGCCAATGATTAAAGACAAAGAGATAATCTTAAAAGCAGCAAGAGAAAAGCAGTTACCTACAAGGAAGCACGCATACAACTGTCAGCTGATTTCTCAATATAAACTATTCAGGTCAGAATGGGGTGGCAAAAAATATTCAAAGTGATGAATAACAAAAACCTACAACCAAAATTACTCTACCCAGCAAAGCTATAATTTAGAATTGAAGGTCAGATAAAGAGCTTCACAGACAAGAAAAAGCTAAAGGAGTTCATTACCATCAAACCATTATTACATTAAATGTTGGATGGTATTCTTTATGAAGAGGAAGAGGAAAAAGGAGAAGGAGAAGAAGAGATAAAAATATGAACAATAAAATGGCAATAAATACATATCTAATAACAATTGAATCTAATACTCAAAATAAATGAATAAGAAATCTAATGAATTGAATAAGCTGGTGAATATAATAGAATCAGAGGCATAGAAATGGAACAGACTGACGATTCTCAGAGGGAAAGGGGTTGGGGAGCAGGAAGAGATTAAACAAAGACCTTATATGCACACATGAATTACTTATGGACATAGACAATAGGTGGTGAAGGCCTGGGGCAGGGCAGGAACAATGTGGAGGGGACAATGGGGTGATAAAAGAGGGACATCTGTAATACTTTCAACAATAAAGATTAAAAAATAAATAAAAGTTCTTGGCTTCAAGGAGCTCAGTTTCTTAAAAGGGAAAGACATATACACAATTAATTATAATATAACTAGAGGCCCAGTGCACAAAAATTTGTGCCCTCGGGGGGGGGGTCCCTCAGCCCAGTCTGTGACCTCTTGCAGTCTGGGACCCCTCGGGAGATAATGACCTGCTGGCTAAGGCCTGCTCCCAGGTGGCAGAGGGCAGGCCCAATCCCTAGGTGCACCCCTGGTCGGGCTCAGAGCAGGGCCGATTGGGGAGTTGGGGTGCCAGCCCCTCTCATGCACAGAGCAGGGTGAATTGGGAGGTTGCATGCCACCCTCAATCACACTCAAGGTAGGGCGGATTGGGGGGTTGGGGCACCGGCCCCTGTCACACTCAAGGCAGGGTCGATGGGGAGGTTGCGGAGCCACCCCCTGTCACGCACAGAGCAGGGCGGATCAGGGGGTTCGGGCACCGCCACTCTCACACTCAGGGCAGGGCCGATGGGGAGGTTATAGCTCTACCTCATCACACACAGAGCAGGGTCTGGGGGGGGGGCGGGGGGGGAGG
>NW_006292290.1:317686-325528 GCF_000327345.1 Myotis davidii | reverse complement strand
TTTGTTTAGCTTCTATATTTGTTACATAGTTGCTTAGAGTTGCAGCTCAGAGGCCTGCAGCGGCAGGCAGGGAATTTTGGAGCCCTCCGTCACTGAAGCAAGCAAGCCTCATGTTCGTTTCAAGCTGCCTGGATGCCGGCCGCCATCTTGGCTGGCAGTTAATTTGCATATCACCCTGATTAGCCAATGGGAAGGGTAAGGGAGGTATGCCTAATTACCATGTTTCTCTTTTATTAGATAGGATGTGGTAAATGTACATGCTCCAGTCATAAAAGAGGGAGAAAATGTGGGAACCTTTCTGAAGCTTGAGTTCTAATATTTTTATTAAAAATATATTTTTATTGATTTCAGAGAGAAAGGTAGAGGGAGAGAGAGATAGAAACATCAACATTGAGAAGTAATTGATTGGCTGCCTCCTGGACTCTTTCCTCAGTGAACATTGAGTTTGAGACTCAGGCATGTAACCTCCTTGTTCATAAGTCAATGCTCAACCACTTAATCACACCAGCCGGGAATGTTAACGTCTTAAAGAGTCATATGATCTAGCCTTAGGTAATGATTATATTTCAAGTTAATAAAGTAACAAGAAAATGTACAGATGCAACATTCACTGAGCACAGCACAGAAGAAATACTAGCAAACTGGAATTGCTGAGCACAGAATGGAAGTCAGGAAGTGATAAGAGATGAAGCTAGGTGGAAATTCAGGTTCAGATATCTTGTTAAGAAGCTGGGGTTTTATTTTATAGAATCTATAAAGTAAGCAATAGAGAGCCGGGCTAGGGTTTTAAAATAATGTTATATAGCAACATTATTTACAACTAGAGGCCTGGTGCACGAATTCATGCATGGGTGGGGTCCTTTGGCCTGGCAGGTGTTCAGGGCCGATCGGAGCCATCTCGCCCAGTCCTGATTGGGGCAGCTGGCCGTGGGAAGTTGGCTGTGGGAGCACACTGACTACCAAGGGTCAGCTCCTGCATTGAGCATCTGCCCCCTGTTGGTAAGTGCGTGTGATAGTGACCGGTACACCAGTCATTCGGTCGTTTGGTCACTTAGGCTTTTATATATATACTAGAGGCCTGGTGCACAAAAATTTGTGCACTCGGGGGGGGGGGGGGGGAGTCCCTCAGCCTGACCTGTGCCCTCTCGCAGTCTGGGACCCCTCGGGGGATGTCCACCTGCTGGCCTTGGCCCACTCCCTGGGCAGCCCGGGAACACTCGGGGGATGCCCACTTGCCAGCGGGGAGCAGGCCTAAGCTGCAGTCAGACATCCATAGCACTGCTAAGGATGCAGGAGAAGCTCCCACCACCACCGCTGTGCTGGCAGCTGGCAGCCGGTTGGGGTGTAACTGCTGGCGGACCACTGCGGTCGCCCCACCACCCCCAATCTCCTGGCAGGAGATCCAGTTGGGGGTGTGAGTGCTGGCAGACCACTGCGGTTGCCCCACCAGCCCTGATCTCCTGCGGGAGAGCCGGTTGGGGGCTTGGCTGCTGGTGGATTGCTGCGGTCATGCCTGCCAGCCCTGGGTCGGGTCGCACATGGGTTGCCTGCCACCCGGGTCACAGATAGCAGGCCCAGATGGTGGCCGGGCAGGCAGGATGGCGCTGTCCCATCCTGCCTGCAGTATGCAAATTAGCCACCATCTTTGTTGGCGGTTAATTTGCAACTCACCCTGATTAGCCAATGGGAAGGGCAGTGAAGTTATGGTTAATTACCATGTTTGTCTATTATTAGATAGGATAGACTAGAGGCCCAATGCATGAAATTAGTGCAAGAGTAGGCCTTCCTTCCCCTGGCTGCTGACACCTGCTTCCTTCTGGCACCTGGGACCCAGGCTTGTTTCCCTCCAGCCTCCCACTGGTACCCAGGACCTGGAATGTCTTCCCTCTGGCTGCCCGCAGGCACCCCAGGACCCGGGCTTCACTCCAGCCAACAGCAGGCACCCAGGACCTGGACTTTGCTCTGGCTGCTGGCAGGCACCTGGAACTCAGGCTGGCTTCTCTCCAGCCCCAGTTTCGTCTGGAGGATGTCCAGAATGATGAACGGAAGGACATCTGGTCTAATTAGCATATTACCCTTTTATTATTATAGATAGCTAAAAGTGTAAACACCCTGAATGTCCACCAATAGATGAAGGGATAAGCAAAATGTGGTATATACACAAAATTAACTATTATTCAATGTTAAATAGGAATGAAATTTTGATACATGTTATAATATGGATGAACCTTCAAGACATTATGCTAAGAGATATAAGGCAAACACAAAACACCAGGTATTATATGATTCCACTTATATAAGATACCCAGAATAGTCAAACTTATAGAAACAGAAAGTAGAATAGTAGTTTCCAGGGACTGGGAGATGAGAGAAGGGAGAATTATTGTTTAGTGGGTATGGAGTTTCAGTTTAGAAAAGATGAAAATGTTTTGAAGATAGATGATGGTGATGGTTACACAACAATATGAATGTCCTTAATGTTGCTGTACTGTATACTTAAAAATGGTGACGATGGAATAGTTAATGTTATGTGTATTTTGCCACAATAAAAAGTAACATAGTAATGTTTCTTATATTATAATAGAATAATTTAAATGTAGGGAATGTTTACATATTAAATATCCTAGAGCAGTGATGGAGAACCTTTTGAGCTCGGCATGTCAGCATTTTGAAAAACCCTAACTTAAGTCTGGTGCCGTGTCACATATAGAAATTTTTTGATATTTGCAACCATAGTAAAACAAAGGCTTATATTTTTGATATTTATTTTATATATTTAAATGCCATTTAACAAAGAAAAATCAACCAATAAATGAGTTTGCATGTCACCTCTGACACATGTGTCATAGGTTCGCCATCACTGTCCTAGAATGTAGTGTGAATTTGGATGAAACAAGATTGAAGCCATGGACACAGGAAAACTGGGTGAGGCACATTAGTCTAAGACTACTTCTAAAATAGCAGGGAGTATAAGGCTGGAAATGAGAAAAAATATTTGGGAAATGTTAAGAAATATAACTGGAAATACAACTGCCAGACTTTGGTGGTGAACACATATATATGTTCCAAAACTTACTGGCTTAACAATTCATGATATTTCACAATTTTGTGGCTGTCTTAGTTCAGGCTGCTATAACAAACTACTACAAACACACAAGTTCAAAATCCAGCTCCAGAATTACAAATCATAAAATTATAGCACAGGCAATGTAAATACTAGAGACTTTTACCATATGTTTTTTTTTTCTTTCAAGAATTCAAATAAAAGACAATTGACCTCTATTTATAAAACCTGTGAATATGCCTCATAGGGTCAAAAAATGGGAGTGGGGATAAGTTCCAAAGTTTCCTATCATATACAGGGTAGGGTAAAAATAGATCTTCAGTTGTTTGTATGGAAAATAATACAAAAATTAATACTATCTAATAAAGAGGGAATATGCTAATTGACCATCACACCCTCACAAAGATGGCAGTGCCCACATCCAATAAAGAGGGAATATGCTAGTTGACTGCCATGCCCTCACAAGATGGTGGCATCCACAGCCACAAGATGGTGGTGCCCAGTCAACCTCAGCCGCATCTCATCCAGCCTCAGTCTCCCATTCCCCTCAGCCCCACCTCATCCAGCCTCAGTCCCCTAATCCCCTCAGCCTTGCCTCATCCAGCCAGAGTCCCCCAGTCCCCTCCGCCCTTCAGAGGAAGGCAGTTGGGGTGATCGGGCTGGCAGGGGAGGGCAGTTGGGGACAATCAGGCCAACAGGGAAGCAGTTAGGTATCAATCAGGTCAGCAGGGGAGCAGTTAGGGGGCTATCAGGCAGGCAGGCAGGAGAGTGGTTAGGAGTCAGCAGTCCCGGATTGTGAGAGGGATGTCCGATTGCCAGTTTAGGCAGGGATTGGGCCTAAACTGGCAGTTGGACATTCCCCAAGGGGTCCCAGATTGGAGAGGGTGCAGGCTTGGCTGAGGGACACCCCCTCCCCTTGTGCATGAAGTCCTGCCCTGTGCATGAATTTTGTATACCGGGCCTCTAGTAAATAATAATACAAGAATTAACCCTTTTTTTCATGTATTCACAACTATAAACCTATTTTACCCCACCCTGAATATAATACGAGGAAACACAAACAGGAGCTTGTATTATCTCTCAAGAAGAACAATGTTCTGTTTCATATATTTCCAAAAGATAACTTATGGGGTTTTTTTTCTTTATTTTATTTTATTTTTTCCCATCATCATTTATTTCCCCTATACCCTCTTGAACCTCTACACCTCTCCCCCCGCACCCAACAATCACTACACTGTTGTTCATGTCTATGAGTTCTTTCTTTTTATTTTTCTCAATGCCCCCCTCACCAGAACTGTCTGTCTGAGTGTGTTTCTATTTTGCTTGTTAGTTCAGTATATTTATTAAATTTTACATATGAATAAAATCCTGTGGTACTTGTCTTTCTCCATGTCCTTTCCAGTACTTTTTGTTTGTTGACATATTGATGATAGCCATTCTGACAGATGTGAGGTGATATACCATTGTGGTTTTAATTTGCAATTCTCTGATAATTAGTGACATTGAACATTGTCCTCTTTGGAAAAGTGTCTACTCAGGTCCTTTGCCCATTTTTAAATTGGATCAGTGTTTTGTTTTTTTGGTGTTGAATTTTATAAGATCCTTTTAATTTTTTACTATTAGCCCCTTATCAGATATATCAGTGATTATGTTCTCCCATTCAATGGGTTGTCTTTTCATTTTGTTGATGGTTTCCTTTGCTGTGAAAAACTTTTTAGTTTGATGTGGTCCCAATTACTTATTTTTTCTTTTGTTTCCCTTGCCTGAGGAGATATATCAGAAAAAAAAATATTGTGATGAGTAATGTCTGAGAATTTACAGCTTCTTCTAGGATTTTCTTCTAGGTTTTTTTTCTAGTATTTTTATGGTTTTGAGTCTAACATGTGTGTATTCTTTCAAGAATATGTGGGTTATGATTAGCTATTAAATCCATAATTTCAAAAACTGGTAATTCTTATTTTTGTTTCGCAATGAGCGATAGAGAAAATATGAACCATTAAATAATAATCCTATAGTTTGATAGGTAGTGGGAGTTGAGAGCAGACCCTAGAGAGCCCTAAGCAGCCCCACCACCACCACTGGCTTAGTTACCATCACACCCTGTGAGGAGCTGATGCACCCCACCCCAGTCACTACCACAACCATGAGCAGCTAGGCTGAGACCCAGCAGCCACCTGCAGCCCCCACCAAGCGCCACACCACAGGCTGCTGCACATGGAGCAGCAGCCTGGACCACCTCTCATCAGCAGCACCTTGGGGGTTGGTTAGGGTTAGGAGTTGGGGGAGACAGTAGGTCATGGCAAGGAAGGTTTGGGGAACAGTAAAATGGTTCAATGTAAGAAAGGGAAATGGTTTCATCAACTAGAATCACACCAAGGAAGATGTGTTTGTACACCAGACTGCCATAAAGAAGAATAACCCCAGGAAGTCCCTTCACAGTGTAGGAGTTGGAGAGACTGTGGAGTCTGATGTTGTTGAAGAACAAAAGGGGGCAGAGGTAGAAAATGTTAATTCAGGTCTTAAGTGATTAAAGAAATAATTCTGGAAAAGATAACACTGAAATTTAAATGTAAGCATTTGTGCAACAAAAACAAAAGAAATGGTTCTTCATCATTGAAACCTAACTGATTGCATCTGAATAATGAAAAAATAGCAGATTTTATTAGTCATCATGGAGTCAGAAGTGCCAGTTTTAAGCATAAAAGTAATTCATTTGAGAACCAAGAAAAGGTGTCCAATGTACAATAAAAATTTTAAAAATATATCATTAACATAATGATTTTGTGTAAGGCAAAAGCTACATTGGTAAGGATTGCTTATCCTGTAGATATACATTTTGTGAAATGAATAGGACAATATGCCTCTTTTTTAAAAAATGCTTAATCTATTCCTTTTATTTAAAACAATATCAAATAAAAGTTATATTTATGTCTGATTTAAAGTTAAGATTTTCTATTTTATGTTTTATAAGATGAATTTATCATTTTATAATCAACACTAGTGGCCCAGTGCACGAAATTCATGCATGGTGTGGGGGGTTCTCTCAGCCCAGCCTGCACCCTCTCCAATCCGGGACCCATGGCTCCTAACCGCTCACCTGCCTGCCTGCCTGATCGCCCCTAACTGACTCTGCCTGCCTACCTGATTGCCCCTAACCTCTCTGTCTGTCTGCCTGATCACCCCTAACTGTCTCTGCCTGCATGCCTGATCACTCCTAACTGCCTTCCCCAGCCGGCCTGATTTCGCCCCCAACTGCCTTCCCCTGGAGGTCTGATCTTGCCCCCAACTGCTCTCCCCTGCCAGCCTGATCACCCCTTACCACCTCTGCCTTGGCCCCTGCCACCGTGGCTTTGCCCGGAAGGATGTCTGGAAGACGTCCAGTCTATCCAGTCTAATTAGCATATTACCCTTTTATTAATATAGCTATGACTGGAAATCCTAGCTACAGTGATCAAACAAGAAAAAATAAATAAAAGGCACCCAAATTGGAAAGAGAAAGTAAAACTTTCACTATTTGCAGATGACATGCTATTGTACACAGAAAATCCTAAAGACTCCATGAATAAACTATTAGATTTAATAAAGAAATTTGGCAACATAGCAGGATTAACACCCAGAAATCAATGGCATTTTTATACAAAAATAATGAACTCTCAGAAAGAGAAACTAAAAAAAAAATTCCATTTACGATTGCAAAAAAAAAAAAAAAAATTAAGATACTTAGTAATAAACTTGACCAAGGTGGTAAAAACCCTGTACTTGGAAAACTACAGAATGATGAAAAACAGGATATAGGATGATATAAACAAGTGGGAGAATATACCGTGTTCATGGATTGGTAGAATCAACATCATTAAAATGTACATACTACCTAAAGCAATCTATAAATTCAATGCAACCCCTCTTAAAATATCAGTGGCATATTTCACAGATCTAGAACAAACACTCCAAAATTTATAAGGAATCAAAAAAAGACCCAAAATAGCTGCATCAATCTTGGGAAAGAAGAACAAAGATGAAGAAATTACAATGCCAGATATCAAGTTTTGCTACAATGCCACTATATGCAAAATAGCCTGGTAGTGGCACCAGAACAGCCATATAGGTCAATGTAACAGAATAGAGAACCCAGAAATTGACCCAAGCCATTACGTTGAGTTAATATTTGACAAAAGAGACAAGAGCATACAATGAAGTAAAAATATTCTCTTCAATCAATAGTATTGGGAAATTGGACAGGTACATGCAAAATAAATGAAATTAGATCACCAGTTTATACCATACACAAGAATAAACTCAAAATGGATAAAAGGCTTTTTAAAAAATTTTATTTATTTTACTACCTAAAGCAATCTATAAATTCAATGCAACCCCTCTTAAAATATCAGTGGCATATTTCACAGATCTAGAACAAACACTCCAAAATTTATAAGGAATCAAAAAAAGACCCAAAATAGCTGCATCAATCTTGGGAAAGAAGAACAAAGATGAAGAAATTACAATGCCAGATATCAAGTTTTGCTACAATGCCACTATATGCAAAATAGCCTGGTAGTGGCACCAGAACAGCCATATAGGTCAATGTAACAGAATAGAGAACCCAGAAATTGACCCAAGCCATTACGTTGAGTTAATATTTGACAAAAGAGACAAGAGCATACAATGAAGTAAAAATATTCTCTTCAATCAATAGTATTGGGAAATTGGACAGGTACATGCAAAATAAATGAAATTAGATCACCAGTTTATACCATACACAAGAATAAACTCAAAATGGA
>NW_006292290.1:314364-317552 GCF_000327345.1 Myotis davidii | reverse complement strand
AGAGAGAGAGAGAGAGAGAGAGAGAGATCAATGATGAGAGAGAATCATTGATCGGCTGCCTCCTGTAAGCCACCTACTGGGGATTGAGCCCACAACCCAGGCATGTGCTCTTGACCAGAATCAAACCTGGGACCCTTCAGTCCACAGGCTGATGCTCTATTCACTGAACCAAACTAGCCAGGGCTAAAAGACCTAACTGTAGGTCATGAACACATAAAATCCAAGAAGTAACCATAGGCAGCAAAATCTCAGATATCTCTCATAGCAATATACATCTCCTGGGGCAAGGGATACTAAGAAGAAAATAAATATATGGGACTACATCAAAATAAAAGGCTTCTTCACAGCAAAAGAAAGCATCAACAAAATGAAAAGGGAGCCCATTGCATGGGAGAACATATTTGCCAATGATACATCTGAAAATGGGTTAATTTCCAAAATATATAAAGAACTCATATGACTTAACAAAAGGAAGACAAATAATCCAATTTAAAAATGGGCAAAGGACCTAAGTAGACACTTCTCCAAAGCAGACATAAAGAAGGACAAGAGACATACGAAAAAATGCTCAAAGTCATTAATCATTGGAGAGATGTATATTAAAACAATGAGATAACACCTCACACTGGTCAGAAAGGCTATTATCAACAAATCAACAAAGGACAAGCATTGGTGAGGATGTGAAAAAAAAGGGTACCATAGTACACTGCTGGTGGGAATGCAGACTGGTTCAGCCACTGTGGAAAACAGTATGGAGTTTTCTCAAAAAAATTAAAAGTGAAACTGCCATTTGACCCTTTAATCCCACTCCTAGGAATATATTCTAAGAAACCCAAAACACCAATCAGAAAGAATATATGCACCCCTGTGTTCATAGCAGTGCAATTTACAATACCTAAGATCTGGAAACAGGCCAAGTGTCCATCAGTAAATAAGTGGATAAAAAATCTGTGGTATATTTGCAACCATGGAATCCTACACAGCTGTGAAAAAGAAAGAACTCTTACCATTTGCAACAGCAGGGATGGACCTGGAGAGTAATATACTAAATGAAATATGCCAGTCAGAGAAAGATAAGTGTCACATGATCTCACTCATATATGGAATGTAAGGAACAAAATAAACTGATGAAGAAAATAGATGCAGAGAAATAGAAATATGGAACAGACTAACATTTCCGAGGAAAGGCAGGTTTGGGAGAGTTGTGGGGAGAGATTAACCGTGAAACCTATATGCATATATGCATAGCCCATGGATACACACAAATAGTGTGATGGAGGCCTGGGAGGGGCAGTGAGGGTTATTTCAATTGGAAAAAACAACAAAGGGGACATCTGTAATACATTTAACAATAAATATCCTATATAATAAAGAGCTACTGTGCAAATGGTCATCATGCCCTCACACCATCATGCCATAATAGCTCAGACACTCAACACTGGGGAGAGAGGAATGGGGACCAGCCAGGCACAAATGAGCTCTTGAGAGAGAAATGGAGACCAGCCATGCTGCGGCCCTGGAGAGGGACAAGCTGCATGCCCTGCGGTCCCGGGCACCAGCAGCTGCGCCTGCGCCTACAGCCCAAAAGAGGGACAATCCACACACCCTGCAGTCCCTGCAGTCCCAGGCACCAGCAGCTGCATCTGCACCTGTGGCCCAGGAGAGGGACAAGCCAACTGCCCCACGGTCCCGG
This sequence comes from Myotis davidii, assembly GCF_000327345.1. Lineage (NCBI taxonomy): Eukaryota > Metazoa > Chordata > Mammalia > Chiroptera > Vespertilionidae > Myotis > Myotis davidii. The sequence goes on along the minus strand of NW_006292290.1, from coordinate 315,859 downwards.
GCACTAGTGGCTACGTCTACACCTGCAGTCCAGGATAGGGACAAGCCTCCCACCCCCCGAGTCCCAGGTGCCTGCAGCTGCAGCCCAGGCAAAGCCAACCACCCACAGTCCCCTGGGCTGCGGCCAGCCCAGGTGATGCCAGTCTGGGGTCCTGAGTGCCTGCGGCTGGCCAGAGGAGGGAATCCTGGCTCCTGGGTGCTTGGCGAGGCAGAGGTGGTTAGGAGCAAACAGGGCAGCAGGGGAGCAGTTAGGGATGATCAGGCAGGCAGGGAGAGGTGGTTAGGGGCAATCAGACAGGCAGGCAGATGAGCAGTTAGGAGCCAGCGGTCCCAGATTGCAAGAGGCAGTCGGACATCTCCAAGAGGTCCCAGATTGGAGAGGGTACAGGCCGGGCTGAGGGCTTCCCCTGTGTGCAATTTTTGTGCACCAGGCCTCTAGTAAATTAAAAAATAATTAAAATCCTAGTGGTATTTAAATGTCTAATGATGTGTCATAGTTTTGTCAGGCAGGCTGTCAAGTCTGAAAAAGCACCTGACTCCTTCATTCTACATTGGCAAGCACTGAAATGTTTGGTCTCTGGGAAGGGGTTGGGCTAAGACATTTGTGAGCCTATGATCCAAGTTGTCTTTGCCTGGTGATAGCGGGTGAGAGCATGCACACACAGAGGACAGAGAGTTTGGCCCAGAAATTGGCTAGAGAGCAAATGTACATTTGAGAACTGCAGGGGAAAAAACTGAGCCAGAGGAATGGTGCCTGTTATCTCCTTTTCGAGTCTAATAACTATAGACATCACTCAGGGTTGCCTCGTGTATTAAAATCCTACCATATGCCTAACATTTTTTATGAGCACTACTGTGATATCAGTTCCTGATTCTGAGGTATTGTTACAGTTAGATTCAAAGGAAAGACATAATCAATTCCTAAAATGTTTAAAATGCAGGTTATAAGGACTAATTAAAATCAAGTGTTTTCTATCAACAATAGAAGTCACCTTTGAAAGCTTCCAAAAAAATATAGAGTATAGGCAATCTTAGGAGCTGGGGCAAAATTTATACATTATACATTTTTATGAGAATGTATATTTTAATATAAATGATTCAAAGTACTGATTATACTAATAGACAATAAGAATTATAGACTGCCTAAACCAGTTTGGCTCAGTGGATAGAGCATCGGCCTGTAGACTGAAAGGTCCCAGATTCGATTCTGGTCAAGGGCATGTACCTGGGTTGCGGGCACATCCCCAGTGGGAGATGTGCAGGAGGCAGCTGATCGATGTTTCTCTCTCATCGATGTTTCTAACTCTCTATCTCTCTCCCTTCCTCTCTGTAAAAAATCAATAAAATATATTTTTAAAAAAAGAATTATAGACTGACTTTGATATTCAAAAGTGTAATGCAACCAATAAGCATTGATACATAGTCATTATAAATATTGTAATGGTTAATGATGAACCCAACCCTTTCTGCTATACAGGAGAATGGTGTAGCATTCC
>NW_006292290.1:309872-314321 GCF_000327345.1 Myotis davidii | reverse complement strand
CCTTTCATACTGGGCATCCATGAGAGGATAAACAAAAACAATGATACTAGTGTTTCAAAAAAGAAAACTGCAGGCTCAAAATGGCACCACTAGTGCTAAAAGCCCATGATATCAAACCTTGATTTCATACCTTCTTTAACTGCAATTTTAATATCTCCTAGATATATAATATTAATCAACCAATCTAGAGTTTTCTGATTAGCACTAAAGATATAATCAGTCTTAGTGGCCCTTTCTGTCTCTTAGGGGGAAAATATCACATGATTTCACTTATATGTAATCTAAAGAACAAAATTAACTGATGAACAAAATAGGACCAGAGGTATGGATACATGGGACAGACTGACAGATCTTAGAGAGGAGGTGGATGGGGAGGAGGAGAAGAGATCAGTCAAATAATATATATACACATATGCATCACCCATGGACACAGACAATAATGTGGTGAAGGCCAGAGAGTATTACAGGTTGGGGCAGGTTGGAAGAAGGCAAAGGGAGGGAGAAAATGGGGGACATCTGTAATAGAGTCAACAATAAAAAAAGAGGAAATCTGTATGATAAAGCCCTTGCCTTTCCCTCTCTTCCCCCCCAAAAAAGATCCTGGCCTAAAAATAACACTTCCTTTTTCTTTCTTTCTTTCTTTTTTTGCTAATCATCCCTTTGCCCCATCTTTCTTCCTATAACAACCTCCAATTTTGTACAACCCCTTAGAGTATCTCTGCTTGCTAGATGAGATTTTGTCCAACTGATTCATGAATCGCTTATTGAAGCTAAGTCAATATTCAAATTTACTTCATTGATTTATGTTTTCTGATAATAGTAATGACTAATAATAATAGATAGTCATTCTTCATGGACAAATATACCTTGAAGTATCCTAAACTCTGGATTTGCTTTATTATGTTTCAACTTCACAGATAACCTATGAGGTAGGTATTATGATCCCTTTTCCCCCATTTTTATTAAATGTATTGAAGTGGCATTAGTTAATAAAATTATATAGGTTTCAGTTGTGCAATTCTATAATACATCATTTGTATATTGTATTATATATTCACCACCCCAAGTCAATCATTTTATTTTTATACACAAAATATATCTATCATAGTATAATTTATAATTGAAAACAAGCTAAATATTCAATAATAGTGAAAGTGTTTAAGTAATTTATGGTATATCCAGAAGAAATTCTTGACTCCCATATGTAGTCATTAAAAATAATTTGGTTACAATTGAGATACTTGAGAAATGATGGTAGGTGTAAAAGACCCAACGGCCAATTAAAATGATAGGAATACAAATTACTTTTTTTAATCCTTTTTTTAATCTTTATTTTTGAGAGTATTACAGATGTCCCCCATTTTCCACCCATTACAACCCTCCACCTAGTTTCCACCCCATAGGTTATGCATATGTGCATAAAAGTTTTTTGATTAATCTCTTCCCACTTCTCACCCACCTTCCCTCTGAAATCCCTACATCTGTGCCATGTTTCCATGTCTCTGGACCTATTTTGTTTAACAGTTTATTTTGTTCATTAGATTCCTCATATAAATGAGATCATAATCAAATGATCCAATTTTAAAATAGAGAAAGCATAAACTCAAAGGATAATTTGTCTAACATCACATACCTGGCTAGTAAAAATTACCATTTTTAGTGATTCAGAAACAAAACAGAGAACAATATACATTTAATATTTTATTGTCTCCTCATAATAGATTAGAAACTCTACATGGGCAGAGCCATGACACCATGGAGCCCTAAGTGCTCTGCATGTTGCCTGGAATGTATTTTGTAAAATAAATGATCAAAGAGTTAATGAAAGAAGAAATGAATGTATGAATGAAATGTATAAAAGTAATTTTTTGGTAAAAACATAAACATATGTTAATATTAGGACTATAGGGCAATACAATCCTTAATGGCTATTTGTAATCTTCCTGCCACAGGAAGACAAAAACCAGGAAAAACCTGCTGGACACCAGGAGTCAGACCATATAAGGAACTGAAACTGTCCTAAAGACACCTGATCACTCACCTGCATTCCAAACCCACCAACTCAGCCCCCAGACCCACTCACAAGAATAACTTCCCACCAGTGACTGCATATAAGGATGAAACTTCAGCTCATGGGTGCTGCCGTCATGGACTTTATATCCCCTTGGCTCAGTGCTGTGCAGCCCTTCCCTTTGGATATCCCATCCCCACCCACTTTCCTTAAATAAATTCAATTTTTCTTTATCCACCATCTGCCCACGTACCACCACCCATGTTAGCCTTTCATTTTGGTGGCCAATAAGGGGATATCCAGATGGGAAGCCCTCCCTTTTTTTCCTCCCTTTCTTCCTCAACCCCTATAGACTTTTTGTCTTGGATTCCAACACTGACCAAGGCCTTCCAGACTCCCTAGGAGCTACAGGAGTGTCAGATCATTAGAACTTCTGATTTCTACTGGTGGGTGAGTCACTTCATTTTTGGGAACAGGATACTAGAGACCAAGACTCTCAGCTCCTCACAGGGCCACCATTTGTGGGCATGGACCAGCCACTTAAAAGGGATAAAAAGGAGCATCTCCACTATTCCCTAGTAAACTGATGGTCAGAACCAGTGCTGGGTTTCCCAGTGAAACCCTAATGTGACCCAACTGCCCGGAAAATGAGCTATTATCCCCTGAAAAGCTGGAATTGGCAATGCTGAGACTGATAGTCCCCAAAATAAAATCCTACAAGGCTGCTTATAGAAGATTCCCATGACAAGCTACACTAGGCTTAGAACGAGCAAGATTGCACTAGGCAGCTCACCAGTCGATCCTAGCAATTGAGGTGTTAGGGACAGAAATAGAATATTGGGGACCAGCTACAATTATCTATCCTATATAATAAAAGCCTAATATGCTAAGTGTCCGGTAGTGCATTCAACCAATCAAAGTGTAATATGTTAATGATATGCTAAGACTGCTTGCTATGATGTGCACTGACCACTGGGGGCAGACGCTCTGACCAGTAGGTTAGCTTGCTGCTGGGGTCCAGCTGATTGGGACTGAGCAAGCCAGGCCAGACATGCCCTGGAGCACTCCTGCTGTCCCTCCCCAGGTGGCCACCCTCCCACATCCCTCCATGACCCCAATTGTGCACCAGTGGGGTACCTCAGCCTGGCTTGTGCCCTCTCACAATCCAGGACCCCTCGGAGGATGTTGGAGAGCCAGTTTAGGCCTGATCCTGCTGGCCAGACCGAGGGACCCCATTGGTGCATGAATTCGTGCACCAGACCCCTAGTATCTTATCTAATAATAGACAAACATGGTAATTGACCATACCTCCGCTACGCTTCCCATGGGATAATCAGCAAGATATGCAAATTAACTGCCAACAAAGATGGTGGCTGGCAGCCACGCAACTGAAGCGAGCAGGAGGTTTGCTTGCTCCAGTAATGGAGGAAGCCAAGGTTCCCCGCCTGCCGTGGCCCAGCTCTGAGATCAAGAAGCAACAATGTTTCAATTATAGAAGCTAAACAAACCCCAGATACCTGCTTTCAGCCACAGGACCTCAGAGCTAAGAGCGCCAGTGATGGCAAGTGATGGCAAAAATGTTTCATTATAGAAGCTAAACAAAACCCAGATACCTGCTTTCAGCCAGCCACAGCCTCAGAGCTGGAGCTGGATCTCAGCTCCAGTGACAGCTATAGAAGGTAAATAAATCCCAGAATAATAAAAGAAAAAGAAAAAGAAAAGAGGCTGGGAGCTTCAGTCACCTGCCAGCCTGAAAACGGTCCCCAGCCCCTCACCCAGACTGGCCAGGCACCCCCGGGTGGGTGGTCAGTGCGCGTCCACAGGGGGAGCTCTGCTCAGCCACAACCCAGGCTGATGGCTGCCAGTACAGCGGTGGTGGAGGGAGCCTCTCCTGCCTTCTCAGCAACCCTAAGGATGTCTGAATGCAGCTAAGGTCTGCTCCCTGTTGGCAAATGGACATCCCCCGAAGGCTGCCGGGCTGCCAGAGGGATGTCTGATTGCCATCTTATGAACAATTCCCCAGGGAGCAGGCCTAAGCCAGCAAGTGGTCACCCCCGAGGAGTCTCAGACTGTGAAAGGGCACAACTTGGGCTGAGGGAACCCCTACCCCCGAGTGCAAAAATTTTTGTGTATCGGGCCTCTAGTCCTATCTAATAAAAGAGAAACATGTTAATTAGCATACATCCGCTACCCTTCCCATTGGCTAATCAGGGCGATATGCAAATTAACTGCCAGCCAAGATGGCGACCGGCAGCCAGGCAGCTTGAAACTAACATGAGGCTTGCTTGCTTCAGTGATGGAGAAAACCAACATTCCCCGCTTGCCTTGCCAGCCTCTGAGCTTGCAGTTTGAAACATTGTTACAAATATAGAAGCTAAACAAAACCCCAGAAACCTGCTTTCAGCGAGCCGGGATCTCAGAGCTGGATTGATACAGCA
>NW_006292290.1:296859-309368 GCF_000327345.1 Myotis davidii | reverse complement strand
GGACAGAGGGCGGTGCCCCAACCCCCAAATCGGCCCTACCCTGAGCGTGACTGAGGGTGGCATCACAACCTGCAGATCCGTCCTTCTCTGTGCATGACAGGGGGTGGCACCCCAACTCCCCAATCGTCCCTGCTCTGAGCCCGACCAGGGGCTGCACCTAGGGATTGTGCCTGCCCTCTGCCACCCAGGAGCAGGCCTAAGCCAGCAGGTCGTTATCTCCCGAGGGTTCCCAGACTGCAAGAGGGCACAGGTCGGCCTGAGGGACTCCCCTCACCCACCCGATTGCACAAATTTTTGTGCACCGGACCTCTAGTATATATATAAAAGCCTAAGCCACAGAACAATCTAACAGCAAATGACCCGTTGACCAGTCGCTATGACGCACACTGACCACCAGGGGGCAGATGCTCAATGCAGGAGCTTCCCCCTGGTGGTCAGTGCCCTCCCACAGCTGGAGTGCTGCTCAGCTGACCAATGTGCATCAGACACCAGGATCACGGCTGGCAAGCGCAGCTGGGGCAGTGGGAGCTTTTCCCATCTCCACAGCAGTGCTACCAGGCAGCGGCAGCAGGAGCAGCAGGCTGGGATGAGCAGGAGCAGAGTGGTGCTGTGCTCATGCTCGGGCTTCTCCCCAGCCACTTGCCACTTTGCACACTACTACATGCCTCGGGGGGTGTCAGACTGCCGGTTTCAGCCTTATCCCTGCAGGCTGGCTGACATCCCCTGAGGGTTCCTGGATTGCAAGAGGGTGCAGGTCAGGCTGAGGGACCCCACCAGTGCATGAATTCATGCACCGGGCCTCTAGTAAGAAACATTAATCATGCTCTGTTAACCATGATGGTTATGTTCTGACTAGAGGAAGCACACTGTAATATGGCTGAGAGTGGTACATCTGGGACAAGGGAGCTAACATCAGCATGCAGTCCATCCTTCTGTTCTGAGAACTGCTTATTATTAAGGAAAGACAACCTCTTTGCTGAAACAATCTAGTCCTAGAGGCACCTGTGGTTTACAGCTTCCTTCCCCTATAATCTGTATTCTGGGCCTGGGGTGCCCGAAGGAGTCCGCCCTCTGTGACATCCCCCCTCCAGCCGCATGACTTGTAACCTGTAATGATTATCCAGTGCTACTTTCCCATGCCTGTACTTCCTACTTTCCCATGTAATCTTTGTCCTTCTACCCAACATAAGCAGCTGGCTTATGGTGGGTGCAAAACAGATTTTTTTTGTGGATGACCTGCTGCTCTCCCATACTGCTGGTATTATTGGAATAAGCATTCAAATATGATTCAACCCTATCTCTGATTGATTGGCTCAAGTAGTGACAATTATTATTTACCAAAATATTTTTATCTTGAAATTTTACATCTTACAAAAAAAGCAGGGTTCTCTGCAATTGTTTTGTGGTCAAGTCTATAACCATGTCTGAGTTTGCCATTTAGATATCATTATTTTTTTCTTCTGATGCATTTGCAAATATAATTAAGTCTTTGAAAAGATTGATAACAAGAACTGTGACTTACTCTAAGTTACAGGTTTATAATCAGGTCATCTCTTTAAAGAAAGTAAAAATTTACAGAACCTGAAAGAACGATTGAATGTATCTGTCCAATTTTCCTAACACCATTTATTGAAGAGACTGTCTTGACTCCATTGTATGACCTTGCCTCCTTTGTCCAATATTAATTGAGCATAGTGGTTTTGGTCTATTTCTAAGTTCTCTATTCTATTCCGTTGGTTTATATGTCTGTTCTTGTGCCAGTACCAGGCAGTTTTGAGAACAGCGGCTTTGTAAGACAGCTTGATATCTGGTATTGAGGTCCCTCCTACTTTGTTATTCTTTCTCGGGATTGCTGTGGCTATTCGGGGTCTTTTTTTATTCCAGATGAATTTTTGGAGGGTTCGTTCTAGGGCTGTGAAATATGCTGTTGGTACTAGCCCACCAACTTACACCATATACAAAAATATACTCAAAATGGATAGAGGACTTAAACATAAGATGGGAAACCATAACAACGAAACTCATACAACTTAACAAAAGGGAGATAAACAACCCAATCCAAAAAGGGGCAAAGGACCTAAATAGACACTTTCCAAAAGAGGACATAAAGATGGCCAAGAGACATATGAAAAACATGCTCAAAGTCACCAATCATCCAAGAGATTCAAATCAAAATGACAATGAGATACCATCTCACACCTGTCAGAATGGCTATCATCAACAAATCAACAAATGACAGGTTCTGGCAAGATGTGGAGAAAAAGGAACCATCTTGCACTGCTGGTGGAAATGCAGACTGGTGCAGCCACTGTGGAGAACAGTATGGAGTTTCCTCAAAAACCTAAAAGTGAAACTCCCATTTGACCCAGTGATACCACTTCTAGGAATATATTTAAAGAAATTAGAAACACCAATCAGAAAGGATATAATCACCCCTATGTTCATAGCGGTACAATTCACCATAGCTAAGATTTGGAAACAGCCTAAGCGCCCATCAGCAGATGAGTGGATAAAAAATTGGTACATCTACACAATGGAATATTGTGCTGCGGTAAAATAGAACGAATTCTTACCATTTGCAACAGCATGGATGGAACTGGAGAGCATTATGCTAAGGGAAATAAGCCAGTCAGAGAAAGATAAATATCACATGATCTCACTCATTTGTGGAATATAATGAACAACATAAACTGATGAACAAAAACAGATCCAGAGACAGAGAAGTATCGATCAGACTGTCAAACCTCAGAGGGAAGGTTGGGGAGAGCGGTGGTAATGGGGAGAGATCAGCCAAAGGACTTGTATACATGCATATAAGCCTAACCAATGGACACAGACACCAGGGGAGTGAGGGCATGAGTGGGGGGCAGTGAGAGGATAATGGGGGGATAAAGACACATATATAATACCTTAATCAATAAAGAAATAAAAGAATGATTGAAAACATGAAATACTAGCAAATTGCCTGACCGGCCTGGGTCAGTGAACATCAACCTATAAACCAGGAGGTCATGATTTGATTTCCGGTCAGGGCACATGCCTGGATTGTGGGCTGGATCCCCAGTGTGGGGCATGCAGGAGACAGCCAATTGATGATTCTCATCATTGATGGTTCTGTCTCTGTCTCCCTCTTCCTTCCTCTCTGAAATCAATACAAATGTATTAAAAATATAAATATCTTTAAAAGATAAACACTAGCAAGTAATCAAGACAAACAAAAGATTAGTTATATGAAAATCTGTGTTCCAAATATAAGAAAAATTGTTTTTATTTCCCTAGAAAAATTTGGTAAATTATACCTTCTTAAGCAATATTAAAGCCTTTTTATTTTTCTTTCTACTAATCCCTCCAAAATTTGGCAATTTTTAATGAGTGAGTTATGGCAACATAGTTCTTTGCATGAATTCAATAAGACTAGTTTCCAATTATCTAAGACTTTGACTGGAATGTCATGTCTGAGAGAGATGTGCCTGGTCTCGGGATGTCACCAAAAAGTCTTAAAGTGTGAAGATTGATTATGAAGCCAATATGGGCCCCTTGGAGAAAGCCTGGTATCTTGTTTGGTCACATGGTTCATGATAGTCTTTCCAGGTAAGGAATGAGGTTGCTTTCCTGGGAGATGGCAAGGAAAGAACCTCACGACATCTTTGGGGACCTCAATAACTTGAGGAATTCACCCAAGTCTACAAGTATTGCAGGAAAACCTGATGGCAGCTAGGTCACTCAGATTATTTGTCCTGACGGGCTAATTAAGGCTCAATCTTGAAATTTCAGCACAGCAGATTTTTTTAAAAGCCTATATGATCAATTGCTATTCTTATCATGTTCATGCAAACAATCAGGCCAAATTGAAACTAGACTTACTACAGTAAATAAATTGGTCTTAATTTGCCTCTTTATGAGAGTAATTTTAGGGGGAAAATTCTCCATATACATAGTTTTAAATGTTAGACTCTAATCCAGTTCATTATCTTCAAAGTTTTATTTTTTCACCTATGAGCTAAACTAGATCCTAAATTTTTATCTAGTTTTCTTAAATATTTGACTACAACCATCCAAACTAATATTTCATTTTTTATCATCCTTTACTTGTAATTATTAACAACCAGTACTTTTTCCTTTTATCAGACTATTTATCATAATTATTGTCATTCTAGCTTTTCCCCCAGTGATACTGAAATTTATAAAACAATTTTTCTCCACTGAGGTACAAACCCTATTTTTATTCAGGAAATACCACCCCTATACACAATTACAACTTCTTTTTGTGCCCAGGCCTCATCATCCCTCTGACAGAGAGCAAGGATCTTTTGTCTCAGAATGAAAACATCACTTCCTTTCAGCATGAAACAACTACAGAAGAGATCCTATGCCCCTTTTCTATGAAAGAATTCAGTCCCAAAAATCCTTGAGGGGGGTAATGTTAAACAGATATGAGCTGAGCAAGTATGATAGGCCAGGTACAGAAGGTCATGGGTGCCTAGCAAGGGACAATTGTAGGGACCTTGCCCTGAGAGTGGCCTCTCCTCCCCTAGCATATTGCTAGTTATACAGTTAGGAGTTCTGACCTTCTGTCCCTAGAGATATCATCTAGGCCTCAGGAAAGGTCTGGAAAATTAACCATGCCTTAAAAAAATAATATAGCCAAATTATGTCAGGAGACTCATCTGGATTAGAATCAGGTGTTGCCAATATTCCTGCTCAGGATTAGAGTAGCTCCTTGAAGTGGGATTGGTTTGAGAACCTATGAAATAATATATGGGAGGCCCTTTCAGGATGCTAAAGGTACAGATGTATATGTAGATATGATGTTAAAATTAAGAATTATATGCGGCATCTTTATTAAATAGTGACTTTATTAATAATTTAGCATGTGCTAGGGATTTTTCTGTCACAGGTATGCTACATTCCTTCTTAGCAGGCGACAGAGTTCTACTCGAAACATGGAAAACCAGATCACCAGACAATCAACATGGATGGGATCCTGAGATGTGCTTCTCACTATTCCAACTGCTCTGAATCAGTCAGGGATAAAGCCCTAGATCCATTACACCAGGTGAAGCGGGTGCCAGAAGGGGAAGAATGGGTAACCAAACCCAAGAAACACCTCAAGGTCATCTTTAGAAGACAAAATTTACTATAATCATGCTCTTGACCAATGCTGGTTTGGCTGAAGAATTCATTCCATTCAGAAGATACAAAAATATTTGGGTGAACTTAGCAAAAAATGTTCTTAATATCTCTGACTTTTGCCTTTTAGGAGGAACGTAAGTAGAACAGACCTTTACATCCTGTGTAGTAGGAGTTGGGACACCTATTGCTAATATATAGAATTATACTCATTTTATTCGTTTTGGGAAGAAAGTGACATACCAGAACCTTTATGCATTGGGACCCATTGTCCAGAAAAAGGATGAAGGCATATTTTCTCTCAATATTGCTGCAGTAGCTCCCTGTGACAAATGTCTGACTTTTACCAGTTGTTCTAATTATTGTCTTATAGTATCTAATAACTAAAACATGAATTGTTCTGATAATTTCACCCTCCCTTATAATAATGGACATACTAAACCACTGGCTGGTTGGTTTCTGATAAGTGGGGAATTGTTTATTCATATATCCCTGCCAACAGCACCAGGAGGCCTTGTTCCTTAGGAATACTGACAGAAGATAGAGACCTTCACCCAGATTCCTTAAGAATAATTACTAACAAATAGAAAGAGTAGGGAACTACTAGTACTATATGGCAATACAATCCTTAATAGCCATTTGTAAATTCCCTGCCATAGGAGGACAAAGACCAGGAAAAACTTGCTGGACACCAGGACTCAGACCATATAAGAAATTGAAACTGTTCTAAAGACCTGATCACATATCTGCATTCCATACAAATTCCAAGTCCACAAACTCAGCTCCCTGACCCACTAATGACAAGAGCTTCCTGCTAGTGACTGCATATAAGGATAAAACTCAAGCTCCTGGGTGCTGCCATCATGGACTCTATATCCCCTTCGCTCAGTGATGTGCATCTCTTCCCTTTGGATATCCCATCCTCCATCCCCTTTCCAAAATAAATTAATTTTTTTTATCCACCTTCTGAGATGGCTATTTAGCCTGTCCGCATATCACCATGTTAACCTTTCAGTTAATATATAAGAAATTAATATTAATTTTTTTTGTCTTGGACAACTCTTTATTTTAATACTGGAGGCCCGGTGCACAAAATTCATGCATGGGGGGGGTGGTCTCTCAGCCAGGCATGCACCCTCTCCAATACAGGACCCCTCGGGGGATGTCTGACTGCCAGTTTAGGCCTGATCCCACAGTCAGACATCCCTCTCACAATCCAGGACCACTGGCACCTAACTGCTCACCTCCTGCCTGCCTGCCTGATCACCCCTCACCATTCTGCCTGCCTGCCTGATTGCCCCTAACCACCTCTGCCTGACTGCCTGATCACCCTTAACCTCTCTGCCTGCCTGCCTGATTGCCCCTAACTGCCTCTGCCTGCCTGCCTGATGGTCTCTAACCATTTCTGCCTGATTGCCTGATCACTCCTATGCTGGAAGCTATCCATCCATTGTCTGCACTATCAGGAAAATGTAAACAAGGAACCCAGAAGGCTGATGGACCTTGAGCTTTGGCAAGGGCAAAAGCTATGCATCGATTGTTTATTTGAGACAATGGTGGCTCAAGCAATTTCCTGACCTAATAGTCTCAAAGTGAATCTTTAGTAATATTTACTGACCTCCAAAATCTATAAGGAATTAATACAACTTAACAAAAGGAAGATAAACAATCTAATTAAAGAAAGGGCAAAGAACCATAATAGACACTTCTCCCAAATGGACATACAAAAGGGCAAAAGTCATATGAAAAAATGCTCAAAGTCATTAATCATCCTAGAGATGCAAATCAAAATGACAACGAGGTACCACCTCACACTTGTTAGAATGGCTATCTTCAACAAATCAACAAATGACAAGTATTGGTGAGGATCTCGAGAAAAGGGAACCCTTGTGCACTGCTGTTGGGAATGCGAACTAGTGCAGCCTCAGTGGGAAAAAGTTTGGAGTTTCCTCTTAACCTCTTATTGCTGAACAATCAAGAAACTAAGCCAAACATGAGAAAGGTTTTAGTACTTTTATCTGCTTTTGGGGCAAAGGCTTTTTCTTTATTAATAACTTCTAATAATGTATTTTATTAATATAACACCTTATAATTCACTAAGAGTCTTCAAATATATCCAAACATTTTACACTTTCTATAAATCTGTGAGAGACACCTTTTATATGTATAAACACATGTATAATCAAATGTTATAAATATAAAGTCCATTAAGTAGATGAGAAAACAGAAGCTTGGAGAAAGATGCATGACAACCTAAAGTAACAAGAATTACACATGAGAGAACCAAAAAGCTCAGTCTGAAAATTTTAAAATTTATTCATTTTTTGCATTATGCCAAAGAAAATATGTTCATTTAACAGATACTAAACCATCACCAATTACAAAATCATTTATCACTCTTCAATGTAGTTCATAATTATCAATCTGACAAATAAATATCAATCAAATAATAAACATCATCCACATAACAGTTAAATAGAAAATACTCATACACAGAGGGGATAAATGATAATGGAAAAGATTAAATAAATAAATAAATAAATAAATAAATAGAATTCTCATATCTAATTTTGGAGTACCATTTTCCTGCACTGTGATTAAAATTATGGTGTTTTGATGGGTAAATTCTGGCAACACTCACCTCTTTTTGACGGTACTTAATGGCCAATTTTAGTCTTGCAAGATCATTTCCACTTTGATCTTCTATGAGGCTATTATCATCTCGGTAATTAAGAATGATTTCTAGTTCTCTGGAGCTTCTTGTCTGATCCAGTAGGTCCTTAGCAAACTGTTTGCACTGTTGTGAAAGTTCCTCATACTCAGACTTGAATTCATTTTCCACCTTGCTCAACTCCTGAAGCTCCCAACTTAGTTGAAAGGCTGTGAGAAAAGGATCTTCACTTGACAGTGCAATGAGAGAAGGGCTAGCCAAGGCCTTGTAGATATTGAGTCTGGAGCGTGAGTGACGAAGGCTGTCCACATCTGAACTGGAGACACATTCAACACAGTTACAGCGGACCTCATGGGGTCTGGGCACCGAGACTCCTTTCTGAACTAAAAGTTTTATTATCTCATAATTATTTGTGTGGGCTGCCAAGATGATTGGTGTAATGTCCGGAGTGAATTCAGAGAACTGCTTATCGAGGAGTATGGGAGGTACCTAGGAAAAAGAGGAAAGCATATTTAATGAATATTTATTCATTTGTTCAAGCCTGTGAATTTCAGACAGCATGCCATAGAATGTTGAACAGAGTTCATAAATCTTTTGCCTGTTTTATGTGGAGGGATATAGCTGTTTTTCCAAAAAATCAAGAGAGAATTACAGAAAAATAACTTTCCTATATAATGACACGTTATTCTTTCTTTAATCTGAATTACAACATTTTAGGAATCTTAAATAAGTGGCTATGGAAACTCGCTATTTGGTTACAGCCCTTCTTGCTTCCAACTTAGTTTCTGACTGACAATCTTTGCCTTTCTTTCCCAGATGATGATTTCCTAAATAATTAAGAAATACATTAAAAAATAGTTAATTATTTGTTTTAAAACAAATTTTACTCTGTAATAAAAGTATTTTAATTCTTCAGTGTGTGTGTGTGTGTGTGTGTGTGTGTGTGTGTGTTTTATCTTCTGAATTCCTAACATCCAACCTATGATTAAAGATGGCAGCAGACATAGGAGGTCTAGCCTCATGTTTTCTATTTTCATCTATTCCTCTATGGTACATTTTCCAGAGGACAAGATATGCTACATTGCAAATACCATTGTTTTATTAAAAACTAGTGGCCTGATGTATGAAATTCATGCATGGGGGGGGGCGGTCCCTCAGCCCAGCCTGCACCCTCTCGCAATCTGGGACCTCTGGCTCCTAACTGCTCACCCACCTGCCGGCCTGTTCTCCCTAATTGCTCTCCCTTGTTGGCCTGATCCCCGTAATTGCTCTCCCCTGCTGACCTTATTGCCCCTAACCATCTCTGCCTTGGCCACGCCACCATGGCTTTGTCCGAAAGGACATCTGGAAAGTCTTCCAGAAGTTATTATCATATTACTCTTTTATTAGTATAGATTAATTTCAGAGAGGGAGGGAAATAGAAACCTCAATGATGAGAGAGAATCCTTGATTGGCTGCCTCCTGCACGCCCCACATTGGGGATCAAGCCCACAACCCAGGCATGTGCCCTGACCAGGAATTGAACCCGGGCGCTTCAGTCCTTAGGCAGAGGCTCTATCCACTGAGCAACACTGGCCAGGGCTACACTTTCCCTTTCCGCTGGGATGTGTTCTGTCTGCTGGAGCTGAAACATTGAAGCTGTCTCACTGTGGCAGAGTGTGGTGCACTGGACAGCTCAGGGCCGAGTGGAGTGCAGTGGGTTGGACTAGGTGAAGTCCCCTGAAAGCTGGAGAGGGACCTTGTTTAACAGCCAGACTGTTTCATGGCTGTGCTGCCTCGCAGTTGAGCTGCCACACTGTTGGGCTGGGCCACTGTCAGTGGGAGTTTACACAACTGAACTGTCTGTACAGATAGCTTCCTCCTCACCACACCCCCAAGCTGGGTGTTCCTCTTAAAGTTGAAGTGACACCAACCACCCTTGGTTGGTAGCCCAATCAACCCCCTTGGAAAGAGAAATGGGGAATCCTGATTTTAGGTGAATGCTCCAATTTCTTAAGTTGGCAACTAATGTGAACTTTAGATGTTTGAGTCAAGCCAGAGAGGCTGTCAGGCCTGGTGTCCAGGCCACTGGGCAGCCCTGGGCTCAGCCCAGCTGTAAAGGGACCCTAGGCATCTGGGCAGGTAAAGGGGTTGGGGGCGTGCTTGGGTAATTCTGACATCACCCCACTTGTTTTTTTTTCTCCACTGATCACAATTTATTATAATCTGTTGGCAGCAAAGATAGATATTAGTTACCAGAACTATGTCTTCATAGAAGTGGATAGTATGTAGCCATTCTGTGGGGAACTGTGTGCACTTAAGCATCAGCATGATCTTTCAATTTGCTTTTTTGTTGTTGTTGTTGTTGTTAATAAAAATAAGCTTTATTACATCAAGTAATAAATACATACAAGATGCAAACAGTATTAGTCACTTTCTTCCAGATCTTTGGATCCACTGATGGGAAAGGCGGAACTGAAATCTACATACATCCTTAGGGGAAATTTCAGGGGTCCTTGTCAGGAAAAGTTTCATAATATGCTCTTTCTTCTGTATTTATAACTTGTGCATTTTATTTTTTTTAAGTTTCTTATATGACAATGAAGTTTCATTTCTTTTTTTTTAATTTTTATTGCTTAAAGTATTACAAAGGGTATTACATATGTGTCCATTTTTCCCCCCACCCTAGACAGTCCCCTAGCCTCCCCTATCCCCCAGTGTCTAGGAATATATTCCAAGAAACCAGAAACACCAATCAGAAAGGATATATGCACCCCTATGTTCATAGCAGCACTATTCACCATAGCTAAGATCTGGAAACTTGTGCATTTTAAAGATCAACTTCAAAGTACTAATATTCATGCAAATGCTTAAGCAAAAAAAAAAAAGAACGTTACATTGAGCAGAATTTATACTGTGTGGTGAACAGGCACTGGCTACTAAAGCGCTGCCTCGGGACTCACTGAAACAAACCCTCAGAGTTGGATCAGCTCAGAAGAGAGACATAAAGAACCATGTGAGGAACAGAAATATATCCCGAAGAGAAACACCGGTATCTGCAAGGCCAACTACAGTTTGCTGTTATAGATAACTGACACGCATCATGTAAATCAATGCTTTAAAAAAACACACAAAATGCCCTGGGTAGTTCCTAACTAATATGTAAATCTAATAACTGCAAAAATCTCTTCTCCATCTTAGCGATGGGAGGTTCAGAGCCTGATGAACCACGGGAGGGACACGGGGAGGAGAAACCAAGCTGTTACCATTTTGAAACCAAGTTTCATCTGAAGGGAGGCAGGGGGCAATGAGCTGTCACTTCTTGGAAGAAGATGGAAAGCTTTTCACGCTGATTCAGGGGCTAGGACCTGGTGTTCCACTCCATCTCAGCCAAGTACTCCTGAACCAGCCCTGTCATGTGGATGATGCCTCGCTTCAGTATCTCCATCGCACTCTTGCTGCCCGTGTACGTGGGTCTGACCTCCTTCCCAGCTCTTTGATAATTGCCAACAGCTCACATATTTTCTCTGGGATCCTGGCTGTTCTCTGTCCCCTACGTGTAGCCTAGAGATGGTGGTTCTAGTCACTCAGCAGCTGGCGGTACTGGGAGGACGTTGCCATGTTGGTGGAAGGTAGGTGGACGCTCCCAGTGGCATTGAGGGAAGCGGTGGGCATGTGTGTGGTCAAGTTCAGTTAGTAAGACATTCCCCTCCAACTCGCGCCCTCCCCCCCCCCCGTGGCGGGTGGCCTGGCATCCGTGCACGCATCCATGTGTCTGCTGAACTCCAGCACACTTTTTGTTGTTGACAGTTCAGGCTGCACTGGCAAATATGGCTGTCCCTCACCCTGACACCACCGCAGTATCATGATCTTTCAGTTTCTTGATGTTCTTCTTGTGCTGCTCAATTTCTTTCTGCAGATGCTCAATCTCCTTTTTATGATGAGTGATTTCTTCATGTTGTTTCTTCAAGGCTTCCAGCTATTCTTTAGTCTACTTTTTGAAGTATCGTTCCTCTTCAGCGTTCTCTTTTTTTTTTTTGCAAAGGCTCCACCGGCTTCCCTGATCGTGCCTGCCTGGGAGCTGAAATTAGCTGACTGTTCGCAGCCAAGGCCTCCAGCTTTCATGGCCCTCACTCCTCACACTCCTAGCCTCAGTCATGCTGCCGACAGGGAGACTGCCATGGTTGTCAGTGCTGTTCAGCTCCAGACCCATCCCACTTGGTTTTAAATGCAAATCCACCTTGGACAGGCCTTGAAGGTCTTTTTTCCTTCTGTCTGCTCACATTCATGTCTGTTGGTGCCTGGTCTGTCCACTTCAGATTCAATCTGCAGGACTACTAAGGGAGCCTGTCTAAGGAAGGGGAAGCAGCCTCAGTGCCCTAGGCCAAGTTCCAGGAGGCTGGCAGTGCTGTTGGGATCATGCTGGCAGCACTGGTCCATTGGTACCTTGCCTGTCCTCTTGAGATTGACCCTGCAGGACTACTAAGGGAGCCAGTCCCCAGTTCCGCCCCACCCTTGTTGCTGCGCGCAACCTCCTCCTGTATGGTCCTGACCCATTATGGTTTCCTGGCCTAATTTGCAATATATATATATAGAATAGTTCAAAAATAATCCAAGGTGAAGGAGGAAGTAGAAGAGCAGAAAAAAGATTCAATGAGTTGATAATCATTGAATCTGGGTGATAGGTACATAGGGTTTCACTAGCATAGTCTCTGCATTGTTGTATATA
>NW_006292290.1:294593-295962 GCF_000327345.1 Myotis davidii | reverse complement strand
AAATTATATAGGTAGGTACATTGTTATTAACTTAATTAGGGTACTCCTAAGGCTTAGGAAGAGCCACACTCAAGGGGCCAAAGAGCCGCACGTGGCTCGCGAGCTGCAGTTTGCCAACCACTGGGTTACCTCCTTCATGAGCCCTGACCAGGGCCCAGGCTGGGGAGGAGTCTGCAACCAAGGTACGTACCCTTGACCAGAATTGAACCCAGGGCCCTTGAGTCCGCAGGCCGAAGCTCTATCCATTGAGCAAAACTGGTTTGGCCCACTGTCTGTTTTAATTTGTCTGTTCGTTTTGACTCTGTCATATCCTCAAACTTCATTGGAAGTCATAAGAACCTATTATTTTTGCCTGCTCCCCCCTTTACTTTGGAAATATTCTTTTTTACTCAGAGGGACCTTAACTTTGATGTAAGGGATTGTTTCCACTTGCCAACTGTTTTCTTCCTTGCCACGTAAGAGAGTTGTTGTGAACTCTTCAGTGATGCCTTCCCCAGGATATTTGCAGATGTGGTTGGGAAAAGTCATTTCATCCCCAACCTTTGCATCTCAGGTGCTGAGGTGCCAGGGGTGCCGTGACGATAACGGGGAAGCAGATCAGCCAGCATCCCTGACCCTCGGGTGGTCTGGAGATGCGGGCTGGCCTGTGCCCGGGCTCTCTCTCCCTCCGATCGCCATGGCGATCACAGGGAAGCAGATAAGCCAGCACCCCCAACCCCCGGGGGGTCTGGGATTGCCAGCTGGCCTGCGCCCGGGCTCTCTCTCCCTCCGATGCCATGGCAATCATGGGGAAGCAGGTCAACCGGCACCCCCAGCCTGGGGATCCGGGGGTGCCGGCTGGCCTGTGCCCAGGCTCTCGCTCCCTCTGATCTACAATGCGATCACCCGCCACAGGCAGCCGGCACCCCCAGCCTGGGGTTGGTGCCTCTCCTGCCGCCAGGTTTTCCAATGGCGATCACCTGCTGGGGGGTGGGCAAAGGTGGCTGGCAGGGCCACCTTTTCCCACCGCCCAGCTCTTGCCTGCCCCCTGGGTTTCCAATCCCATTCACCTCCCATGATTGTGCCTATGTATGGAAATTAACCGCCATCTTTATTGGCAGTTAACCACCATCTTGGGCATGTGACCAGCTGCAAACAGCCATCATCCCCTCATCCAGGCTGGCCAGGAACCCTAGTGGGGAACCCCACCCTGAAGGGGGTGTGACCAGATTCAAACAGCCATCAGCCCCTCACCAAGGCTGGCCAGGCACCCAAGCGAGACCCCCACCCTGATCCGAGACACAATTCAGGGCAAACCAGCCATCCCCCACCCGTGCACCAGGCCTCTATCCTATATAGTAAAAGGGTAATATGCAAACTGACCATACAA
>NW_006292290.1:291035-294322 GCF_000327345.1 Myotis davidii | reverse complement strand
GTGACGGGGTGGGCCCGCAACCTCCCCATCGACCCTGTCTTGAGTGTGACAGGAGGGGGTGCCCCAACCCCCCAATAGGCCCTACCCTGAGCGTGACTGAGGGTGGCATCGCAACATCCCGATCCGCCCTGCTCTGTGCATGACAGGGGGCGGTGCCCCAACTCCCCAATCGGCCTTGCTCTGAGCTCGACCAGCGGCTGCACCTAGGGATTGGGCCTGCCCTCTGCCACCTGGGAGTAGGCCTAAGCCAGCAGGTTGTTATCTCCCGAGGGGTCCCAGACTGCGAGAGGGCACAGGCTATGCTGAGGGACCCCCCACCGCCCTGATTGCACAAATTTTTGTGCACCGGGCCTCTAATTATATATATATATATAATTAGAGGCCCGGTGCATGAAAATTCATGCACTGGTCCCTCAACTCAGCCTGCTCCCTCTCACAATCTGGGAGCCTTCAGGGGTGGGAGGCGAAATGGCAATCAGGGGAAGGCGATGTCCCCATCACACCGCTACTGCTGCCACTGCTGGCAGCGCAAGCCATGGCCAGCTCTGGTTACCTTAGCCTGGGGCAGGCCTGGATGGCTGGGCAGCTTCCATCCAAGGCCTGCCTGCACCTCGGGCCGGCCCTGGGAGGCTGGGGGACTCCAGAGGCCTTGCCGCACACCTGCTGCCACAGTGGGGCTGAGGGGATTGGGTGCCACCATCATGTGGCTGTGGGTGTCGCCATCTTTGAGGGCTTGGCAGTCAATTAGCATATTTACTCCTTATTGACTGTGGGTGCCACCATCTTTGCAATGGCATGAGTGTCAATTAGCATATTCCCTCTTTATTAGATAGGATAAACAATTGCTCCCTAGTAAATCAGGTCACTAGTGTGTTTATGCATAATTTCCTTTGGGTTATATATACTGTAGAAATGATAATGAGGAAAATAATTTAATAGGCACTATTTAGTAAGCATTTTCTATGTACATTAACCCTCCCCATTGATTATTCACATATTATACATATGTTCCCTCAGAAAGTAAGTGAAAGGCCTGCTCTTTGAACCCAGGTCCACTAGTCTAACATCCAATTCTGTATGTCTTACATTACACCATGCTGCTGTACAATTTTTGGTTTAATATTTCTCCCTGCTGGCAAAAAGTTACAGTGTCATCTGTGAAAATAAAAGCTACATAAGGATAAGTTAAGCAGGAATAACAGAAAAAAAATGATACATGTCACATTAAAATATGCTGCTGGTAAAATATGAAGGAAATAGGATCAAAAGGAAAAGAAGCATGCAGAAAACACCACTAATAGTAAACTTCAATTCTACTACTTTTAAGTAGAGGTGTAGGCTTTACATGTGAATAATTAAACCTACATGCTTTTATTTCATCTGGCCATTTAGAATATCAATTTGTTTTATAAGAAACATTATATAAAGATATAAAGATTTGAAATATATGCAATTAGTTGATAAAAATAGCAACAACCACAATTTTTAAAATGCACTAATAAAGGAAACGGTATTGCCTTGTGAGGTAGTATGTTTCATTTAAATAGGGTCAATACATACTGCATTATTTTTAAATAATCTTTCATTTTACAGATAATATTAACTATTAATTTAGTTATATATTTACTACAAAGAGAAAGAAATCCTTTAAATAAAACCAAACAAGAGGTCATCTATAACTGTACACTAAGTATTTAGTAAAATCAAAACTATAAGTAACCTCACTGGTGTTGCTCAGTGGTTGAGCATTGACACAAGAACCAAGAGATCCCAGGTTTGATGGTTTGACTCCCAGTCAGGGCACTCACACAGGTTGTGGGCTCAATCCCCAGTAGGGGGCATGCAGGAGGCAGTCAATTGATGTTTCTCTCTCTCATCATCTCTCTCTCATTGATGCTTCTATCTCTCTATACCTCTCCCTTCCTGTCTCACTGAAATCAACAAAAACATCAAAAACTACAAGTAAATAAGTTCCTATAATAAATGTAGATTTAAATGACAGATGTAATTTAATGGGGGTTTCTGAATTCAGTATAATTTCACCATAGTTTTCCATATATTTTAAAAGTGTCAACAATTCATTAACCATAAAATGTTACTTTGAAAAACTTACAGGATGTTTTATCAAAAAACATTATAAAATGGCCATATTGAAAAGCATACGTTTTTAACACACAACAACCTAAAATCTATGGGAAACAGCAAAAGCAGTCCTGAAAGTGAAGTTCATAGCATTATAAGCCTAGCTCAAGAAGCAAAAAACAAACAAACAAAAAAAACCCAACAACAACAAACAAACAAATACTCAAATAAACAATCTAACTCTACTCTTAAAAGAACTACAGAAAGAACAACAAGAAAAGCCCAGAGTAAGTAGAAGGAAGGAAATAAATGACCTAAAGACTAAAAATAATAGTAATACAAAAGATCGAGGAAACCATGAGTTGGTTCTTTGAAAAGATAAACAAAATTGATGAACCTCTAACCAGAATCATTAAAAAAAATAGAGAGGACCCAAATAAATAAAATCAGAAATGAAAGAGGATAAGTAATAACTTACTTTGGAATAATACAAAGAATTGTACAAAAATACTATGAACAACTATATGCCAGCAAATTGGACAACCTGGGTAAAATGGACAAATTCCTAGAAACATACAATTTTCCAAAACTCAATCAGGAAGAGTCAGAAACCTGAATAGGACTATAACAACTATAAAATTGAAACAGCAATAACAAAGCTTAGAACAAACAAAAGTTCTGGACTAGATGGCTTCACCAGCAAATCTTACCAAACATTCAAATAAAAACTAACACCTATTCATCTCAAACTGTTCCAAAATTTTAAGAGGAGAGTATACTTCCAAGCTCTTATTAGGATAGTAGAGGCCCAGTGCACAAAAATTTGTGCACTCAGGGGGAGGGGGTCCCTCAGTCCGGCCTGTACCCTCTCTCAGTCTGGGACTCCTCAGGGGATGACCACCTGCTGGCTTAGGCCTGCTCCCCTGGTGATTTGGCCTAAGCTGGCAATCAGACATCCCTCTGGCAGCCCAGCAACCCTCGGGGGATGTCCACTTGCCAACAGGGAGCAGACCTAAGCTGCAGTCAGACATCCTTAGCGTTGCTGAGGAGGCAGGAGAGGCTCCCGGCACCACTGCTGTACTGGCAGCCATCAGCCTGGCTGTGGCTGGGCAGAGCTCCCCCATGTGGGAGCACACTGACCACCAGGGGACAGGTCCTGCATGAGCATCTGCCCCCTGGTGGTCAGGATGTGTAATAGTGACCAG
>NW_006292290.1:289929-290958 GCF_000327345.1 Myotis davidii | reverse complement strand
CCTTGGCTTCCTCCATCACTGGAGCAAGCAAGCCTCCTGCTCGCTTAAGCTGTGTGGCTGCTGGCTGCCATCTTTGTTGGTAGTTAATTTGCATATGACCCTGATTAGCCAATGGGAAGCGTAGCGAATGTATGGTCAATTACCCTTTTTGTCTTTTATTAGATAGGATTATTAGGAATAATATCTTAATTCCAGAAACAGATAAAAATATTTCAACACAATAAAATTATAGGCCAATATCCTTAATGAACACAGATGGTAAATTCCTCAACAAAATATTCGCAAATCAATCCAGCAATACATTAAAAGATCACACACCATTATCAAGGGGGATTTATTCTGGGGATGCAAGGTTGGTAGAGTATTAAAAAAAATTGTTCATCACATAAACAAAATGAAAGATTAAAAATATGTAATCCTATCAATAGATATAGAAAAATCCAGCAGGCACTTATGATAAAAATTAGAGTGCCAGTGCACGGATTCATGCACCAGTGGGGTCCTTGGCCTGGCCTGCAGGATCAGCCAAAACCAGCAGTCCTACATCCCCAAGGGATGTAGTAGTGCTGAAGGGGCAGGTTGCCAGGGAGGAGCCCGAGCCCATGTAAGGGCACCTAGCAGCTCACACTCATCCCAGACCCACTGTGCCTGCTTCCACCACTGCTTGGTAGGCTCACTGCAGCTCCACTGTGGTCTTCACGTGCTGTCCTAGGGTGATACTGTTGTGCCCATGACCGAGAAGCATCCACAGGCTCACGCCCAGTCAGTCCCGATGCCAGTCTCGATCCCGGTCTCCGTCCAGATGGGGGAAGGGCACACAGGGAAGTGTCTGCGGGAAAGGCTCACCCTGCCAAAGCTGCGCTCACCAGTCATAAGCTCAGCATCTGGTGCCTATTGTCAGCTGAGCAGCATGCCCGCTGTGGGAGCACACTGATCAATATGGGGTAGCTCCTGTGTCTGCCCTCTGGTGGTCAGTGCACATCATAGCTACTTGTTGACCAGTCACTTAGGCCTTTGTGTGTGTGAGTG
>NW_006292290.1:265130-289308 GCF_000327345.1 Myotis davidii | reverse complement strand
CGCCCCCCTGTCACGCACAGAGTAGGGCCGATAGGGGAGTTGGGGCACCGCCCCCTGTCACACACAGAGCAGGGTGGATCAGGGGGTTGGGGCGCCTCACCCTGGCACACTCAGGGCAGGGCCGGTGGGGAGGTTATGGCCCTCCCCCGTCACACACAGAGCAGGATCCATGGGGGTGCGGGTTTGGGCGCTGCCCCCTGTCATGCTGATCCCGCTGCCAGCAGGCCCCTCAGCTCCACTGATCCCGGTGCTGGGAGGCATATTACCCTTTTACTATATAGCATAGAGGCCTGGTGCATGGATGGGGGCCGGCTGGTTTGCCCTGAAGGGTGTCCTGGATCAGGGTGGGGGTCCCCACTGGGGTGCCTGGCCAGTCTGGGTGAGGGGCTGAGGGCTGTTTTCAGGCTGTCGGGTGACTGAACCTCCCAACCGCTCCTTTTTTTTCTTTTTCTTTTTTTTAAATTCTGGGCCAGCTTTAGCTCTGATGCCCCAGCTCTGCAGCCTCTGCTGTTGGGAAAGCGGAAACCCTCGGGCCCAGACTTGTATGTATTCTACAATCGAAACTCTTTATCAACTCCAGCTCTGAGGTCCCGGCTCACTGAAAGCAGGTTTCTGGAGTTTTTTTAGCTTCTATATTTGTAACAATGTTTCAAACTGCCCGCTCAGAGGCCTGCAGCGGCCGGCAGGGAACATTGGAATCGCTGTCACTGAAGCAAGCAAGCCTCATGTTCAGTTTAAGCTGCCTGGCTGCCAGTCGCCATCTTAGCTGTCAGTTAATTTGCATATCTCGCTGATTAGCCAATGGGAAGTGTAGCGGTCATATGCCAATTACCATGTTTCTCTTTTATTAATGTATATTCTCAGCAAAGTGAGACTAGAGGGACCATACCTCAACATAAAATAAAGTCCATATATGAAAAAACTTACAGCTAACATCATACTCAATGGGCAAAAACTAAAAGCATTTCCCCTAATATCAGGAAGAAGATAGGGATGCCTGCTTTTACCACTCTTTTTCAAAATAATACTTGTAGTACTAGCCACAGTAATCAGAAAAGAAGAAATAACTCTCATCCAAATTGGAAAGGAGGAAATAAAACTGTCATAAAGATGACATGATATTGTACATAGATAACCCCAAAGACTCCACCAAACAACTACTAGATCCAATAATGAATTTGGTAAAGTAGCAGGATACAAAATTAATATTCAGAAATCAGTGGCATTTTTATATACCAACAATGAACTATCAGAAAGAGAAACAGAAAACAATTACAGTTACTATTGAAACAAAAAAATAAGGTACCTAGGAATAAATGTAACAAGTAGGTAAAAGAACCTGTACTCAGAAAACTGTATGACATTATCCAAATTGGAAAGGAGGAAATAAAACTGTCATAAAGATGACATGATATTGTACATAGATAACCCCAAAGACTCCACCAAACAACTACTAGATCCAATAATGAATTTGGTAAAGTAGCAGGATACAAAATTAATATTCAGAAATCAGTGGCATTTTTATATACCAACAATGAACTATCAGAAAGAGAAACAGAAAACAATTACAGTTACTATTGAAACAAAAAAATAAGGTACCTAGGAATAAATGTAACAAGTAGGTAAAAGAACCTGTACTCAGAAAACTGTATGACATTAGAGAAAGAAACTGAAGAAGATACAAGTAAGTGGAAACAATACTGTGTTCATGGATTGGAACATCATTAAAATGTTCATACTTCCCAAAGCAATCTATAGATTCAATGCAATCTCCATTAAAATATCAACTGGTATATTACACAGAACTAGAGCAAATATTCCAGACATTTATATAGAACCATAAAGACTCTGAAGAGCACCAGAAATCTTGAGAAAGAAGAAAAAGATGGAGGTATCAAAATACATAATCAAACTATACCACATGGTCAGTGTAATAAAAACAGCCTGATACTGACATAAGAACAGGAATATAGTTCAAAGGAACAGAACAGAGAGCCAAGAAATCTACCCACATTTATTTTATTCTTTAAATATACATATTTTTTATTGATTTCAGAGGAGAAGGGAGAGGGAGAGAGTGATAGAGACATCAATAATGAGAGAGAATCATTGATTCTCTGCCTCCTGCACACTCCCCAATGGGGATCAAACCTGTAACCTAGGAATGTGCCTTAACTGGGAATCAAACTGCAACCTCCTAGTTCATAGGTCCATGCTCAATCACTGAGCCATGCTAGGTTGGCCAACCTACATTTCTATGGTCAATTAATATTTGAAAAAGTAGACAAGAGCATACAATGCAATAATGACAGACTTTTCAATAAATCATGTTGGGAAAATTGTACAGGTACATGCAAAAAATGAAACTAGACCACCAACTTTCACCATATACAAGAATAAACTCAAAATGGATAAAAGAATTAAATGTAAGTTGCAAAACCATAAAAATCCTAGAAGAAAATATAGGCAGTAAAATCTCAGACATCTCTCACAGCAATATTTTTGCCAATATACCTGCTAGGGCAAGCAAAAACAAAATAAACAAATGGGACCACATCAAACTAAAAAGCTCCTGCACAGCTAAGGGAACCATCAACCAAATGAAAAGGGGACTCACTGTATGGGAGAATATGTTTGCCAATGATATGTCTGATAAGGGGTTAATTTCCAAAATATATAAAGCATTTATAAAACCCAACACCCAAAAAACCAACAATCCAAATAAAAATTTGGCAAAGGACCTGAATAGACCACTTCTCCAAAGAGGACATATGGATAGCCAATAGACATATGAATAAATGATTAATGTCACTAGTTATCAGAGAGATGCAAATTATAAACACAATGAAAAATCACCTCACACCTGCTGGAATGGCTACCATCATTAAATCAACAAACAAGTATTGGCAAAAATGTGGAGAAACAGAAACCCTTGTGTACTGTTGGTGGGAATGCAGACTAGTTGTCTCTGTAAAAAACAATGTGGAGTTTCCTCAAAAAATTAAAAATGAAACTGCCTTTTGTCCCACTTCTAGGAATATCACTTCTAGGAATATATCCTACAAGTCCTGAAACACCAATTCAAAAGAATATATGCACCCCTATGTTCATTGCAGCATTATTTACAATAGCCAATCTCTGGAAACAGCCCAAATGCCCATCAGTAGATGAGTGGATAAAAAATCGTGGTACATTTACACAATGGAATGCTATGTGACTGCAAAAAAGGAGGATCTCATACCTTCTTCAGATAGCATGGGTGGACCTAAAGATTATTATGCTAAGCAAAATAAGCCAGACAGAAAAATACAAATACCATATGATCTCACTTATATGTGTAATATAATGAACAAAATAAACTGACAAACAAAATAGAACCAGAGGCATGAATATATGAAACAAACTGACATGTGTCAGAAGGGAGTGTGAAGGTGGGTACTGGATGAAAGAAGGTGAAGAGATCAACTAAAGAACATATATGCATAGCTTGCAAACACAGACAACAGTGTGGTGATGACCAGAGGAAGGGAGTTTGGGGTTTAGGTTGAGGTTGATAAAAAAAATGTGTGCGAGGTAGACATCTGTAATAGTGTCAATAATAAATTTTTGAAAAGGAAATACATTTTTCAGAAAAAAGGTCAGTGTCATAATATTAGAAATATTATTAAGTAATTGATTAAAATATATGAGAATATACCAAGAATAAATATTCTGTTTATGATTTTTAAGTCTAAATAAATCATTGTGAATTTATAATTATTAATACATGAACTATTCTAAATTTATTTTTATAATAATTTGAATTTTGTTGAATAATTATTACATGATAATATTTTATAAGACCAACCAAATATATTCAATAATGATTTATTGATCAATAAATAACTAATTTTAAAATTACATAATTTTAATCATTGTAGCATTTCTTTTTACTGACATAATTTATACGCTGTCTTTACTGCATATTGCAATGTAAGGAATAAAAGGCTTTATCTTAAACAGTTAATAGAATGAAAACCTTAGCAAGATAAAAAGGGGCCATTGGGTTTTATAATAGTAATATAATATATAAACAATTCTAAATAATGAAAAAAATATGTCTTCAATTTCTTTCCTCCACTACTGCAAAGGTGATTGTTCTAAAATATTAACTTCTTCAAATAATTTTTTTTTTTAAAATACTAACATGACTTTAAAATCTTTGTAATTCAATAATGCATTCATACTTCAATCAACAAATACTTACTGAATCTATTGTCTGGCAAAGTATTAGTTTCATAATTGAGAAAAATAAAGATGAAACAGTCCATATCTTCAAAGAGATGAGTAGCATTTTGACAGAAAGCTAGAACACACATTTCCCATATCTCTCCATTAAATGAATTCAAATGTAAAAGGCCTGTGGCCGAATGCCGTAATGACCAAAGACAAGTGTGGGTGTGCAGTAGAGGTGCACACAGGTGGGTGGGCCTGCCAGTGCATCGAGGTGAGCACAAGTGGGCGGGACTGCGAATGCAGTGGGACTGCGGGCGTGTGGGTGGGGCATGCATGGGTGGGCAGGGCTGCGAGTGCTGCGGGGCACATGGGTGGGCAGGGCCACGCAATTTCACGCACTGGGCTTCTAGTTTACTATAGACCTAATACCATAAAGATACTGTGTGAAATACACTGAAAAATAAGAAACAAGCCCTAAACAGTTTGGCTCCTTGGATAGTGCATTGGTCCCAAACTGAAGGGTCCCAGGTTCAATTCTAGTCAAGGGCACATATCTTGATTTCAGGCTTGATCTCTGCCCTGGCTGGGGTATGTGCCTGTGGGAGGCAACCAATCGATGTGTCTCTTCACACTGATGTTTTTCTCTCTGTCTCTTCATCTCCCTTCCACTCTCTAAAAAATCAATGGAAAAATATCCTCAGGTGAAGATTAACAATGACAAAAATAAGAATCAGGTGTTTTCCAACACCTGAGGTGGGGCTGGGAAGCTTTTCTGTGCCACGTTGCTGTCTGACAAATGTGTCTGTTAGAAACCCGCATACTTTCATGGAGGGGGAGGGGCTTCTGGCCTGGGACGGGTGAGACTGTAGGGTAAGACTTTCCAGGGCACGTGTCAATCGTCCATGCGGCCAGGGCTCTGGTGGGAGGGGAGGGCAGTGGAGGGGTCTGCATGGCTGTGAAGGATCGCACGGTGCAGGTGGCTGGAGAGCAGGCCCCTCCCAGGCACCTTGAGACATTGGCAGCCCCACAGGGCAAAACCCACATGTCCCCCGAGAGATGCTGTGGACCAACTGCTGTTCTGTTAACATATGGAAAGGCCTGTGCCCACCAGCACGTGAGCGACATGCGAACACTGCACAGGGCTGTGGCTCAGGAGGCGGCGGCCTGCCCTCCAGGCAGGTTGGGCCTTTCATGACTGCACTACTGTGGACCCATCCAACTGCTGTAGCTTCCATTCTACTGTATTCCAGCCCAGCCTATTTTTAATAAACTTTATATGTATTTAAGTGAAAAAGAAAAACTGACAGCTACTTCCTTCCAGAGTAGTAAACCATTCCTTTGTCTAGTCTAGCATATCCACACTGTATAAACATATTAATAAGGTATTTTGATAGAGTGAGACCACATTCACATAACTTTTATTATAGTATATTGTTATAATCATTCTATTTTATCATTAGCTATTGTTGTTGATCGCTTTCATGTCTAATTTATAAATTAAACTTTATTATAGTATACTAGGGGCTCAGTGCAGAAATTCGTGCACCTTGAAAGGAACTGTGGGCCTTGCAGATGAGGTAGGCACAGGGGCAGGTCTTGGCCCATCCTCCATGCCCCCGCCTGGCCCCTCCTGCTGTGGCCCTTGGTCCCCTGTCTGCTGGCAGCCCCGCTCCCACTGCAGCCACCACCACTACTATGCACTGATGGTGCTGGCCCTAACAGCAGAAAGACTGGGAATGACTGGTCACTATGACACACACTGACCACTAGGGGGCAGATGCTCAATGCAGGAGTTGCCCTCTGGTGGTCAGTATGCTCCCACAGGGGGAGCTCTGCTCAGCCACAAGCCAGGCTGATGGCTGCCAGTACAGCAGTGGTGGTGGAGCCTCTCCTGCCTCCTCAGCAGCGCTAAGGATGTCCGACTGCAGCATAGGCTTGCTCCCTGCTGACAAGTGGACATCCCCCAAAGGCTGCCGGGCTGCCAGAGGGATGTCTGACTGTCAGCTTAGGACCAATCCCCTGGGGAGCGGGCCTAAGCCAGCAGGTGGTCATCTTCCGAGGAGTCCCAGACTTTGAGAGGGCACAGGCCAGACTGAGGGACCCCCCAAGTGCACAAATTTTTGTGCACTGGGCCTCTAGCCTAATCTAATAATAGACAAACACGGTAATTAACCATACCTCTGACAGCTTCCCATTGGCTAATCAGGCGATATGCTAATTAACTGCCAACTAAGATGGTGGTTAACCGCCAACAAAGACGGCGGCTAATTTGCATACTGCAGGCAGGGTAGGACAGCGCAAGCTGCCATCCAGGGCCCCGTGTGTGACCGGGGTGTGGGCGGGGGCTGGGGTGAAAGCAAGCAGTGCCCATCGCCTGGCTGGAGTCCTCACCCGCCTACCGGAGACAGGGGGCCCACTCCTCTGTGCAACCCAGGGGCGGGTGGGGTATCAGTAGCATCCCTTGCCTTAGCATGAGCCCCACCCGCCTGCCGGGAGCCAGCCAGCCCAGGGCCAGGTAGGCAGGAGGCGGCCCTGGAGTGGTGGAGCCACCGGGGCTCTACCTGCTGTCCATGCTTCATGAATCCCAAGTTTCTGCAGAAGCGATGGCTGCAGGACGCAGAGCGGGAGACTGGGGAGCAGGCTGAGTGCCACTCGGGCTTAACGGAGGGCACCAGTGCGGAGGAGATCTCCCCAGTGGGCAGCGGCTCCCCCTGCTGCCGGGGAGATCTCCTCTGCACTGGTGCCCTCTGTCAAGCCCGAGGGGCACTGGGCCTGCTCCCGTCTCCTGCTCTGTGTCCTACAGCTGCTGCCTCCGCGGAAACTTGGGATTCATGAAGAGCGGGTGGTGGAGAGGTGGAGGCACCTAAGAAGTCCCCAGCCACTGGCGCCAGGAGCTGGGAACTTTGTGCCAGGAGCTCCCGACGAGGCTGGTGGCAGGGGGAAGCTGGGATTCTGGCCACCACCGCTGCCGCCCCCAGCTGGTTCCGGGTGCTTGGTGCGCTGGTTACTGCTTCTGCTTTGGCTGCTGGAAGCTCCGCTGCTGCTTGGGGTCCAGGCGCAGGAGGCTGGCCAGGGTCCTGGGTAAGGTCAGCAGCCCCCACCGCCGCCGCCTCAGTAGCAACAGAGTGGGCAGCAATACAATGGTGAGCAGGGCCTGAGCCCTGCCTGTCCACTGGGGACATAGGTCCCTCTGAGAGAGAGAGAGAGAGAGAGAGAGAGAGAGAGAGAGAGAGAGAGAGAGAGAGAGGGAGACAGAGGTGTGGCAAAGAGAGAGAAAGAGACAGAATTTGGCACCCCACATCCCTCCCTGATCGGCCACTGTGATTCCAAGCCAGGGAGGGCTGCCTTCAGGCCGCAGCTCCAGGTGCCTCATCCCCACCCCAGGCCCGAGAGCACAGTGCCGGGCAGGGGCACCCAGGGGTTCGGGAATGCAGCACAAGGGGCCAGCACGACATTGCGGGGGGGGTGGGGCGGGGGCTGTGTTTACACCACCAAGTTCCCCACTCTGCCCTGGCCTGCATCCCTCCTCCTTCCACTCAGAGGCCAGCTCCTGTCTACATGCTTGCTGGACAGGACCAACTGCACCGGAGAGTGAGCCATGGCCATCAGGATGGCCACTTCCTGGGATGGGATGGCCAGACCACAGGGATTCGTGAGGGCAATGAGGCCCGTGGGGCATGCACAGCCCTCCGGCAGTGGGGGTGGCCGGCCAAGCCGAGTCTGGCTTCAGTGGGGCCAGTGGGAGCCAGAGGCCACCCCAGCCCCCACAGGTCCTAGGCAGATGGTAGCTCAGTGGAGAGTGGTATCTCCATGCATGGTGCCCAGGGGTGGCTGTGAACTGCTGCAACCCTGCCCCACACTGCAGGGAGGAGGAGAAGGCTCGCAGCCACCAGCACCCTAGGCTGCACCGCCTGGCCTGTGCCTCAGCCTGCCAGGTTGGCAGGGTCCAGAGCAGGCGAGCTGTTCCCTTTCCCCAGTGGTAAAACAGGGAGGAGTAGACTGGGTGCAGGGGAGGGGACCTCAGCTGGGATCCTCCTGGTGTGGGCCCGGGGAAGGGGCCAGTGCAGAACTACCAGGGCAGAGTTGCTTCGGTGTCTCAGTGAAGTTTGCAACTGACCCAAGGAGGAAACCTGAGAGGGGAAAGGCCAGGAGGCATGAATTGCCAGCACTTGAGCCACTTGAAAACAATACCTGATAGGCCAGTTGCCTTCCACAGAGGGAGGCCAGACTGTGGCTTAGGCCTGCTTCCCACAGGGACATCAGATGGACATCCTGCGAGGCCTCCCAGACTTAGAGGGGGCAGGCTGGGCTGAGGGATGCCCACTGAGTACACAAATTTTTGTGCACCAGGCCTCTAGTCCTATATAATAAAAGCCTAGGTGGCTTCACACGATGTTGTCACAATATGGCCACTACAAGATGGCCACCCCCGCATCATTACAAGATGGGTACTACAAGATACCTGCCCCCGCATCATCACAAGATAGCCACCACAAATGGTCACCACAAGATGGCCAGCAGGGGAGGGCAGTTTGGGGGCGATTTGGCCAGCAGGGGAGAGCAGTTGGGGGTGACCAGGCTGGCAGGGGAGGGCAGTTGAGAGCCATCAGGCCTGCAGGGAAGGGCAGTTGGGGGTGAAATCAGGCCTGCAGGGGAGGACGAGATGAGGCCTGCAGGGGAGGGCAGTTGGGTGTGACCAGGCCTGCAGGGCAGGGCATTTGGGGGTAATCAGGTGGCAGGGGAGGGCAGTTGGGGGCGATCAGGCCAGCAGGGGAGCAGCGAGGCGACAAACACTCCAGCAGGAAATCGTTGAGAGGGCAATTAGGCAGGCAGGCAAGCAAGCATTTAGGAGCCAGATGTCCCTGATTGTGAGCGGGGTCCCAGATTGAAGAGGGTGCAGGCTGGGCTGAGGGACACCTGCCCCTCGTGCATGAATTTCATGCTTCCGGCCTCTAGTCTATATATATAAAAGGCTAAGCGACCAGCTGATTGGTCAACTGGCTGGTAGCTATGACATGCACTGACCACCAGGGGGAAGATGCTCAATGCAGGAGCTGCCAAGCAACAGCAACTTTGCAGAGTGCCCTCTAGCACTCTGGGAGCCCTCAGGGGATGTTGGACTGCCGGTTTTGGCCCGATCCCCATAGGTCAGGCTGAGGGACCCCACCTGCAGGAGGGATCCTGCTCACTCTGCAGATGCCCTTTGAGCCACAGCTCCACCTCTGGTGTGGCCAGCCATGGAGGGACCAAGGGAAGTTGGCTCCCGGTGTGTCCAGCCCATCTCACCCAGTCTCGCTCTGCCAGCCACCTTTTAATTAATTTCCTTTCAATGTACAGGAATCTGTGCTCTGGGCCTCTAGTATAGACATAAATTCCCGTTTTCTCCCTAGGTGGCTGGTACATTTAGCTCATTCCAAGTAAATGTTCCAGGTTTACAGATTTTCAGCTATTCAAACAAAGTAGAAAAAAATATTCACTAAGACTTATAATAATCAATTCACATGAATGTCTTTCATTTTAATCAACAAATAATCACTAGATATGAGCAATATGCAAGGAAATGTGGTAAAAATGTGCTTTATGCCCTCCAGTAGCATAAATTAAAAATCTCTCTCTCTCTCTCTCTCTCTCTCTCTCTCTCTCTCTCTCTCACACACACACACACACACACTCATAGTATAATATTATAGAAATGAATTTTAGCATAAGAACTCAGTAAGTTCCCTAAAGAGAGTATGAATAAAGCAAAAGAGAAATTAATTTAGAGAGGAAAGCTTATATTTCCTAGGTAGAATTAGAAAATGATTTGAGGAAGAGTTTACATTTAAGCATGGCTGGAACTACTAGTGATATAGAAAAGTTATAGGAAACTGACAGCCACAAGAAGAAAATATGAAAGATGGATTCAAAGAAAAGCTTTCTTTAGAGTATGATATAAGTTATATAAATAAAGGTAAATAATTGGAAAATACCTCAATATAGATTAGGGAAAGTTTTGCATAGCATTATTTTGTAGAAATTGATGGAGTCATAGAAGAATTTAAACAGAAATGTAGTAAGATACTTCTTAAGTATTAGAATTTAGCTAGCATATTTTGATTAGTGAATTAAAAATTAGAATGGTTGGAGGCAGATTAAAATGCCCAGTAACTAATGCAGTCAGAAGTAGAGTTCCAGCAATGGAAATGTGATCACACCCTGTCAAGTAGGCCAGGCAGAGGGAAAGCAGAAGTATGGAGTATAATAATTCAAAGCAAAAGTGTCAGAGAACTTGAGAGGATCCAGTTCAGATGCCCTGGGATATCTTGGAGTTCAGTGTCCAGTTGTTTGGGAAGAAACACTGAACATTAATGAAACCGAAAAAAAAGTTACATTGCAGAAGAATGTAATGGCAATTTACCAGGCCCAGCACTAAAAGGAGACTTTCAGGGAAGTCCCAAATCCATTTAGGACCAATTACCCTGCCCCTTTCTTCTGTCCTTTAGATGGTTATGAATAAGGGTTGGTAAAGGGTCATGTCTTACCAAACTTGTAGGTGAGAGTTCCATCTCAAACCACCTCCTGCCATGGAAAATGGAGAATGCTGAAGCCATTAATAGGGCAGCAAAGAGCTGCACCTCAGAGAGTCTCGTTTGCTCATCTCCTGCAGCTGATATATTTTTTTCAGTCTGTTGTCAAATTCAATACCTATTCAGAAATTTTACTATCTATTCAGAAATCTAAATAAGTCTAAAATGTAAGGCATTTGACCTCAGAAACATTTAGAAAATCTAGAAAAATGGACTTTCTCTTCTTTTTTCAGGTTTCATTTTCAAACCAGTCTATTTCCTACCTTAATCCTTCTCATTTGCTTTATTCAATATCTTCAATATGCAACTCTTTCTCTTTTCTTTGTTGTCCCAATTTCACAAGCGAAGAACACACTTTTAACATTAAAATAAATAAATAAGTTACAGTAGGTTCTTAGTAACTATTAAATAAAAGTTATTTTGATAGAAAATTTTATTTATAAAAATTTTCATTTAGTATATTTAAGGACAGATGTGAATGTCATAACCATAACCCTGTATAGATAAAAATCACACTATACTTGACTTATTTTTTTAAAATACATTTTATTGATTTTTTACGGAGAGGAAGGGAGAGGGACAGAGAGTTAGAAACATCGATGAGAGAGAAACATCAATCAGTTGCCTCCTGTACACTCCCCACCGGGGTTGTGCCCACAACCAAGGTATATGCCCTTGACCAGAATCGAACCTGGGACCCTTGAGTCCTCAGGCCGACGCTTTATCCACTGAGCCAAGCCGGTTAGGGCTTGACTTATTTTAACAGATGTAAAATCTATAGACATAAATAAAGCTTTATACCCAGGCAAACAGATATGCATGAAAATATATACTAGCATTACAAATAAACAAGCAACACACACCCAACTATTTAAAAAAATAAATTGCAGTGATTGAGTTACATATTTATTTCACTAAGTAAACAACAACTAAGTAGAAGAGGTGATTAAAAGCGGATCTTGAAGCCAAATAAGTGTTCCTGGTTTTAATATTTTGTAAGTGGAAACTTGTTCTGGATTTTATTCTGTCCAAACAGTATGAATGAATATTTATTTAATGCATTTTTCTTTACCTGACAATAACATTAGTTGTATTACTAACTAAAGTATTTTCATGTCACATAACATTAAAAATGACTGACATACACAAGGAATATATTAACTCAAAACTGATTACTTTTCTCAGAATTAAACCAAATGCTTTACCTTGAAGTGACTCGGTACCATTCTGCTGCATATATTTTAAATCTAGAGTGTGATATTTTACTCAAATATTGAAAAACTTTAAGAGAGAAATTCATGCTGGAGTAACATTAATTCAGTTTAAGAGTATTGATTCTCTTAAATTCAACATTTATTACAGTGAGTTTGTATAAATTGAATACAATAAATTTATTTACAGTATATCCTAAATTTTTAAGATTAAGTAGATTTATAACCTAATCTGGCCTTACCCTTATTTAGCTATGTTACCATGTGAAAATCTTTTATTATCTCTGTTATATGAGAAAGAATATATCTTCTAACATGGAATTTTTATTATTCAAAAAACCTTTGTTATACTCTACTTGATAGCACAATAATAGAAAATTTATGAGACTTTTATTAATTGCTTCAATAAAAAATTATTAAGTTCATTCATTTTGCTTTTAATTTCTTTTAAAAATATTTTTATTGATTTCAGAGAGGAAAGGGAGAGAGAGAAACATCAATGATGAGAGAGAATCATTAATTGGCTGCCTTCTGCACTCCCGCTACCAGAGATTGAGCCCACAACCTGGGCATGTGCCCTGACCAGGAATAGAATCATCATCTCCTGGTTCATAAGTTGACATTCAACCACTGAGTCACACCAGCCGGGATTGCTTTTAATTTCAATGTTAGTTATATAATGTATATATACTACCATGTACCTTTTTTATACATAAGACTGACTTTCTAATTCAAACCAACATAAGAAAATTTTAAGTTAGAAGTATATTTTAAAATTCACTTATTATCAGTAATTTAAAACTTGAAATACATACACACACACACACGCTAACACAAACACATACACATGCACAATGAACTGGTTGCTATGTGAATGAATGAATGAATATATGAATGAACAAATGGATGGATAAATGAATGGTTAGGTTACAATCTTATCTTAGAAAAGTCAAATTTATTCTTTTAGGCCTAAACTGCTGCCTGGAAAGACTACTAGTAAACAGAAGGCAAAATTCTACTTGTGCAGAAAAAGGAATGCCCTCTTGTCTTAGCTTAGAGCTAATGATTTACCAGTATGATCACAGATAATGTATAAGAGCAAATACTTTTGTGCATTTCACTTTTGTGCTCTAAGGGCTGATATTTAAAGATATTAATAGTTTGATCTCACATCTAATTAAACCTTAATCCAGAAAATAATTATAAAAAACAGCTCAAAATGAATTAGCCACCAATTAATGCATATGACTCTAATCAGAGGTCCTTAAATATTCATGTGCCACGGACTCCTTTGGAGATATGAAGCAGTCTGTGGATCCTTATTTAGAAAGAATATTTCTAAACATAAATGCATAGTATTACAGTAAAAAAAGGTATTTAAATATATTTTAAAGCAAATGTGAAGCAGTAAACATATAGACTTCTCTATTAGTGCATTAAATACAAATATCTACTGGCAAGTAATTAGACTAATTTTAAAGTAATGATAAATATACAAATATATCAGATATATGGTAAAACAGTGTTATGATACTAAAGCATCTATGATTTCTACTATTGACAAAGACATAAGAATTGCTAACAAGACTTTTTTTTGCCTATGTTCAGAATTAAACAAACTCATATATTCAGTTCAAAATTTAGTAAAATAAGGTGTAATTTTCTGATGCTAGTTCACAATTTCTTTGAGTTTTATCTATTGCATTTAAGAAATTCTTCAGGTCTGATTAAATTGGAATTGGGAAGCTTATATGAGAATTTTAACTAGAAAGCACTCAGCAGAGACTTGTTTTCTAGGACAGACAACTAGAGAATTACAAAGACTTTCTGGAAAATAAATATATAGTATTAATTTTGAAATTTAAAAATACTTTCATCTTTATTAAAAACTAGAATTTTCTATAATTATAAATTTCTAGAATATCAAGTAGAACAAATATGTCACAACACATACACACGCACACACACAAATATTTACTTTGCGAGGAAAAATTCTGGATATTTGGGAAAAGACCCAGAAGACTTATTATGTAAACAAATTATAGTTAAGAAGAAAATAAAAAACAGATAGTGAAAATGTTTTCAAATAAATGATTCATAAAGCAGGCAACATTTTCCTATTCTAAGAAAATGTTGGGTCTGTAGACTGAGAAGGTCTTTGACTGAAATAATGAAAACAATGGTATATGCATAGAAGCATCCTGGTGATATCCCAAATTACCAAATTTTCTTAGAAAGATTAAGAATGTAAAGTTACCAGTTATATAGAATAAGTGAGTAAGAATGGAGAAGCAACTGATATTATTTTTTTTAATTTTCCCTCATTAAAATATGCAAGATAGTATAATTGTATCAATAGACAATTTTTAGTGAAAGAATAAGGAGATGGGCAGGTAAAAAAGAGGACGGGGGGTGTAAGAAAACTAGACTTGGGGTGGTGAACACACAATACAATATACAGATGATATATTATAGAATTGTATATCTGAAACCTATATCATTTTATTAACCAATGTCACCTGAAAAAATTCAATTAATAAAAATAAATTTTAAAAATATGTGACTCAGGATTCTAGTCAAGTTACCACTCTCCTGTTAAGAGAAAAAGAAATGTATTTATGGCAATACTAGAATTCAGAACGTACATCACCTATATATCCTACAGGAGCAAATATTCCAAATAGTATTATCATCAACTACTAAGTGATTCACCTCCCCATAAATAGAAAAAAATAGGTTGAGGAATGAGTCTTGCAATATTTAGAGTTAATGTAAATGTTTATACTTATTATGCCTGGGGGTTATTAATATAGTTAATAAGTAAGGTTACTTGAAGCTAAAGAGACAAATGTGAAGAGGATATCCAAAAACAGTTTGGAATTCAGTTTTAAACTATCTCACTATAACTTAAGAACTGGTGGGTAGGGTTTGAGGTTGGAGAAAAATAGAAACAAAATAAGACTTTGTTTTACTGAGTCTCTTACAAAGAACATAGATCTTCCAAAATTAGCTTATATGTATATGAGCCTCTGTCTTTTAATTAGGGGCAATTGGCTGGTTCATATTAGTGTAATAATAAATATTATTAGTTTTGATCTCTATATTGTTTTATATTTCTTGTTTGCCATTTTCTTCTTTACTTTTGATTTTTAAATAAGCAACAAATAACCAAATAAATAAATAAAACTAAGTAATCCTTTTCTTAAAAACAAAGATCAGTCTGGTCGGCGTGGCTCCGTGGTTGAGCATTGGACCTATGAACCAGGAGGTCAGGGTTCAATTCCTAGTCAGGGCATATGCCCAGGTGGTCAGCTCCATCCCTAGTGTGGGGCGTGCAGGAGGCAGCCAATCCATGATCCTCTCTCATCATGGATGTTTCTCTCTCTCTCTCTCTCTTTCTCTCTCTCTCTCTTCCCTCCTCTCTGAAATCAATAAAATATTTTAAAACAAACAAAAAAACAAAGATCAAAGGAAAACAAAAATGAAGTTGAAAATTTCTAAAAAGGAGGCCACTAGAATAATTGTTAGCAAGTTGAACGCAACCATGTTTGAAAATAATAAAACAGTGTAAAGGTAGAGTTTATTTCAGAATGCAAATTGCATTGATTATTATTATATTTTCACAATAACATGTTCCAGTTAATTATTTTTTAAATTGTGATGATACCATACATGAAATAATCCTATATAATAAAAGCCTAATATGCTAAGTGTCTTGTCATCTGGTCAGCCATTCAACCAATCAAAGCATAATATGCTAATCATATGCTAAGGCTGCTCAACCACTCACTATGATGTGCACTGATCACTAGGGGGCAGACGCTCCAACCAGTAGGTTAGCTTGTTGCTGGGCTCTGGCCAATCAGGACTGAGAGAAACGGGCCAGACATGCCCTGTAGCCCCCCCACAATCCCTCCCAGGCTGGCCAACCTCCTGTGTCCCTCCCTGTCCCCAGTCGTGCACTGGTGGGGTCCCTTGGCTTGGCTTGCACTCTCTCACAATCTGGGATCCCTTGGGGGATGTTGGAGAGCTGGTTTTGGCCCGATCCCACAGGCCAGGCCAAGGGACCCTACTGGTGCACGAATTTGTGCACTGGGCCTTTAGTATTTGATAAAATCTATCGCAATTCCTAAATATGATGGAGTATTTATCAAACACCAATAACAAACCTTATAATAAAGATTAAAAGCTTTTCTTATTAAAATTAGAAATAAGACTAAGGTGTTTATTTTTAAAATAGTGTTCACTGTTATGTTAATGTTTCTACCTAATGCAATTCAATTGGATACAAAATATCCATAAAATATTAAGAAAACAAATGCATCTCTGGAAGATTACATGGCCATATATTTTGAAAAGAAAAGGTATAGTAACACCATTAACAAAGCTTAATACAAGATACATTTATAAAAAAATCCATATTTTTCTCTATAGTAGCAGTACAAGTTATAAACAGAACTGATTACTTATAGAATGAAAAAGTTGCTATTATTAATGGTGGCAAAATATACAACACAGGAGAAATTTAAAGGAAAAATAAAACTTATAAGAAGAAATAGTGACACATCAGAAGAATTTATGCATTTTATTTATTATTTTATGGATCCAAAATATGGGGAAAAGATATTTCTACATAAGAGGACCTAATCTTAATAATACATATTCTCAAAAAAATATACATATGCATTTAATACTATTTTATCTAGAATGTTTTATGCTGTGTTATTTATAACTTGGTGAAATCATTTTATTAGTGCCTATGGAGGACTACATATCGAAGAATTGCAAAAATTATGGAATGGAGAGTAGAATTCAAGACTATAACAAGAAATATAAATCAGTTGAATATAATTTTAACCAGAGTTATTTCTTATTATGTATGGAAACTTCTTAAAGGTTGGAAACACAGAATAGATGACTACATATTTGATTATTCAATTCTTAAGTAGAATGTCCAAATATAACATAAATAAAGTCATAAGATAAGTAACTACAGTAAAGCACACTTTTGCAGCATACAAAACATACTTAATATTCACATTACACAAGGAACCTATAAATTGAAAATAAAATTATAAACAACCCAATGGACAAATGGACTATTATAACCAAGTGTATTAAAGAAGAAGAAGAAAAAAAAAAACAGAAACAGTGCATGATTTTTTCTCATTATTAATTAGGGAAAGGCAAACTAAAACAATAATGAACTACAATATTTTGGTCCACCATATTGTCAAATTTAAGGAGCTGTGGAAAGAGGTCCTTTCATTTATCAAAAGCTAGAGGAATATGAATAAATGCCTTGCTGGAAAGTATCTGATGCTTACATCAATTCTGAGAACCACAGTCTCACTTCTGTAAACCCTTCCTACAGAAAAGCAAGTACTGTGAAAATATTTCTTTCTACTTATTTTCATTATTGTTATAATAGAAATGTGGGTATCATCTGAACATTTTATAAAAGAGAAAAGTTGAATAAATAGTTGTATATTACTAATATAAAATATTATGGTGCTATTGAATACTTGAATTAGAATGAATGTTGTATGTATCAATCTCTAGAAATGCACCTGAGGTTTCATTTTGTCCTGTTGGAGAGTTGTACTATAGTTATTTACATAAAGTCCCCTTAATTGAGGTTCATTAACATTAGTTAAGAATCTACTCTGCATCAGCACTGTCTTTGGTATAATTCAGTTATATCTAAACTGCTTTATTTGATAAACAAAGACCTCTATACTCAGGCCCAACCCTGTATTTTAAAATTTACTTTGAACTCTTTCTTGACATGCATTCTTTGGCTCAATCATTTGAGCATCAAACTTTTCAGTGGTAATTTTGTTATTATCACATGCTTATTCCCTTCCACTTAGCCAATATAACAAACATTCAGAACCCAGCTC
This sequence comes from Myotis davidii, assembly GCF_000327345.1. Lineage (NCBI taxonomy): Eukaryota > Metazoa > Chordata > Mammalia > Chiroptera > Vespertilionidae > Myotis > Myotis davidii. Next base: position 271,410 of record NW_006292290.1, on the reverse strand, counting down.
AAATATGATTATTTTTATGATGCACTTTAATACAGTTTAATGGTTATTAGCCTGCCCTTTTCTCTTCAAATCGGAAGCAAGGCAAAGGGAAGACATCATTATTTTTTTACACAAGAAGAGAGAAATATCCATTCAAAGAGAGAGAGAGAGAGAGAAAGAGAGAAGTGAAGAAAGAGAGTGCATATTATATTGCTCCTGAATCTCTTATCTCTTTTAAGGGTTTTCATACAAAAACTTACAATTTTACTCAAACCTTGGTCAGTGATATATCCAGTAAAAATATGAATAATACTAGAGGCCCAGTGCACAAAATTTGTGCATTCAGGGGGGTCCCTCAGCTCGGCCTGTGCCCTCTCGCAGTCTGGGAGCCCTCAGGGGATGCCCAACTGATGGCTTAGGTTTGCTCTGCATGGGGAGTGGGCCCAAGCCAGCAATTGGACATCCTTAGCACTGCCATGGAAGTGGGAGAGGCTCCTGCCACTGCCACTGGCTCACCAGCCATGAGCCTGGTTTCTGCTGAGCAGCACTCCCCCTGTGGGAGCACGGTGACCACCAGGGGGCAGCTCCTGCATTGAGCATGGTCAGTGCACGTCATAGCGACCAGTCGTTCTGCCGTTTGGTCTACTTGCATATTAACCTTTTATAATATAGGATATTGGTACTAGGAGCTATTTTAAATTTTTAAAACTTAAGCGTTTTATTTATTTACCCTTCACATCAGTCTATGTTGTTCTCTATAATCCACAAATGAGTGAGATCATGTGGTATTTATCTTTCTCTGACCATCAGCAGATGAGTGGATTAGAAAACTGTGGTACATATACACAATGGAATACTATGCTGCAGTAAAAAAAAAGAACTCTTGCCTTTTGCAACAGCATGGATGGAACTGGAGAGCATTATGCTAAGTGAAAACTTAAGCATTTTAAATTGTATTAGGTAAATAAGTTTTTAAAAGCCTGTTTAGTCTGCTTTGAATTAAAAATAGCAACAAATACAGTCTGTATTGATATGAGTAGGTGTTATGAGGTACATAGTAAATATAATTCTACAATAACTTGGATGACAAATTTATTTTCGTACTATGATACACACTTGAACCAAATAAACAAGGATTTGGCAAAAATTATTTCATCTTATTGACACTGTTAATACAAATATACATTGATTCTGACGATAGTGACACAAGCAATAACTGACATGCATGTGACATGTACCATGTGCCATGACCATGCTAGGAGCTTTAAGTGCCTTAGTTAATCCTCAAATTAATTTTAGTTAATCCACAGGATCATTTTTGGAAGTAGGTATTATTATCGTCCCCTTCCTACAAATGAGGAAAATAGAGAACTTAAGTTACTTGTCCATGGTCACAGAGAAAGCCATGCAGCTTGATGCCAGAGTCTAAATTTTTAAATGATAGACTGTGTCCTTGTATGGAAGGCAACTGTGATATCCTGAAGTAGTTCAGGTAACAAGAGGAAGGACATATGTATTAAATCCTACATTTTTTTCAACCATTTTTATTTATGTAAAAAAGACAAAGCCAGTTAATTTTTCTCCTTTTCCATTTTCCCATTTTGAAATGTGGAAATTTATTCAAGATATTTCTCTTTATAGAATAAGAACTTGAGAAATATATATCAAAGGCTTTTCAAGGTAAATTTTCACAGGGTTTTGGTGAAGATTAAATGTGAAAGTATGTTGTAATCTTTAAATAACTAAGTAACATGAAGGTATCTAGTGTTATGTGACAAACCTAAGATTGTTAGGAGAAAGAGCAGAAAACTATCTTGTTCAGTTTTGCCAGATTCAGTTGTTTGTCCTCTCATAGACACAGTCTGAATTATAGTGCTTGACTCATCTGAAAGGTAGAACAATAATTTCCTGGTGGGCCAGTTTCACAAGTGTATATGTCAAAGTTTGGACGTGTACTTTTCACTACTGAAATTTTAAGCTGTGCATCTCCTATAATGGCATGTGCTTTTTTACTGTGTATTGTATATCAACAGCATATTTTACAGATATAGAACAAATATTTCAAAAATGTATATGGAACCAAGAAAAAGGTCCTAAAGAGCCACAGCAATCTTAAGGAAAAAAGACCAAAGTAGTAGGGATCAAAATATCAGATACCAAATTATACTGCAAAGCCATTGTAATAAAAATTACATGGTACTGGCATCAGAAAAGGCATATAGATCAATGGAACAGAACAGAGAAACCAGAAATTGACCCAAGCCATTATGCTGAATTAATATTTGACAAAGGAGGCAGCAACATACAATGGGGTAAAGACAGTCTCTTCAATAAATGGTGTTGGGAAAATTGGTCAGGTACATGCAAAAAAATGAAACTAGACCACCAACTTACACCATATACAAGAATACATCAAAATGGATAAAAGACTTAATGTAAGTCATGAAACCATATGCATCCTAGAAGAAACCATAGGCAGCAAAATCTCAGACATCTCACCCTGACCAGTTTGGCTCAATGGTTGGAGTGTTGCCCAAGGACTCAAGGGTCTCAGGTTTGATTCAGGTGAAGGGCATGTGCCTTGGTTGCAGGCTGCATCCCCGGCCCTGTATGGGTTCCTGTGAGGGCAACCAATCAATGTGTCTCCCTTACATTGATGTTTCTTCCTCTCTGTCTCTCCCCCGCCCTTCTACTCTTTCTAAAAATCAATGGGGGGAAAAAATCCTTGGGTGAGGATTAACAAAAAGACAAAAAAAAAAAAACCCTCAGACATTTCTGATAGCAATACTGATCAGTGATTCCATTTTTAATATGACCTATTCCATTTTTAATTTATCACACTCTCCTTTTTAAAAGTCACCAGTCTTTCAACTTCCATGACTCTATTTTCTGTGGGTGATAGCACATGGGCTCAAACACTGGCTGTCTCCTTACCCATGTGTAGCTTTGGAAACATTCTTTAACTTCCCCCTAAACATCAATTTTATCATCTTTAAAATGGAGATAATCATAGTATTTACCTAGTAGGTGTCTTTTATGAAATTAAAGTAATGGTGAATATAAGTGTTGTGTACATTTGCTAAAACATAACTTATTATGAATATTATAATTATCATCATCATTATCATCACTATTTTTTTCTGGTTATTCTTTCTCAGTCTCACTCACTGGGTCCCCTTGTCCTAATTATTCTTGCCTATTCTTTTCTAGGGATCAAACTTAAGCCTGGTGTTCTTTTTATTCTACATAAAGCTTTCACATTAGTTTTTCTCTTTATGTTAATTACTAGAGGCCTGGTGCATGAAATTTGTTCACGGGGGGCGGGGGGATGTCCCTCAGCCCAACCTGCACTCTCTCCAATCTGGGACCCCTCAGGAGATGTCAGACTGCCGGTTTAGGCCTGATTCCTTATGTGAATCAGTCAGACAGTCAGATATCCCTCTCACAATCCAGGACTGCTGGCTCCCAACCGCTCACCTGCCTGCCTGCCCGATCGCCCCCAACTGCCCTCCTCTGCCACCCTGGTTGCCCCTAACTGCCCTCCCCTGCTGGCCTGGTTGCCCACAACTGCACTCCCCTGCCATCCATCTTGTGGCTATGTGTGCCACCATCTTTGAGGGTGTGGCAGTCAATTAGCATATTCCCTCCTTATTGGCTGTGGGTTCCGTCATCTTTGCAACAGCATGAGAGTCAATTAGCATATTCCCTCTTTATTAGATAGGATGTTTTTGTCAATAGGAAGACAGAGATTGTGGCATAATAAAGTAATAATAGTATATTATGCTGTTATTATATTACCTTATAAAGCACTTTTTCAGAATTTGACCACCACCAGACTTTAAAAAGCAAGTAAATTCATACTACAATCTTAATTAATTGCCAAAAAATAAAAATAAAACAAGGCTGAGAGTGATTCAGAGGCTTGTCCTATTAAGAAATGGTGAACAGGCTAGAAGTCAGTATTTCTATGACAACTCTGCTCTTCTGCAGCACTTTATAGCTTCTAACGACATTGCTATTCCTTGGTATTTAGTGAGCAACTAAATTATAAATGGCATTATAATATTCCAGATAGAGGCACAACCTGAATATGTAGATTTAGAGGCTCTTTTAAAATGATTTAACTCATATCCTAAGTAAGGATAATTAATCAATGATTTAAATGACTCCCTTTTAAATTGGTGCAATTGCTAGAACCAGACAGCACAGTGTTTATTTTTTGTTGCTTACTGAGTTCAAGCACTATACAACTATATGTATTCTACAACTTTCAACATTCTCTAAGGAAACTGTTCTCAGAGTGTTGTCTCCAGGTCAGAGCAGCATTAGTTTTACTCAAGTAATTGTTAGAAATATAAGTTCCAGGGTCTCATTCCAAACCGGCTGTTTAGACTCGCATTATGGGATAGAGTGACCTGTGTTTTAACAAGCCCTTTTAGTGACTCTAATGACAGTGAAGGCAGAGAACCATTATCTAAGTTAAGAATGGAAAAGAAATTTATGTTTCTGATAAGCATTTACTGAAGCAGCTAAAAGTGCAATTGGATCTAACCTTAGAAGACCTCAAAGAGAAAGGTCTGCCAGAAATAATTAAAAGTCAAGTAACCAATCAATTTACTGAATCAGGGCTAAAAACTCACTCATTTATTTCCTGTAGAGAAATAAGGTACTGAAAATGTTAAAGAAAAGCTCAGTAAAATCATAAGAGAATATCAGAGCAATGATTCTAATAAAGGAGCAGTACAAGTGCATAATGTTTTATTTTCCTACTTAGTGTTAAGAAACAAATGTTCTTTATGCTGTCTATTACATAAAAGAAGTTAATTATTTTTTTTCCATTTTTGGTATAAAAATAAACACTAAGAGCTCAATACTTTGATCTGAAGGTCTATATTAAAGTGTATATTAAATATGGAAGAAAATATTTAATGATCTAAGCCCAACCAGAAAAACCTAAATATCTTCATTAAATTCTCCACTGAAAAAAATCTTTCAATATATTAGCAATCACAAACATTTAAACAATGTATAAGGGCAAGAAGAGAAAATTTTAGAATGATAGGAAGACAACTGATTTTATTTGCTTCAATCTCCTCACTGTCATTTATATAGCAATCGCAGACTCTTTCTTAAGTCCAAATATATAATTGCCTTCATTGAAATTCAATAAATAAAAAAAACACTGAGTATATCCAATCAGGTCCCTGAAACTTTTTCTCATAGTATCTATCCCAGTTAAAGGAGTTAATCTTTTCCAGGTATAAACCCTTACACCTTTTTTTCTTTATTCTTCAAGTCCTTCACCTGCTCTTTCATGCGCTATACCAAGTAACATTTTGTATTTACCAAATTGTTTATTTAAATTCACAGTTACCTGATATAATTTACGGAGAACCAAGATTGCAACATAAGGTACAAACCCGTACATGCTGCCCCCCACAACATTAAAACCACAACTATAAGACAAAACAGCTATCATCCAGAACCACGGGAAAGCTGATCAAGTGAAAGTTCTACAAGTAGAAGGAAAGAGAAAAGTGCATTGAGACCCAGTAGGAGGGGAGAGGTGCCAAGAACAGAGGTACGGAGGGCACGCGCGAGGCTGCTGCACCTGGGTGCACGGTTTTTTCGATCGGAAGGGGATACAAGCTCGGGGATACAAGCTCTCGAATGCACTGAACTCATTTATGGGGAGACTATGGGGTCCCAGGCTCCTACGGGAGAAACGGGACTGTCTTGCAGCAGGTCGGAAAGCAAAGGTGACTTTCTCACAGGGCTGCTCGCTGGGCTGTGGGGGCGCCGCACTTGGGGAATCGCGGAGTCGGAGTCTGGGGTCTCTGACAACACCATTACTGTTTGCACCTCCCTGGGAACTCTCTGAGACTCTGCCCCACTACATCCCCTCCCAAGCTGTGCTCGGCAGCCCAAAGGAGGCACCTGTGTTTTTTCAGCCTAACTGCAGTGAATCAGAGAGCTCCAAAACTTCCAAACAAAGAGGAGAAATCTGTTGATATTGCTGTAGCCCCTGCTGGGTGGACCCACACACATAAGGGTGTCTCCAGCACAGACAGTGGCTCTTCACAGTCAGCCAAATATGCGAAGACAAAGAAACATGTCACAAATGAAAGAAATGGAGGAAAGCAAATTAATGGAGGACATAGATTTCAGAACCACAGTTATAAGGTTACTCAAGAATCTTCTACGAACCTCCGAGGAACTTAGTGAGACCTTCAAGTATCTTAATGAGAATGCCAAAAAAATGGAAAAGGACCAGTCAGAAATGAAACATACACTGACTGAA
>NW_006292290.1:263969-264995 GCF_000327345.1 Myotis davidii | reverse complement strand
TACAACCAAGATTACTTTATCCCGCACAGCTATCATTCAGAATTGAAGGTCAGATAAAGAGCTTCACAGATAAAGAAAAGCTAAAGGAGTTCATCACCACCAAACCAGGATTATATGAAATGCTGAAGGATATTCTTTAAGGGATAAATACCACATGATCTCACTCATTTGTGGAATATAATGAACAACATAAACTGATGAACAAGGACTGATCCAGAGACGGAGAGGCATTGATTGGACTGTAGGGCCCTGGAGGTAAGGTAGGGGATGGTGGGGGTAAAGGGGACAGATCAACCAAAGAACTTATAAGCAAGCATATAGGCCTAAACAATGGACATTGAAAACAGGAGAGGGGGGGGGGGCAGGTAGGGGATAAGGACACAGATGTAATATCTTAATCAATAAAAAATATATAAAAAATAAAAAATAATAAATTCACAGGTACCTGAGGATTTGGTTCTCTTTCCCCTTTCCCGTTATGATCACTTTTATTCATATTCCCATAATATTTTTCCTGTTTCTTCATAACTAGATCTTAAGACTCTGGTGAACAGCAGCAATGTCTCCTACCCAGAGCCCAGCACAAGACCTGGACAATAAGCATCCTCAGATTTTTCTCAAGTAAATGTACTAGATGAAAACAAAAACTAATCTGAAATCTCAAAGCCCTCATGATTTCAGGATGCCACCAAGCACTGAATCTTTTTTTCAGATAAAGAAATTGATATGTGACAAATTTGGAAAAGAAGAATATATAGTCTAATCTACATTTGTCAGGTCTGCATGGTATTTGTATTAGACCTTCTTTCTCAACTCATTTTAAGACAAGTTATGTTTACTTTTGGCCACTTGGATATATATTTTTTTTAATGTCAGAGAATTTTTTTTATTTAAATCTTTATTGTTCAGATTATTACATTTGTTCCTCTTTTTTCCCCCTATAACTCCCCTCCTCCCAGTTCCCACCCCACCCCCGCCCTCACTCCCCACCCACTGTCCTCATCCATAGGTGCACGATTTTTGTCC
>NW_006292290.1:254172-263083 GCF_000327345.1 Myotis davidii | reverse complement strand
TTGAGCGAGCAGTTATGGCTGCTCTCAGTTCCGTCCCTAGGGGCTCTGCCTCTCTGAGTCCCAGCAACCGCTGCAAACCTCGGAGAGAAAGCTGCACTCACTCTGACCGAAGCCAGACAGTCCCGCTTCTCCCGTTTGGGTCTCGGTCCCTAAAGCTCCCGGGATCTGGAGCTCAGAGTCTGCGACTCCCTCCTGATTGAAAACAACAACCGCGCCCTCTGCGCCGCCAGCCCGCTCCGTGCACTCCGCACCTCAGAATTTGACTTCAGCACTGCGCCTCCTCTGAGTGTCCGTATGCGTTACTCTTTCCTCCTAGTTGTAGGACTTCCACTCAGCCAGCGTTCCTGTGGTTCTGGGTGATGCCTCCTTCACACCCCCTACTGGGTATCCAGCAGAAACCCTGGCATGTGCCCTGACTAGGAATTGAACCAGGGACCTCTTGGTGCATCGGTCTACGATGGTAAACCACTGAGAACACTGGCCACTGAGCAAACGACTTTTTGCTCCAAAGTGATGTTTTAAAAAATCAGGTGACTATGCTTGTAAATAAGGATTTCTGGTATCAAGATGCAGCCTTATCATGTGACAAGACCAATAAAATGCAACTCTATTATATGATCTATATATTTATGATTCAAAAGAGGGTATTCACACCAGAAGGCTACTGTTGTGTTGGCTGTTGTCATTTTTTTTTAAATTTGATAATCTAAGAGAAAAGAGGTCATTGTCTATGACTAAATAGCCAAGTATTGTGTGTTGTAAAAATTCTTGTGATACCCCCTGGTTGAAAATATCTGCTTTAAAAATATATAACATCTCCTAACAGTCTATCATTTGCAGAAATAGAGATTTGTGCATTGTATCAAAGAGGGAAAAATTTGCTAGAGATGTCATAACACACATTTAATAAGATTTCATTTTAAAAGACATATTTGAGCTACTGTAGTAGGTTCAATGTCTTTTTAATTAGTAAGATAGACTTGATTCAGGGAGTTGAAGAGTTCAGTGTGAAAGGAAAAGGATAAAATAGACAATTTACATACAAGGCAGTAACAAAGGGAAGGGTCTACTCTAGACAGACAGAAACATATTCCTTATTCGTTTCTGTCTATGATTTCTCTACTTCCTTAGTGGGAAAAGCAAGGAGACAATGAGGGAAAAGAAAACCACATTGTGTGCCATCTTAATTCTCTACTGATGATAATAAGATGCAGCTTATAATTTTGCCACTAATAAATTTGATATTAAATTTATAGTCAGTTATTTTCTAGTAAACATTTTTTTAATCCTCCCTTGAGGATATTTTTCCACTGATTTTAGAGAGAGTAGAGAGAGAGGGAAAGACAGAGAGAAACATCACTATGAGAGAAACACATCGGTTGGTTGCCTCCTGCACATTACCTGACCAGAGCTTGGACATAGGAGGAGCCTGCAACACTGGTACATGCCCTTGACTGGAATTGAACCAGGAATTTGTTCCCTAGATCGATGCTCTAACCACTGTGAAAACTGGCTAGGGCTCTAGTAAACTTAAAAAAAAATCAAGTCTCAATTTAAGAGGATCCACTGGAGTCGGCTAAAGAACAATATCAAAATTTGATGGCACAATTCACTTTTGCAGTGAGATACAGAATCTCAAAATGGGCAAGCAGCTTAAACAGAAAAATACCAAAAAAATTTAGCCTGCTACTATAGAATGTCAGAAAATGAAAGGCAAGAGGAAAAACACCCACATATACACAATAAGTCCCAAACAACATTCTGTGTTGAACACAACATAGAAATGTTTCCAATGTAAAGAAAGCCAACATAGGTTACTTTGTTTTGCTTTGGTTCTCACTAAATGTCAGATTTTCCAGGGTAAGTGGTACAACTAGTGGTGGCAGTAACTGTTGGAGGATATGAACTGTGTGCTTAACAGTTTTCTAACATAATAAATCTGATATTAATGCTTCTATTAGTATTTGAGGGCATGTGAATACCCATAGAAACCTTCTGCAAGTAAAATAATTTAAAAACAATATTTTTCCACATACCTGCTTTTCTCCACTTGGCTTTTTGTGGTTCAATAACAGCTCAACAGCTCCAACAACTTCTTTCCTGATTGCATGTAATAGAGCATCGCCAACATAGACATTAAAGCTTAAGAGTAGTTCAATGAGCTCCAAGTTCTCATTTTCAATTGCAATTAGGAGAGCAGTTCTTCCAAGAGGATCAATGCAATTAATATTTATTTTAAAATAAATTTCAGCTTCCTCTAGGGCTCTCTTGACACTTGCATAATCTCCCTTTTCCACAGCATTTAAGTAGGCTTTTTCTGATGGTGAGAGTTCTGATTCTGCTCGAACTATCCTTAGAGGGATGCGGTCTCTGTAAGGGGCATTAACATTTCTTTTGTAGTAGAACTGAGCCATGTTTCATGCCATGCTATTTCTTTTTGTCTCTGAAATTGCAAACAAAAACAAACAAACAAACAAACAAACACAACGATTAGTGTTAGTACACTTTTTAAAAAATATATATTTTATTGATTTTTTACAGAGAGGAAGGGAGAGGGATAGAGAGTTAGAAACATCAATGAGAGAGAAACATCGATCAGCTGCCTCCTGCACACCCACTACTGGGGATATGCCCACAACCAAGGTACATGCCCTTGACCAGAATTGAACCTGGGACCCTTGAGTCCGCAGGCCGATGCTCTATACACTGAGCAAAACTGGCTAGGGCTGTTAGTACACTTTTTAAATATTATGCATCAAGGCTTATCTCACAATTATGTTAATAACAATAATGATGCCATTATTATTAAGTAATGATAGTGAATTTTTCCCCATAAACAATGGAAATTGATTTACTAAGTATTCAATTATCTGCAAACACTAGTTGCAAAGTCCTAATTTAAGAGGAATAAAAAGAAGTCAATATTTGCAAGTTATTTTAAAAAAGTTACTTTGACATGTGGCAATTCTGACAATGGAATATTATCCTATCTAATAAAAGACAAAAAGGGTACTTAACCATACCTCTGCTATGCTTCCCATTGGCTAATCAGCAATATATGCAAATTAACTGCCAACAAAGATGATGGCCAGCAGCCACGCAGCTGAAGCGAATAGGAGGTTTGCTTGCTCCAGTGATGGAGGAAGCCAATGTTCCCCACCTGCCGCAGCCTGCTCTAAGTTCGAAAAGCAACAGCTCCAAAAAGCAAAAAAGTTTCAATTATAGAAGGTAAATAAATACCAGAATGAAAAGAAAAAGAAAAAAATGAGACGCTGGGAGCTTCAGTCACAGGCCAGCCTGAAAATGGCCCTCAGCCCCTCACCCAGACTGGCCAGGCACCCCAGTGGGGACCCCCACCCTGAAGGGGGTGTGGCCAGCTTGAAAACAGTCATCAGCCCCTCACTCAGGCTGGCCAGGCACCCAAGTGGGACCCCAACTCTGATCCGAGACACCTTTCAGGGCAAACCAGCTGGCCCCCACCCATGCACCAGGCCTCTATCCTATATAGAAAAAAGAGTATTATGCAAACTGACCCAAACAGCAGAAAGACTGGGAATGACTGGTCACTATGACACACACACTGACCACCAGGGGGCAGATGATCAATGCAGCAGCTGCCCTCTGGTGGTCAGTGTGGTCCCACATAGGGGAGCTCTGCTCAGCCATAAGCAAGGCTGATGGCTACCAGTACAGCGGTGGTGGTAGGAGCCTCTCCCTCCTCCTCAGCAGCACTAAGGATGTCCGAATGCAGCTTAGGTCTGCTCCCCGCTGGCAAGTGGACATCCCCCGAGGGCTGCTGGGCTGCCAGAGGGATGTCTGATTGCCATCTTAGGCCCAATCCCTCAGTGAGCGGGCCTAAGCCAGCAGGTGGTCATCCCCCGAGGGGTCCCAGACTGCATGAGGGCACAGGCTGGGCTGAGGGACTCCCCCCCGATGCACAAATTTTTGTGCACCAGGCCTCTAGTCTATATATAAGAGCCAGAGTCCATAACATCCAAAATGACTGAAAGCTCAACCGAACACCGGAAGTCAGTCCTGCAGCCAGTGCCCCCAGGACTGACTGCTGTGTTGTGGGCACCTCAGTGACCCAACACTGACTGCTGAGGGGGCTGAAATCAGGCCCAAACAGAGCCTGGAGATAAAAGCAAGGTCTGATCACAGCCCCTGTGGCAGTCAGTGCTGGGTTGGCATGGCAGAAGTCAGTCCTGCAGTCAGTGAACATAGGGTCAATTAATATTAAGTGAACATGGGGTTAATTAATATCTCTTTGAGAAGAGTTGAGAATATAAAGTACAGTGTAGAGCAATTACTTATATTATTTCACATAAAACTCCTTTCAACTAAGATATTTTCCTTTATTTAAAATGTATCTTTATTGTTGAAAGTATTATAGATGTCCCTTTGTTTTAGTTTTTTTTTTTTTCCCATTGATCTCCTCCATCCTGCACCCACCCCTTTGCCAGACTATTGTATGTGTCCATGGGCTATTCCTATCTAATACATAAAAATCTAGAAAGATTTAGAGAAAATAAAATACAAGATATGCCAGGTAAATATTGAACAGAAGAGCTGAAGTTGCTGCATGAATACTGGATATAGACTTGAAGCCAAAACACAACTCATGAGATCAAGTTAATCATTGTAACATAACAAAAAGTCCTTTTCACTAAAGAGATAAGATGGTTCCCAATACTTATACACATATTAGAACAGTGTGGGGGTTCAGAATAAGCCTCGTCAAGATGTGTCTCAATGGTATGCAGATTTTTGAGCTAAGGGCAATTTTAGCTTCAGGCTCAAGTGAAAATTCTGCCCCTCCCTTTAACTACCTAAAAACAATTGAATTAGAGGCCTTGCCCATAATAAGACATTACCCTATATAATAAAAGGCTGATATGCAAATTGACCTAACAGCAGAACAACCAGTCACTATGACACACACTGACCACCAGGAGGCAGATGCTCAATGCAGGAGCTGTGCTCTGATCATCAGTGTGCTCCCACAGCGGGAGTGCCACTCAGCCAGAAGCCAGGCTCATAGCTGGCTAGCACAGCAGCAGTGGTGGGAGCCTCTTTCACCTCTGTGGCAGCACTGGGGATGTCCGACTGATGGCTTAGATCCATTCCCCAGGGAGCGGGCTTAAGCCATCAGTCGGAAATCCTCTGAGAGCTCCAAGACTGCGAGAGGCTGAAGTCCAGGATGAGAGCCACCCCCCTCTGAGTGCACGAATTTTGTGCATCAGCCTCTAGTCCAGTGATGGCGAACCTATGACACGCGTGTCAGACGTGACACGCGAACTCATTTTTTGGTTGATTTTCCTTTGCTAAATGGCATTTAAATATATAAAATAAATATCAAAAATATAAGACTTTGTTTTACTATGGTTGCAAATATCAAAACATTTCTATATGTGACATGGCACCAGAGTTAAGTTAGGGTTTTTCAAAATGCTGACATGCCGAGCTCAAAAGGTTCACCATCACTGCTCTAGTCCTATCTAATAATAGACAAACATGGTAATTGACTGTACCTTCACTATGCCTCCCTTTGGCTTATCAGCACGATATGCAAATTAACCATCAAGAAAGATGGCAGTTAATTTGATTACATAAACTCCAAGTGGCGGACTGAAGCCTGATGGCCCCAGGGCCTGCAGAGCAGCGAGGCCTGATGTTTCTGGGCCGGCAGAGCAATGAGGCCTCATGGCTCTGGAGCCAGCAAAGCAGCGAAACCTGACATTTTGGGGGCCAGCTCCTGCTGGAACTCGGCCAGAGCGAAGGCCTGGGCCCTGGGTGCCAGAGGCAAACCAGTGCCAGCAGCCAGGGGAAAGGAAGGCCTATTGCACGAATCTCTTCGTGCAACAGGCCTCTAGTTTGATAATAAAAGGGAATGTAGTACTGATACATGCTATAGCATGGATAATCTTGAAAACACTATAAGTGAAATTTGCCTGTCATAACGGATGACATACTGTATGATGTCATTTTATGAAATATCTAGAACTGTATCAACAGAGAAAGCATATTTACAGCAAAACTATAGAGAAAGAAAGGTTAGTGGTTGCTTAGGGCTGGGGGTCAGAGAAGGTAGGGGGAAAGGGGTACAGCTAAAGGGTACAATGTTTCTTTAGGGGGTGGTAAAACTGCTCTAAATTGATTGAAATGATAGTGAAATAATTCTAGGAATATACTAAAAACCATTGAAAGGTACTCGTTAATGGTGATTTTTATGGTATGTGATTTATATACCAATAAATCGGACAAAAAAAATAGTTACTTTGTGAGTGACATTTGTCAAAGGATGTGCCTACAGAGTTTTGGAAATTATTTATAAAATTTATTGTAAGTATCTACACTAATAAAAGACAAAGATGCTAATTGGCCGTACTTTCACTACCATCAAGCCATTCCTACCAGCCAATCAGAGCAACTATATGCCAATTAACCCAACCAAGATGGCGGCTGGAAGCCACAGAGCTGGAGCAAGCAGGAAGCTTGGTTGCCCTGGCGATGGAGGAAGCCAAGGTTCCTGCCTGCTCTGGCAGGCTGTGGCCTCCACAAAAGGCAACAAAGTTTCAATTATAGAAGCTAAATAAATCCCAGATACCTGCTTCCAACCAGCCTCCACTGGGAGCTTCAGTGGCCAGGGACTGTAGCCAGCCTGCAAACAGCCATCAGCCCCTCACCCAGACTGGCCAGGCACCCCAGCGGGGACCCCTACCCTGAAGCGGCTGTGGCTAGCCTGCAAACAGTCATCAGCCCCTCATTCAGGTTGGCCAGGCACCCCAGCGGGAACCCCAACCTTGAAGGGGGAGTGGAAAGCCTGAAAAAAGCCATCAACCTCTCACCCAGGCTGGCCAGGATCCCCAGTGGGGACCCCGACCCTGAAGCAGCTGTGGCTAATCTGTAAATAGCCATAAGCCTATCACTGAGGCTGGCCACATCCTCAAGGGCTAAGGGTACCCCCTAGGGGGCTTGGCCAGCCTGCAAACAGCCATCAGCGCCTCACCCAGGCTGGCCAGGAACCCCAGCAGGAACCCCACCCTGATCCGGGACACCCTTCACAGCAAACCAGCTGGCCCCGACCCATGCACCAGGCCTCTTTCCTGTATAATAAAAGGGTAATATACAAATTAAGCCTAACAGCATAATGACTGGGAATGACTGGTCACTATGACACACACTGACCACCAGGGGGCAGACACTCAATGCAAGAGCTGCCCCCTGGTGGTCAGTGTGCTCCCACAGAGGGAGGTCTGCTCAGCCACAAGCCAGGCTGATGGCTGCCATTACAGCAGTGGTGGTGGGAACCTCTCCCACTTCCTCAGCAGTGCTAAGGATGTTCCACTGAAGCTTAGGCCTGCTCCCTGCTGGCAAGTGGACATCCCCTGAGGCCTGCCGGGCTGCCAGAGGGATGTCTGACTGCCAGCTTAGGCCCAATCCCCCAGGGAGTGGGCCTAAGCCAGCAGGTGGTCATCCCCCGAGGGGTCTCAGACTGCAAGAGGGCACAGGCCGGGTTGAGGGACCCTCCCGAGTGTACAAATTTTTTGCACTGGGCCTCTAGTATACATATAATTTTCAGCAGAAAACCTTGAAAATCAGAGGCTGTATCTTTGAGATTCACCAGGGATACTCAAATAAATTATTCACTGTCAATTTTGCTAATCATGGAGATGCTGATGAGATTATGAATATCACTATCTGGGCCATACCTTTTTCTTTGGCATGCAATCTATTTTTAATATTAGTAAGTATTAACATTAGTGTTAAAGTGAATTGATGATACCAATGTCAATAAAATTTTATACTGAGCATAATTTTATTTTTATAAGTAAGCTCATTGAGGAGGAAAGAATATGTACTCAATATATTAATGATCAAGATTAGCTCAGACAGTCCAATGTTCAAAGGAAGGATTTTAAAAAGGATTAAACAGAGAGAGAATTTATTATGAACATGCTATTCTAAAAAATTCTATTACCTCTAGGTCATGAAAAAATAAACCACAAGGCACTAATATATCCATTATAAGAAGTATTATTATTTGAAAGTGATAGTAAAAATATAGTTGAAAATGAGGAAATTATTTTAAATAAAAGATCATCTTAAGAGAGAGTAATAAGAAAAAAGTTGTTGATAACTATTGATTTAATATTACCTTGATGTCATAAATTTGCATAAATATGTATTATATTTAGAATAAAATCTTTTATAGTTCTTGATTTCATACTCATGATCTGAACTATTTTATTACTCTACTAGAGGCCCGGTGCACAAAATATTGTGCACTCGGGGGGAAGGGGGGTCCCTCAGCCCGGCCTGTGCCCTCTCGCAGTCTGGGACCCCTTGGGAGATAACGACCTGCTGGCTTAAGCCTGCTCCCGGGTGGCAGGGGGAAGGTCCAATCCCTAGGTGCAGCCTCTGGTCGAGCTCAGAGCAGGGCCGATTGGGGAGTTTGAGCGCCACCACCTGTAATCCACAGAGCAGGGAGGATTGGGAGGTTGCGATGCCACCCTCAGTCACACTCAGGGTAGGGCCGATTGGGGGGTTGGGGTACCGCTCCCTGTCACACTCAAGGCAGGGTCGATGGGGAGGTTGTGGCATCACCCCCTGTCACGCACAGAGCAGGGCCAATCCGGGGCTTGGGGTGCTGCCCCCTGTCATGCACAGAGCAGGGCCCATCAAGGGGGTTGGAGAGATCCCCCCTGTCACACACAGAGGAGGACACATCAGGGGTTTGAGGAGCTCCCACCTGTCACTCACAGAGTAGGGCCGATAGGGGAGTTGGGGCACCGCCCCTGTCACCTACAGAGCAGGGCCGATCAGGGGGTTGGGGCACCGCCACTGTCACACTCAGGGCAGGGCCAATGGGGAGGTTATGACTCTACCCTATCACATACAGAGCAGGGCC
>NW_006292290.1:252004-253616 GCF_000327345.1 Myotis davidii | reverse complement strand
GGTTTCCTCCATCACTGAAGCAAGCAAGCCTCATGTTAGTTTCAAGCTGCCTGGCTGCCGGCTGCCATCTTGGCTGGCAGTTAATTTGCATATCTCGCTGATCAGCCAATGGGAAGGGTAGTGGTCATACGCCAATACCATGTTTCTCTTTTATTAGATAGGATGTCATTTATATACAAGTCACATGTTTATTTACAAACATTTACCATATTAAATTAATATGAATGGAGCATTCCAAGTACTTGAACATGCATATTCATCTTAACTGATCTTTTTAGATCAAATATTTTATGAGTAAATTAAGTTGATGTGAATAATGATTTAACTATAGATTAAACATATGTTGCATTACTACATGTGAGTATATTTAATGTAATACTTTATTTGGAAAATTATGCATTGTTTACAAGCTAACTCTAATAGTAATTTCTGTTATCAAGCAGTTAAGTTTTACCTTTTGATGTCTAAATTATTCATCATGATTTCTCAAATGCCTATGTTCAGGAACTAATATGCAAAACTGTTATTTTGTAATTTGTTTCTTTCTGGCCTATCAGATTGACTATTTTATTAAGGTGACTTTATAGACTAAGCTAAAAGTTGGAATTCCATAATCTTGGAAATTTTTTCTCAAGTATTTTATTAGTCTTGGTATTTTAAATGTTTAATATGACCAACTACACAGCATGATATAATCTTATTTTCACAATTGCACACAGGGTGTGTTGTGATATCTTTAAATGCCAATATTTTAAAGAAAAAGAAAAATTAAATTTTAGAGGAAAGTAAATGGTAATGCTGGTGTTTAAATGTATTTATTTTTATATTGAAAATACTTGCTTAAAATTTGCTTATAATTTTATTATTTTGAGAGTGCTTTAACTCACTAGAATAATGGAAATAGACTTTATATTATTAGATGAAAAGGACAATTTCTTCTTCTAGTATCATTAAAATTTCAACAAATCAAGGTTATTATGATGTTACATATCTCATTCAAATTTGTGCATGGGTGGGCTCCCTTGGCCTGGTCAACGATCGGGGCTGATTGGGGCCATCTTGCCCAGTCTAGATTGGGGCCTATAAGGGCTGGCAGGCCGGGAGGGAGGGACCGTGGGAGGTTGGCTGGCCATGGGAGTTTGGCTGTGGGAGTGCACTGACCATCAGAGGGCAGATCCTGCATTGATCATCTGCCCCCTGGTGGTCAGTGTGCATCATAGCAACCTGTCAATGAGTTGTTCAGTTATTCAGTCACTTAGGCTTATATATACATATTAGAGGCCTGGTGCAGAAAAATTTGTGCACTTGGGGGGAAGAGGGAGGTCCCTCAGCTGAGCCTATGCCCTCTCGCAGTCTGGGACCCCTCAGGAGATAACACCCTGCTGGCTTAGGCCTGCTCCCAGGTGGCAGAGGGAAGGCCCAATCCCTAGGTGCAGCCCCTGGTTCGGCTCAGAGCAGGGCCGATTGGGGAGTTGGGGCACCGCCCACTGTCATGCACAGAGCAGGGTCGATGGGGAGGTTGTGGAGCCACCCCCTGTCACGCACAGAGCAGGGCCAATCAGGGGGTTGGGGCACTGCCCCCTGTCACGCACAGAGCAGGGCTGATAGCGGA
>NW_006292290.1:249514-251209 GCF_000327345.1 Myotis davidii | reverse complement strand
CATGTTTCTCTTTTATTAGATAGGATATCCTATCTAATAGAATAATATGCAAATTAACCATCACTTCATCACAAAGATGGCAGCACCCATAGCCACAAGATGGTGGCAACCAGTCCCCTTAGCCTCGCTGCTGGAGTTTTTGGGTCTGTTGGCCCAGTCAGGGGTCACAGGGACCAAGCGGAGAGGCAGGATCCACCCACTCCAGTAGAGGATCAAGCCTCACTGCTCTGCCTCCTCTGGAGTGTCTGTGGCCAGCAGGGCCTGCTTGGCCATTGCTGCAGCAACCCGGAAGCAGACAAGCATGACCTGGGAGCAGGCAAGCATGTCCAGCAGGCAGCACCCAGTAGGGCCTGCAGGAAGCACCCACAGACAGCACCCAGCAGGGCCTGCTTGCCCATTGCCATGGTGTGGAGCAGGTAGGCCCCACAGATAGCAGAGAACCATGGGGAGCGGGCCCAAGCTGTCAGTAGGACATCCCCAGAGGCCTCTAGTATATATATATAATTTAGAGGCCTGGTGCCAAAATTTGTGCACTTGGGGGAAGGGTGTCCCCCAGCCTGGCCTTCACCCTCTTCAATCTGGGACCCCTCAGGGGATGTCTGACTGCATTGGGCATAAACCAGCAGTCATTCATCCCTCTCACAATCTGAGACTTCTGGCTCCCAACCGCTAGGCTGCCTACCTGCCTGCCAGCCTGATCACCCCCTAACCAGTCCACTGACAGCCTCATCGACACATAACTGCTCCCCTGCCAGCCCAATCACCCCAACTGCCTCCTCTGCTGTCCTGATTACTCCCAACTTCCCTCCGCTGCCAGCCTGATTTCACTCCTAACTGCCCTCCCCTGCCAACCTGGTCGCCCCTAACTGCCCTCCACTGAAGGCCTGGTCACCCCTAACTGCCCACCCCTGCCAGTCTGGTTGCCCCCAACTGCCCTCCCCTGCTGGCCATCTTGTGGTGGCCATATTTTGACCACATGGGGGCAACCATCCTTTGACAACATTGGGGTGGCCATCTTGTGCTAGGGTGTGACAATCAATTTGCATATTACCTCTTTATCATATAGGACTAGAGGCCCAGTGCACAATATTCATGCATGCGGGGGTTTCCTCAGCACAGCCTGAACCCTCTCCATTTTGGGACCCCTGGGGGATGTCTGACTGCCAATTTAGGCCCAATCCCAGGGTTTGGGCCTAAACCGGCAGTCATACATCCCTCACAATCCTTTACTGCTGGATCCTAATTGCTCATCTGCCTGCCTGCCTCGTCACCCCTGTCAGCCCACCCCCTGCCAGCCTGATCACCCCTCACTGCCTCTGCATGCTGGCCCAATCACCCCAAACTGCCCTACCCTGCCAGCCCAATTGCCTCCAACTGCCCTCCCCTGCCAGCCTAATTCAACCCCTAACTGCCCTCTTCTGCTATCCTGTTTTCTTCTAACTGCCCTCCCCTGCCAGCTGTCTTGTGGTGGCCATCTTTTGACCACATGGGGTGGCCATCTTTTGACCATATTGGAGCAGCCATCTTGTGTGAGGGTGTGACAGTCAATTTGCATATCGTCTCTTTATTGTATAGGACTAGAGGCCCAGTGCATGAAAATTGTGCATGGGGAGGAGTCTCCTCAGCCCAGCCTGCACCCTCTCCAATTCGGGACCACTTGGGGGATGTCTGACTGCTGATTTAGGCCCAATTCTG
>NW_006292290.1:237386-249216 GCF_000327345.1 Myotis davidii | reverse complement strand
CCCAACCCAGCCTGCTGTTCAGTCGTTTGGTCGTCCCCCTCACTAACTCCCTTGCTGGCCTGGTCATAGGCAGCCATCTTGGGAGGGCATGAGGGTTAATATGCATATTACCTTTTTATTATATAGGATAGATTTCAGCATATACATTCTTCTTCATTACCTCACATTGTTTTTAGCCATTGCTCTTGGAAAAATATATGAATATACCATTTTTAGAGTTGAATTTGAGATTTCTTACCAATGTTTTTGTGTAAGACTGTTTGAATACAGCTTACCCAAAATATAGGTTAAAATGAAAATACGAACACACACACACATACACACACACACAGTATCAGAACTTCATGTGAATTGTGAGTCCATCAAGATTAGGAGTCACCTAGAGGATGCAACTGTTATATTCATTCTACTTTATTTCATTTATTTTACTTTATTAAGAAAGTATCAAATAAAGAATTAGGTAATAAACAGCATTTGACTCCTCATTTCCAAGTGCAGGATGTCAGTGACAATGAAGGGATTAATGAACAACATAGAAGCTACTGAGACCTTGTGGGAGGGTTAGGGGCAGATAATGATAAATTAGATTTATTAAAATATATTTAATTTATTCTATATAACTGCCACAAAAGTAAATTTCATAAGTAAATTTTTAAGAGTGATAGACTGAAAAAAATTTCTAATCAAGACTGTTAAGATGTGAACTGATCATGAGACATTAATTAGATTCTGTTTATCCATCCATTAAGTGAGGTAATCAATACCCACAAAGGAATGAGTGGATGAACCAAAGTGTTAGTGCTAAGAAGGATCTTTTTTAAAGTATATTTTTATTTATTTCCGAGAGGAAGGGACAGGGAGAATGTGCTAAAAACATCAATGATGAGAGAGAACCACTGATTGGCTGCCTCCTACATGCTCCTACTGTGGACCAAGCTCACAATCCAGGCATGTGCCCCTGACTAGAATTGAACCCGGGACCCTTCAATCCACAGGCTAATGCCCTATCCACCAACCCAAACCAGCCAGGGCAAGAAGGATCTTTTATAAACTGTAATTCCCTCTTCCAATTTAGTCAATTTGAAAAATATAAGAACTCACATTGGGAAGGCTAGATGGTTTTGAAATATATTTAAATTTTAAACACATTAAGTAAATAAAATTTAAATATTTACAGTGGAATAGTAAAAGAGAGAGAAGGAAGACAGAGTGAGATGGCAAAAAAGTTGAAAGAATAAGGAAGATTATTTTTCAATACATAGACTTTTCTTTCTGGATATATAGAAATACATTTAACAGGATGACAAAAATAAAGTTTAATGTTTTAAAACTGTGATATACAAATGCAATAGTGAGCAAAGGTGCTAAAGAAGCTGATAGAGTTTCTAAGCTGACATACTTATCAGTGACAATGGAATTGCTACTGAATAGAAAGTCAGTAAAAGAACAGGGGACTCAGTTGAGAAAATATCTTGACCTAAAATGTGGAAATAAAAGCCTGTTCCTAGTCCTGCACTTTCAGAATTAACTTTCTGGAGGGAAAAGATGTTTATTGCCATGAAATATTATATTTAATACCCCTCTTTATAACACATACACCAGAAGTGAAATGATTGCTTCATCAAGTTAAATTTCATAGCCAGAGGAGATATGGGAAGTGATGGCAAAAAAAAAAAAAAATGATGTGAATATTTAATTAATATGAAACTTATCTTCCCTAAATGGGTTAGAGAATTAAAAAAAAAATGTGGAGAGACCTAATCTTCACATAAATCCCAAGAATAATTTTTTAAAAATTGTCATTAGGTATGAGAACCACAATTATCTAATTAACACACAGATGTTCCCTGACTAATTGATTGAACTTAAGATTTTCATCATTACAATGGTACATTTAGTAGAAACCTTATGGTATAATACTCTTTCTTATGATACAAGGCAGTGGCAGTGGGACTCATTTCCCAGTCATCCACTCCAACATGAGGCTAAACAACCAATAGAAGTCTAGAGTGTACTGCATTGCTAGTGTTTTTTTGATATTGTGTTTTGTGTGTCACGTCCCATCATGTCTACAAAATGCATATTTGTGTCTCCGCTTCTGATGAAGAAAGAAACTTAAGGTAACTGCACAACTGTGGGTTAAGGTAAGTATTTTGAGCACAATTAAGGCAGGTTAGGCTAAAATATGATGTTTGGTAGGTTATGTGTATTAAGTGCATTTTCCAGTCAATATTTTGAACTTAGGATGGAGTTCATTGAGATGTAACCCCATTGTAAGTTGAGGAGCATCTGTACAAAAATCACTATACACGTTCAGTTACATTTTCAGGCTGATTTTCGTTATTCTGTAATTTTAAGCCCATCACCCATTTACTCTAACATGGTGTTTATCTCCATCAATGTAATATTTTTTTTCTCTTCAGGTCAGTCATGTTCTGCTTGTTGCCAGATACATTTTGACACTTTTCAAACCTATAATACTCAACTTTTCAGAAGCCTCTAATGACTGAACCCTTTGAAATGAAACTTACCTTGCTTTAAGTTCTATGACACTCTTCTCTCAACACTACCTCATTCTTATCTCCCTCTCAGCAGTTCACCTAGACTCCTTTTCTCCGATTCAAAGCTAAAATATTATTACCAGGTTGCAACTCACGGCTCCTTTCTCTGTCATTCTTGTGAGTTATTTTCATCGATTATCCATTATTTAAAATGTACCATAGGCCCCACATATACATTTTAAAATATACTATACTAGAGGCCCAGTGCACAAAATTCGTGCATGGGTAGGGACCCTAGCAGCTGCCAGCTGCCTGTCGGGGCCTCCCTTCCCCAGCTGCCAGCTGCCTGCCAGGGCTTTCCTTCATTCCACGCTACCCCTGGGTGGTCAACGCATGTCATAGTGAGTGATCAAACTCCTGGTAGATTGAAATCCTGAGGGGACACTTTGCATGTTAGGCTTTTATATATATGCTAGAGGCCTGATGCACAAAATTCATGCAAGGGGCTCGGCCCCTGAAGCTGCAGAGGCTTGCCTTGGCCCTCCCAGCTGTGGAGGCTTGCCTCAGCCCTCACAGCCCCGGTTTTGTCCAGAAGGTCATCTGGAAGGATGTCTGATCATTCAGCTGTCTGGTCTACTTAGCATATTATGTTTTTATTATTATAGATATACTAGAGGCCTGATGCACAAATTTGTGCACGGGTGGGGTCTGGCTGGCCTGTCCTAATTGGGGCCCATCAGACCTGGGCCGGCCAGGGGGAGGAGCTGCAGGCGGTTGGAACACCAGCCCCACCCCCTGGTCGAACTCCTGGTTGAACTCCTGGTCAGGGGACAATTTGCATATTAGATTTTTATTATATACGGTAGATGTTTTCAATACGCTCTAAAATCCACTGCCAGACAATGTCTCTCTCTGAAGTTTTAGACCTGTGCTGTCCAAGTTGGTAGCTATTAATCACATTTGACTACTTAAATGGAAATGAATCAAGATTAAATAATGTTAAGAATCATTTTTTAAGACTTATTGGCCACAGTTGAAATGCTCAATGCATTCCCCTTCCGTATTGCTGATTTACTTTATTTCCTATCATACAGCTATAGCAATATCCTTCTAAAGAGTCTCACTGATATTATTCTTACATCTTCCCTCTTTAGCCTCCACAATACCAATATCTAAGCTTTCTAAAATGTAAACCTGATCAAATCACTCTTTCTCTTATAATTCTTAAATTACTGATAGCCATTAACAGGAAAATACAACTCTAATACAAAATACAGAAACTTTCACGATCTGGCTTCTAAATGTCTTCTTAGACATATAGCATGTCCCAAAACTAGCCATAAAAGCCCTTATTTTACACTGACAAGTACATCAAACTACTTGACCACTATAATGCTGAGCACTTTTTTTTTTACTTCTTAAAAAATTCTTTTTGTTTAAAGTATATATCCCGTCCCCCCTGCCCATTGACCTCTTCCTACTCACACCTGTCCACAGCCAAGGCCTTCACACTTTATTGTCTGTGTTTATTGGTTATGCCTATATTCATACAAGTTCTTTGGTTGATCTCTTGCCTTGCCACCCCACCCAGCCCCACTACCCACCCTCCCCTGCCTTTCCTCTGAGGTTTGACATTCTCTTCAGTGCTTCTGTCTCTGGATCTGTTTTTGTTCATCGGTTTATGTTCATCAGCGACTGGCTTAGTTCACTTAGTATAATGCTCTCCAGTTACATCCATGCTGTGAATGGTAGGAGTTCTCTTTTTTACCACAGCATAGTATTTCATTGTGTAGAAGTATCATAATTTTTTAATCCACTTATCTGCATGTGGGCACTTAGGCTATTTCCAAATCTTAGCTATTATAAAATGCATTGCTGTCAATTTAGGGATGCATATATTCTTTCTGATTTCTTAGGACATAATCTGAGAAGTAGGATTACTGCATCAAATGGGAGTTCCATTTTTAATTGTTTAAGGAAACTCCATACTATTTTCCAAAGAGGCTGAACCAGTCTGCATTCCCACCAGCAATGTATGAGTGTTCCCTTTGCTCTACATCCTTGCAAGCACTTGTCTTTTGTTGATTTGTTGACAGGTGTGAAGTGGTACCTCATTGTCAATTGATTTGCATCTCTCTAATAATTTGTGACTTTGAGCATTTTTTCATATGCCTCTTGTCTTTCTGTATGTCTACTTTGGAGAAGTGTCTATTTAGGTCCTTTGCCCATTTTTTGATTGGGTTGTTTATCTTCGTTTTGTTAAGTTGTTTGAGTTCCCTGTAAATGCTGGAGATTAAACCCTAATCAGAGATAACATTGGCAAATATGTTTTCCCATCCAATTGGCTTTCTTGTTTTTTATTTTTATTTTATTGATTTTTTATAGAGAGGAAGGGAGAGAGATAGAGAGAAACATCGATCAGCTGCCTCCTGCACATCTCCTACTGGGGATGTGGCCACAACCAAGGTACATGCCCTTGACTGGAATCCAACCTGGGACCTTTCAGTCTGTTCCCATCTTATGTTTAAATCCTTTATCCATTTTAATTTTATTTTTGTGTATGGTATGTGTTGGTGGTCTAGTTTCACTTTTTTGCATGTATCTTACCAAATTTCCCAGCACCATTTATTGAAAAGACTGTCTTAACTACATTGTATGTTTTTGCCTCCTTTGTCAAATATTAATTGAGCTTAGTGGCTTGGGTTGATTTCTCTATTCTAATCCATTGGTCTATATGTCTGTTCTTGTGTTAGTACCGGGCAGTTTTGAGAACAGTGGCTTTCTAATACATCTTGATATCTGGTATTGAGATCCCTCCTACTTTGGTCTTCTTTCTCAGGATAGCTTCAGCCCTTCAGGGTCTTTTTTTATTCCAGATGAATTTTTGGAGAGTTCTTTCTAGGTCTGTGAAATATGCTGTTGGTATTTCAATGGGAAGTGAATTGAATCTATAGATTGCCTTGGGTAGTATGGATATTTTAATCACATTGATGCTACCAATCCATGAAAACGGTATGTTCTTCCATCTGTTTATGTCTTCCTCTATCTATTTTTTCAATATTCTGTAGTTTTCTGAGTAGAGGTATTTTACCTCCTTATTTAAGTTTATTCCTAAGTATCTTAATTTTTTTGTGCAATGGTAAATGGGATTTCTTAAATCTCTCTTTCTGTAAGTTCATTACTGGTGTATAAAAAATGCCATCAATGTCTGGATGTTAATTTTGTATCCTGCTACATTGCCGAATTCATTTATTAAGTCTAATAATTTTTTGATGGAGTCTTTATGGTTTTCTATGTATAGTATCATGTCATCTGTGAATAATGACAATTTCACTTTTTCTTTTCCAATTTAGATGACTTTTATTTCTTCTTCTTGTCTGATCACTTTGGCTAGCACTTCCAGTACTATGTTGAACAGGAATGGTGAAAGCGGGCTTCTATGTCTTGTTACTGTTCTTAAGGGAAATGGTTTTAGTTTTTGCCCATTGAGCATGATGCTGGCAGTAGGTTTGTCATATAAGGCTTTTATTATGTTGAAGTATGATTCTTCTCTTCCCACTTTGCTGAGCATTTTTATCAGAAAAGGGCGTTGGACTTTGTCAAATGCATTTTCTGCATAAATTGATATGATTATGTGATTTTTGTCTCTCAGATTTTTTTAAGTGGTATATCACATTTATTGATTTGCTGATATTGTACCAGCCTTGTATCCCTGGAATAAATCCCATGGGTCATGGTGTATGATCTTTCCAATGTAATGCTGGATCCAGTTTGCTAGAATTTTGTTGAGGATTTTAGCATCTATGTTCATCAGGGATATTAATCTGTAATTCTCTTTCTTTGTGGTGTCTTTATCTGGTTTTTTGATTAGAGTAATGCTGGCTTCATAGAAAGAGTTTGGAAGTGTTCCTTCCTCTTGAATTCTTTGGAATAGTCTGAGAATTATTGGTTTTAGTTCTTCTTTGAATGTTTGGTAAAACTCCCCTGTGAAGCCATCTGGCCCAGGGCTTTGTCTGCTGGAAGCTTTTCGATTATTGTTTCAATTTCATCAGTAGTTATTGGCCTATTCAGGGTTTTTTTAATTCTTCCTGATTGAGTTTTGGAAGGTTGTATTTTTCTAGGAATGTGTCCATTTCATTGAGGTTGTCCAGTTTGTTGGAGTAGAGTTGTTTTTAGTATTTTATTACAATCTTTTGTATATCAGTGGGGTTAGTTTTTACTTCACCTCTTTCACTTCTGATTTAGTTTATTTGGGTACTTTGTCTTTATTTCTTGGTGAGCCTGACTGGAGGTTCATCAATCTTGTTTATCCTTTCAAAGAACCAGCTATTGGTTTCATTGATCTTTTGTATTGATTTTTGGTCTCTATGTCATATATTTCTGCTGTGATCTTTATTATCTTCTTCCTTCTGGATACTGTGGGCTTTCTTTTTGTGCTCTCACTAATTCTTTAAGTTGCAAGGTTAGGTATATATTGCCATTTTTTCTTGCTTTTTGAGATAGGCCTGTAGAGCTTTGGACTTTTCTCTCAGTACTGCTTTTATTGTGTCTCATAGGTTTTGTATTGTTGTGTTTTCATTGTCATCTGTTTCCAGGATGCTTTTTATTTCTTCTTTGATCTCCTGGTAACCCAATCATTGTTTAATAGCATGCTATTTAGCTTCCGAGTGTTTGATATTTTCATTGTTTTTATTGTAGTTGAGTTTTAGTTTTATGTCATTGTGATCTGAGAAGATGCTTGTTATGATTTCTATTCTCTTGAATTTGAAGAAACTTTTCTTGTGTCCTAGTATGTGGTCTATCGTTGAAAATGTTCTGTGTGCACTGGAGAAGAATTCATATTCTGTAGCTTTGGGGTGAATATTCTGAAGAAGTCAATTAAGTCCATCTGATCTAGTGAATCATTTAGGATTGCTGTTTCTTTGCTGATTTTTTGTTTAGAGGATTTATCTAGTGGTGTCACTGGGATATTAAAGTCCCCTACTATGACTGTATTGCTATCTATCTCTCTCTTGATATCTTCCAGAAGGTTTTTTTTTTTTAATGTATTTTGGTGCTCCTGTATTGGGTGCCTATATGTTTACCAGAGTTATATCTTCTTGTTGAATTGCTCTCTTTAGTATTATGTACTGGCCTTCCTTATCTCTTTTATGGCTTTTATTTTGAGGTGTATTTTGTCACATATAAGTAATTCAACCCCACTTGCATGAAAACATTTTTCCTATCTTTTCACTATAGTCTGTATGAATCCTTTATTCTGAGGTGGGTCTCTAGCAGATAAAAATATATAGGTCATGTTTTCTATCCATTCAGCTACCCAATGTCTTTTGACTGGAACATTTAATCCATTTATGTTTCATGTTATTATTGATAACTACTTGTTTGTTGTCATTTTTATTCTTAATGTTTGTGTTTCTTCTTGCCTTTCGCTCCTTTTAGCATTTTTGCATTGCTGGTCACAAACTCCCTTATCTCTTTTTTGTCTGTGAAGCTCTTCATTTCCCCTTCAATTTTGAATGACAGCCTTGCTGGGTATAGTATTCTTGGATTCAGTTCCTTGCTTTGCATCAATTTGTATATTTCATTCCATTCCCTTCTGCCTGGTGTGTTTCTATTGAAAAATCAGTTAATATTATAATGGGAGATCCCTTGTAGGTAACTTTCTGTCTCTCTCTGGCAGCCTGTAAGATTCTTATTTTGTCATTGATGTTTGCCAATTTAATTATGAAGTGTCTTGGTGTCAATCTTTTTGTGTTCATCTTGTTTGGGACTCTATGTGCTTCTTGGGCTTGTGTAGTTTTTTCTTGTCAATATCATGGAAGTTTTCTGTAATTATTTCTTCAAACAAGTTTTCTATTCCTTGCTTCTCTTCCTCTCCTTCTGGTACCGCTATTATGCAGATGTTGTTTCATTTTGTGTTGTACCAAACCCCTCTTAGGCTCTCCTCTTGATTTTTAAATTTTCTTTCCAGTTGCTGTTGTGTTTCTGTGTTTTTTCCTATCTTGTATTCTAATTCACTGATGTGGTCCTCAGCATCTTCTAGTCTACTGTTTAAGGCTGTCATTGTGTTCTTTATTGCAGCTATGTTGTTCTTCATTTCCTCTTGGTTCCTTTTCATGTTGGTGACATTCTCATTCAGTTCCTTACAATTCTCATTGAGCTGTGTGTATTTCTCATACAGCTGTTTGAGCATCCTTAAAACCATTACGCTGAATTTTTCTCTGACATGTTACTTGCCTCCATTTCATTTAACTCCCTTACTGGTAATTCCTCTTTTCTTTCCTTTGGGGATTTCCTTTTTGTCTCCCCATAGTTTGCTGTAATGGTTTAATTGTTTCTGTTTCCTAGATCTGACCACTTTGCTACCCAGGCTCTTTCTGGGATGGTGCTACTGGTGTGATCTCTCAGGTCTCTGGGGCTTGGTAATCTAGTGTAGCTCCCTACTTTAGTTATTTGGGTTCTCTTGATGTAGGCCTAGGATCTGGAAAGGCACAACTGTAGTGTGCAGAAGTTAGCAGCTGGGCAGGGGGATGTCCCAATTTTTGCTTCCTTGCACCCTTGATTGAAATAGTACATGATCAGTGGGCGCTCATAAAGGCACCCAGGAGCTGTCTGTTGGGGTGGTGGTGCTCAGGAGGCCTGCACTCTGGAAAGGCGTGATTTTGGTGTTCAGAGTTCTGTAGCTGTGGGGTGGGAAGACTCAGTTTTTGCTGCTGCCTCCATGGATGGATACACTTGCACCCTGTGGTAGCTCACAGGGTTGCCTGTGGTGCATTTGCCAGCAGGGCACACTGATGCACTCTGAAGGGTTCTGGCACTGGAGCCATGCAATCGAAATGTCTGTGGGCAGGTATCCTGGAAGAGGGAATTCAGAATTTCTACTGCCAGGACATTATGACCTTGTTTGGATAAGAGTGAGCCCAGTGGGTGCTCATCGCAACATCCAAGAGCTGCCTGTGGAGCAGTGGGCTTGGGAGGCCTGTGTGCTGGAAAAGCTTCACTGTAGTGTCCAGAGTTCTACAGCTGTGGGGTTGGAAGACTCAGTTTTTGCTGCTGTTCCTATGATTGGATATGCATGCTCCCAGTGGCAGCTCACTGAGGCACCCAGAGTGCATTTGCCAGTGAGGCCCACTGACGCACTCTTAAGGGCCCTGGAGCTGAAGCCACACAATCAAGGTGTCTGTGGGCAGGTATCCAGAAAGAAGGAATTCAGAATTTCTACTGTGGGGCAGTGCATCCTTGTTTGTATAAGTTTTCACCCATTGAGGGTTCACAGCAGCACCCAAGAAAAGTCTGTGGAGTGAATGGGTTCAGGAGGCCCGCCATCTGGAAAAGCGTGACTGTGGCAGTGTGTTTGCCCGCACGATGCACTGTTGCACTCTGAGGGGCCCTGGCGCTGAAGTCGCATGACTGAGGTGTCTTTGGGTAGGTATCCAGCATGAGTGAATTCAGAATTTCTACTGCTGGGGCAGTGCATCCTTGTATGTATAAAATCGAGCCCAGTGGGGGCTCACAGGGGGCATCCAAGAGCTGCCTGTGGAGCAGTGGGTTCAGGAGGCCTGCATGCTGGAAAAGTGTGACTGTGGTGTCCGGATGTCTGCCACTGGGGAGGAGGAAGTTGCATTTACTGCTGCGAGAGCAGTGCACCTTTGGAGGTGGAGGTCCTAGTGTCTACAAGTCTACTGGTGGGGCAGCAGGATTTTGGTTGGAGTTGCTGCCGGGTTGCAGGTAGTGTCCAAGGGTTATTTGGGTGATGGTGTTGATGAGTTCCTAGAAGAGGCTGCTCTCCCCTTCAAGATGGTGTGGGCTCCATGCCTGAGTTGTGCAGCCCTGGGAGTGTCCACAGTGGTGGTAGGTTCTCCCCATCCAAGAGAGCCTGGTCTACCAGCTCTTGCTGCTCCTGCCAGATTTAACTGTCACACACACACACACACACACACACACACACACACACACACTTTTCTTTCACCCCCTCACTCACTCACATCCTCTCTCTCACCTCCGTCCTGCCATCTACCATCTTAGGAATTCCTTCAGTCTAATTTAATTTATTTGCATGTGCCTATCCAATTTTCCCAACACCATTTATTGAAGAGACTATCGTGACTCCATTGTATGCTCTTGCCTGCTTTGTCAAATAGTAATTGAGTATAATGGCTTGGGTCAATTTCTGGGTAATCTATTCTATTCCATTGGTCTTTATGTCTGTTCTTGTACCAGTACTAGGCTGTTTTGAGAACAATGGCTTTATAATAAAACTTTATATCTGGTATTGTGATCCCTCCAACTTTGTTCTTCTTTCTCAGGATTTCTCTGGCTATTCAGGGTCTTTTTCTTTCCCAAAAGAATTTTTGGAGAGTTTGTTCTAGGTCTGTGAAATATGCTGTTGCTATTTTATAAGAATTACATTGAATCTATATATTGCTTTGGGTAGAATGGATATTTTAATAATGTTAATTGTACCAATCCATGAACATGGTATATTCTTCCAATTGTTTTACATCTTTTTCTGTCTCTTTTTTCAACATCCGGTAGTTTTCTCTGAGTACTGGTATTTTACCTCCTTATTTCATTTTATTCCTAGGTATCTTAATTCTTTTGTTGCAATGGTAAGTGGGATTTATTTAGTGTCTCTTTCTGTAAATTCATTATTGGTGTATAAAAATGCCATAGATTTCTGGGTTTTAATTTTGTATCCTGCTACATTGCTGAATTCATTTATAAATGTAGTTTTATTTTTGATGGAACCTTTAGGGTTTTCTATGTACAATAAAACGTCATCTGTGAATAATGACAGTTTTGCTTCTTCTTTTCCAATTGGATACCTTTTATTTCTATTTCCTTTCTGATCACCAAGGCTGGCACTTCTAGTACTATGTTCAATAGGAATGGTTAAATTGGGCATCCCTGTCTTGTTCCTGTTCTTAGGGCAAATGGTTTTAGGTTTTGCCCATTGAGTATGATGTTGGCTGTAGGTTTGTCATATAAGGCTTTTATTGTGTTTAAGTATGATCCCTCTATTTCCACTTTGCTGAGGGGTTTTATAAAAAAAAGGGGGGGGGGAGTGTTGGAGGGGATATAAAATGGTGGAGATGTAAGTGGATGCTGCACAGACATGCTCCCAGGACCAAACTGGAATTACAACTAAAATACAGAAAAACTTCCTGAATAATCAACAGAAGATTCCCTGGTGAGAATCCTGATAACCAAGGACCAAAAGTGGGGACCACATAGAGACTGGAAGGAGGGGCAGAGATGTGAAAAGGCTGTCCAGGCAACTGAATTTCCAGAGAGATAATGAAGAGGAAACTGGTCTTGCAAGGTGTGCA
>NW_006292290.1:236938-237259 GCF_000327345.1 Myotis davidii | reverse complement strand
GGGACCTCAACACCTGGGCCCCTTCCTGTAAGCCCATGAAAGGGAGCAGAACCATATCTGCAAGACAAAGACCCCAGAAGGTTATAAAAAGTGAAGCCCTCTGGTTGTTTTTTCACTCTGATTTGGAAATTATTCCTGGAGCCCACTAGTGTTAATAAACATGGTCCCTCCCTTTCTTTAGGAAGCGTGCTTGGTATTTCTTTGGTCTTCTGCAACATTTGGTTCCCTGACCGAGAAGCTAACAATTTTTGGCTCTTGCCTCCGGTGAGTGGACGAGGTTTGGGGCCCAGAGGCACGGGACAGGTCTTCTGAAGACGCGTA
>NW_006292290.1:203085-232017 GCF_000327345.1 Myotis davidii | reverse complement strand
ATTGTTCTCTTTAAAAAAGTTTTAATAAAGTTGAGGAGGAAACTGGTCTTGCAAGGAGTGTCAGGCCATAAAGACTGTGAACAATGCACTGCCCTGGGGCAGGGCTGGGGTCATTATCGCTGGCCCCAGGACAGATCATCGGATATGGCCTGGGGACCTCCAACACCTGGGGGCCTTCCTGTAAACCCATGAAAAGGGGCAGAGCCATATATGCAAGACAAAGATCCCAGAAGGTTATAAAATGTGAAGCCCTCTGTGTGTTTCTTCACTCTGATTTGGAAATTATTCCTGGAGCCCACTAGTGTTAATAAACATGGTCCCTCCCTTTCTTTAGGAAGCGTGCTTGGTATTTCTTTGGTCTTCTGCAACATTTGGTTCCCTGACCGAGAAGCTAACAATTTTTGGCTCTTGCCTCCGGTGAGTGGACGAGGTTTGGGGCCCAGAGGCACGGGACAGGTCTTCTGAAGACGCGTACTGCTGATTTTAGCAGAATTGAACCAGGGGGAACTCTGGGCGCTCCCAGACCTCAGCCCAGGACCCAGCCAGCATCTGGAGAAAGAGGACGGACACCTCTGGACCTGTTGACAAAATCAGTAAGGTAGGGGCCCCAGTCAGTCGGGCCCACTCCAAGTGAGTGGAAGGGGGAACTTGATCACCTCCCTGGAAGTCATAGGACTTTGTCAGGTAAATCAGGAATCAGGACTCCAGAAGTGAGTAAATTCAGATTCGATTAGGGAATTATGGGTTCACTCTTCTGTTTGTTTGTGTGTGGGAATAGCCAATTTGCTACTGAGAAGGGGAGCTGGAATGCTTTCTCAACTCCTCCGGTAGGTTCTCACTGAGACGTCGGTCGAGAATTTTGTTCTGGGGCATGGGTGCCGGGAGTGCCCCCAGGCCCATGTGGGGAGTTGGCCATTATCTGCTCAGCTCCAGTCTGGGCTAGTCTACTGAAAGTCTGTGAGTAAGGATGTTTGTCTGTCTTGGCATAATTATCTGCTGATTAACTGGTCTGTGTGAAAGCAAAAGCTACTTTGCTTTTCTGTTTGCTCATCTGGTTAAAACGTTTGATTTACTGAAGGCTGAACCCATGATGGTCTGCAAAAGTTGAGTTAAGTTTTCTCAGAGACATTTGCTCTCTATCAAAGAGGGGTAGTTGATAAAAATTTCTGTCTATGTTTGTGTACTAGGGGCTTTGGTTTGGTCTGTGATTTTGCTGTGTTAGGTTGAAATTTTGGAATTCTGGGGTAGATTTAAAGGTACTTGCGGCTTTTCTTGTCTCTTTTGGCTGGCTGGGACTTTCAGGGGCGGGGCTCACAGCTCTGAAAGGCAGAGGGATTTTACCCGCCCTGCCCCTGTCTGTGCTGATTAAGGATCTATTCTTTAAGGAGACCCTCCAGACTTTTAGTAAATTTCCCTGCACCCTTGTCTGTCTCTCACCACTGGTCATCATGGGGTTGGGACAAAATAAACCCATTGTTCTCAATTGCATGTTGGAAAATTTTGAAAAGGGTTTTATTGAGGACAATGGTATTAAAATGAACCCCAAAACATGAGGAAATTTTGTGAATTAGAATGGCCAGCCTTTGGGTCAGCTGGCCTGCACCCTTGTCTGTCTCTCACCACAGATCATCATGGGGTTGGGACAAAGTAAACCCACTGTTCTCAATTGCATGTTGGAAAATTTTGAAAAGGGTTTTATTGAGGATTATGGTATTAAAATGAACCCCCAAACACTGAGGAAATTCTGTGAATTAGAATGGCCAGCCTTTGGGGTTGGCTGGCCCCCGGAAGGCTCTTTGGATGTAGGACTGGTCAGTGCCGTCGGGAATGTAGTCACAACAGACAGGTCAGTTCCCTTACATAGACAGCTGGTTAGGAATTGCTCAAACCTTGCCGCCTTGGGTCCGGTTCTGTAAGGTTTTAATAGTAGGAGAAAAGACACAGGTCTCTCAGAAGGGAACCTAACCCCTTGGTCTGCCAGGATAACATGAGGAAGTCCTGCTAGTTTTACCATCTCCATATGTGCCACAGGCAGCACCAAGTGCTTCCCCAGCTGGTCTGAAAGGTCCACAAACACCACCCCTTTCTGTTCCTCTTCAACCAGGCTCTCCAGAGCCAGTGGGGCGGCACTTGCGTTCAGCCGATCAAGGGCCCAGGCCACAACCAGCACGTCAGATGTCTCTAAGGGTGGGAGATTCAAGGTGCCAAGCAGTTAGTGAAGATGGGACCTTGCAGGAGGAAGGGCCAGTCTATTATTATCAGCCCTTTACCACCAGTGACATCTTGAATTGGAAACATCACACCCCAGCTTATTCTGAAAAACTTCAGGCCATGATAGACCTCATAAAAACTATCTTCCAGACCCAGAAGCCCACCTGGGTGGGCTGCAAGCAGCTCCTTTTCACATTCTTTAACACTGAGGAGCGCATGAGAGTAGTAACAGAGGTTCAGAAGCGGCTCCAGACCCAGGCCCCGGCAGGAATATTATATACAGACAGATGGGCCAGGAAGGCCTTCCCAGATGAGGAACCCGATTGGAACCTGAACTCAGAAGATGGAAGGACTGGGCTAGAAACATATTGGCTGGCCTTCCTCCAGGGGTCAGGGCTGGAGCCAAGAAGCCCACCAACAAGGCTAAAATCTCTGAGGTTTTCCAGAAGCCTGATGAAAATCCAGCAGCTTTCTATGAGAGACTATGTGAGGCATACCAGATCTACACCCACTTTAGATCTGAGGACCCAGAAAATCAAACCATGGTAAATGCCATTTTTGTAGGCCAAGCCCAGCTTGACACCAGAAGAAAATTACAGAAACTGGAAGGGTTTGAAGGGAAGAATGCTACTGAACTGCTAGAGATAGCTAACAAGGTTTTCACCAGTTGAGACCGTGCAGCAAGAAAGGAGGAAGAAAAGAGAATACAAAAAAGGGCCAATGTAATAGCAGTGGCTTTTAGAGGCTCAGACTCCCAGAAAGATCAGCAAGGATACAGACCAGGGGGAAAAGGAAGAGCAAGCCTGAGACAAGACCAGGGTGCCGATTGTAAGGAAACAGTACACTGGAAGAATGAATGTCCCAAATGGCAAAATAAAAAGACTGGGCCCCTTTTCCCGCCCAGTTGCTATCAACCAGAGCCACCTGAAGCAGATCTCATTGGGCTAGCAATGGCTGATTCTGACTAGGACAGACCAGGCTCACTTCAGCTAGGCCCCCACGAGCCCATGGTCAGAATGAAAATTGGGGGCCAGACTGTGGACTTTATGGTTGATATGGGAGCTGAGCATTCAGTAGTCACTCAGAAAGTAGTGCCTAGGGAAGGGACCTCCCCAATGATCCTGTCTTTAGCAGTGCCAAGGGAGGAACAATAGAGCCTTTATACCCCCCAGACAAAGGCCTCACCATTAGAACCTGAATTAGAGAAGGAATTCCCGCTGGTCTGGACAGAAGGGAATCCTCCAGGCCTGGCTCAGGACCACGCCCCAGTGTTAATTGGATTAAAGCCTGAGGCACAGCCTGCTAAAATCTGCCAATATCCAATTCCAAGGGAAGCACACCTAGGAATCCAGGTTCACTTAGACCAGCTGCTTCAGTGGGGACTTGTTAAAAGATTCAGGTCTCCATGGAACAAGCCTCTCGTGCCTGTTAAAAAGCCTGGGACTAATGACTACCGCCCGGTGCAGGATCTACGGTCTGTTAATGAAGTTGTTATAACCCTGCATTCAGCACTGCCAAACCCCTACATTCTTCTGG
This sequence comes from Myotis davidii, assembly GCF_000327345.1. Classification (NCBI taxonomy): domain Eukaryota; kingdom Metazoa; phylum Chordata; class Mammalia; order Chiroptera; family Vespertilionidae; genus Myotis; species Myotis davidii. Next base: position 228,270 of record NW_006292290.1, on the reverse strand, counting down.
GACTCATCTCATCAAAGACCGAATGGTTTACATGCCTAATCTGAAAGATGCCTTTTTTCTGTCTTCGATTAGCACCTTTCTTCACTTTTGAATGGGAAAACCCAACTACAGGCGCCAAGGAGCAGTTCACCTCGACCAGACTGCCACAGGGGTTCAAGAACTTCCCTACTCTTTTTAGTGGAGCACTAGCATCTGATCCTTCTAAGTTCTCAGGACAGGAGTTGGAGTGTATTCTACTCTTGTATGTAGACGACCTCCTACTGGCCAGCTCCACACGAGCTCAGTGTTGGAGGGGAACACAAGCGCTTCTGAGACTACTAACTGAAACAGGTTATTGGATGTCTAAGAAAAAGGCACAGATTTGTCAGAAAGAAGTCAAGTATCTAGGCTTACAGATCACCCAAAGGAAACGAAGGCTAGGGACTGAAAGGAAGCAGGCAGTATGTGCCATCCCAGTCCCTAGCACCAGGTGGCAGATTCGGGAATTCCTGGGAGTGGAAGGATTCTGTCGAGTTTGGATCCCAGGGTTTTCAGACCTGGGATTTGAAAGCCTCTCTATGAAGCTTTAAGAGGAGAAGAGAAGGCACCCATAGACTGGGGTCCCGAACAGGAGAAAGCCTTCATCACCATAAAGGCAAAGCTCACTGAGGCCTTGGTACTAGGGCTACCAGATGTGATGCGAGGCTTTAATCTTTTTGTTCACAAGAACAGCGGGGTAGCCCTAGGAGTTCTAACTCAGGAGTTTGAACCCTTTCAAAGTCCAGTAGCCTATTTCTCCAAGCGGATTGACCCAGTTGCCTCTGGTGGCCCCCATGCCTCAGGGCCCTTGCAGCCACGGCATTATTAGTCAAGGAAGCAGATAAGCTTACCTTAGGACAAAACTTAAATGTAAAAATACCTCATGCGGTTGTCACCCTGATGGAAGCAAGGGACAGCGCTGGCTGACTCATGCTCTAATGACTCAGTATCAAGGGCTGTTATGTGAGAATCTGAAGGTACAATTAGAAGCAGTGAGAACACTTAATCCTGCCACCTTTCTACCCATCATTGAGGGGGCTCCTGAGCATGATTGCCTGGAAGTCTTAGAGGAGGTTTCTTCCAGCCTGCTAGACCTAAGGGATAGGCCCCTGCAAAACGCAGACTTGGTATTGTTCACAGATGGCAGCAGCTTCTTAGATGAAGGGAAAAAAAATGAGCTGGCTATGCAGTGGTATCAAACTTTGAGATAATTGAAGCACAGGCCCTGCCTAAAGGATGGTCAGCACAAAGGGCAGAACTTTGGGCCCTAGTAAGAGCCCTAGAACTCAATAAGAATAAGCATGCCAACATCTACACTGACTCATGCTATGCCTTTGCTACCCTGCATGTCCATGGGGCCATATATAAGGCAAGGGGGCTCTTGACAGCAGGAGGAAAAGGAATAAAAAATCAGAATGAAATTTTAAAGTTACTAGAAGCAGTCTGGGAGCCTAAGGAAATAGCTTTCATCCATTGCAAAGGTCACCAGAAAGGGAAAGACTCAGTATCAGAAGGAAACCAGCATGCTGACACCGCAGCCAAGCTGGCTGCTAAAGAACAAGCAGCACCGGCACAGATCATGTTGGCCCTTGAATTACCTGTACCTCTGAAATACACTCCTCAGAAAGAGAAATGGGCCAAGAAAGAAGGGGGCAAGAGAACAATGGGAGGCTGGTGGATACTCCCACATCATAGGGTCTATGTCCCAGAACAGTTAGCCCATAAGATAGTCCCTCTAGCAGCATGAAATCACTCATTTAGGAAAGGCTTCCCTAGAAGCTTTGTTAGGCAGGTACTAGCTGATTTACCATCTACCTTCCTTGTGTGCCTCAGTCTCTCAGTGTTGCCTCCTCTGTGCTCAGAACAATGTTAAGCAGGGTCCTGTGGGACTGATAGGAGTTCAGCGCTATGGCCAAGCTCCTTTTGAGGACTTAGAAGTAGATTTTACAGAAATAGGGCCTACCAGAGGGAATAAATACCTGCTATTCTTTGTTTTCACCTTTTCAGGTTGAGTCAAGGCATATCCCACTTGCACTGAAAAGGCGAGAGGAGTCACTAAGGCATTGCTGAAGGATATAATTCCACGGTATGGAATGCCTCTGATCATAGGGTCTGATAATGGCCCAGCCTTTGTAGCAGAAATAGTACAACAGGTAGCCAAGGCTTTAGGAATTAAATGGAATCTACATACAGCTTACAGGCCTCAGAGTTCAGGGAAAGTGGAGAGCATGAACCAGACTCTAAAACAGACTATGGCTAAATTATGCCAAGAGACAAGCTTACCCTGGATAGATATCTTGCCTCTTGTACTCCTGCGGGTATGCTGTACCCTAAGGGCCAGGGTAGGTTTCTCTCCCTTTGAAATTCTATACTGTATACCCATTTCCTTAATTCAACCAAAGGGAGATTTGGGGGATATAATGAACTTAGAAATCCAGAGTGACTGACTACCCATCTCCCTAGGAACAGCTGTACATCCTTATAAACCTGGAGACCAGGTTTGGATAAAAGATTGAAAAAAGGATCCCCTCAAGCTTTCCTGGAAGGGACCCTATCCAGTCATATTAACCACCCCCTCAGCTCTTAAGGTTGCAGGACTAAACACCTGGATCCACCACTCCTGGGTGAAGGCAGCCCACCAGCGGAGTGACATCCAGTCTGAGTGGAAGGTGACCTCTGACAGAAGCATCCCCTGCAGATCACCCTCAAGAAGACAGCAGACCTGGCTGAACAACTTGCTCCAAAGAATTCAGATAACACCCTGCTGAATTCTCCCTAACACTAATCTTTCTTTCTTATCTCCTCCTAATGTAACATGCTCTAGTATTTCTGGATAATCACTGGTTTTATCTAATAATTCTTATTTTGTCTTTTTATGAGTGCCAGCGGAATCCAAGACTAGGAGGAGAACTCATCTGCTCTTACTGGGACACAGAAGCACCATAAAATTATTGCTCCCCACACAGCAAGGAAACAAAGGCCTTATCATAAAATGTTGGATTATACCTTGTCACGCTAGACCAGGTAGTCCACGAGAAAACCCAATCAAGCCAGGTTTTTGTTCGTTGTACTTATCAGCCTGTGGCATATTATGACTCTACTACCAAATGCACGTGGGGGGTGGGGGGGTAATTGTATTGTATATGACCTGTCATGGCCAATGTGTAGCTAACTAATGTTGCTCCTATTTGTTTCAGCAGTACGCAGGGCCAACATCCAACAGGTCACCTCCCAGATGAATTATGCAATTCTACCCTCAAGGCTGCCCCCTGCCCCCTGCAGGAACATTCTATGCATGTGGGACCACTGCTTACCTCTGCCTGCCTGAGACCAGAAGAACTTCCTACAAACCCCTCTGAGAGGAAGAAGCGGGATGCTAACCCCTTGGTCATCGTCCCTTACCAGCAGGAAGTAGCTAAGAGCAGTCATCACCCCTGTTCACCATAACATCCCATGGTTGTTGCTCCACAAGGCTAAAAGAAGCTTGTGGGACAAGGGGTGGGGAATGAGGAAGAAACTGGTCTTGCAAGGTACCCCCAATACCTGGGGGCCTTCCTGTAAGCCCATGAAAGGGGGTGGAACCATATATGCAAGACAAAGACCCCAGAAGGTTATAAAATATGAATCCCTCTGCATGTTTCTTCACTCTGATTTGGAAATTATTCCTGGAGTCCACTAGTATTAATAATTGGGGTCCCTCCCTTTCTCTAGGAAGCGTGCTTGGTATTTCTTGGTCTTCTGCAACAATATATCAACTATGGGGAGTTTCTACTGAGAACTCTGCGGTCTAATACCCAAGCTGGGATCCCCAACAGAGAGCAGCAGAACACAGAAGGGTAGACCCATAATATCTGGCTCTGAAAAACAGCGGGTTTCTGCCTGCAGGGACAGACTACTGGAAATTCAGGCACACTATTAAAGGGTCAACACACAAAATTCCCTGTGGAGCTACACACCGTGTGCTCCAGCAGAGGATGGGTAGAGTGTATTGGAGCTGTGTGAGCAGAATCCAGGATTGGGGGCTCTGGGGTTAAAGCTCAGAAAGCAGATACCCCAGTTTCCTGTGCTGAGTCATTCCCTCACACTGCAGAGGTCTTCTTTCTCAGGCATATATTTTCCATACTGTGATCTTGCCTGGGAGGAAGACATTTGATCCACCCTATTGGGAAAAAAACCTTACCCCAAAGTGCAGAGTTTCTAAGGCCAATTAAGAGATTGAGAATAACAATTAGCCTCCAGGCAGAAGAAATTGTCCCAACCTGTTGGAAAAAAAACAAAACAAACAAACAAACAAAACTCTTTGCACACCCATGGACGATTGCCTGAGGACAATTCAAGAGAAAATCCTATCAGTTTGTAGGTAAAGGCAGTCTCTGGAGGCTTTGAATCTTTGCCTGATTAAATTAGTAAGAAATATCATTTGGCACTTTCCTGCATTAGAAATTAAGAGTCAAAGTAGATCTAACTAGTAAATAGTCACAAACCAAAACAGAGAGCCAAAATGAGGAGACAAAGAAACAACCCCCAAATGAAAGAACAAGGGAAAGCTCCAAAATAAGAGATAAATAAAACAAAGATAAGAAATTTATCTAATACAGAGTTCAGATTAATGATAGTAAAGATGCTCAACAGCATGAGAAAAGATATAGTAACTATGAAAACAGAAATAAAGAATAACATACCACAAATGAAGAACACATTTGAAGGAATACACAGTAGATTAGGGGAAGCTGAGGATCAAATCAGTGAATTAGAAGACAGGGTTGAAAAAAATCACTCCATCAGAGAACCAAAAGGAAAAAAAGAAAACAATTAAAAAAACAGGAGGACAGCTTAAGGGAGCTGTGGGAAAATGTGAAACATAACAATATTCAAGAGGCAGATGTGCCAGCAGAGGTAGGAAGGGAGAAAGGAATAGAGAAAGTAGTTGAAGAAATAATGGCAGAAAACTTTCCTAACCTGGTGAAGGAAAAAGTCACATAAGTTCAGGAGGCACAGAGAATACCAAGTAATAAGAAACCAAACAGGCCCATGCCCAAACACATCATAATTAAAATGCCAACAATGAAAGACAAAGAGAGAATCTTAAAGGCAGCAATAGAAAAGCAAACTGTGACCTACAAAGGAGCTCCAATAAGGCTGACACCTGATTTCCCATCAGAATCTCTACAGGCCAGAAGGGAATTGCATGAAGTTCACAAGGTAATAGAAAGCATGCATCTGAAACCAAGATTACTATATCCAGTAAGACTATCATTCAAAATAGATGGTCAAATAAAGAGCCTCCAGGATAAAAAAGGCTAAAGGAGTATATCACCACCAAGCCAGCATTATAAGAATTGCTAAAGGGACTGCAGTAATGAGAATAAATACAGAGAGAAACCTAGGCACACAGAATTATGATGGAAATAAATAAGTACCTGTCAGTGACAACCTTAAAAGTGAAAGGGTTAAAGAGAATAAAACAGGGCAGAGAAAAACTTATTGTGCTTAGCAGATATCTTGCAGAAAGCTTGCAGTCTTGAGCACAACATAGCTCAGATACCAGAAGACACCTGGCATGGGAGGAATCAAGGACAGAGCAGACCCTTATAGACAGCAAAAAATTAATAAAACCTTATCTCTCCCTGCTCTCTTCCTGATGCCTTTCTCAGTCTCAGCCCACCTGACGCCAGTTGCCTGGAATAAAATCTCTTTTGAGACATTATGGCCTCATGTCATAGGTGTGGGAGACCCTGGCCCACTTTGAACCTTTCATTTTGTGCCAAAACCCAGGAAGGCCTAGTGAAGGGTCTGGTAAGAGCCATCACAGGGTTCTAGCAACCGGGCATTTGGCACTCAGAGAGGTCATGATTGTCTGGCTCCTGAGCCTTCTTTGTGTCTGGGAAAGCCCCCCAGCCACACTCCTTCAAGGCTGAACTTCTGCTGAACTAGCGACACTTACTTAGCGCCCCCTAGCCTTCCTTCGGACTGGTCTGGGTTGTACTTGTGACTGGATAGTGGACCTCTCCTTGCCTCCTCCTGCATCAACACCAAGCATATATTCATAGATAAGTGGCTTAAGTCTGTTTTCCTCCGTCCTGACTGTCATGTAATTTTGGGTTTGGAGTCAGGCTCCAGGCTGATACTGTTCAGCTGGCCCCACTGAAATCCAGTGCTGGTCAGGACAAGTCTTCTGGGGGAACCAGGTTCCCTTGCCCACTCTCCTGATGGGAACGTTAGGGGGAGACGGGAATGCCTTTCTTGGCCTAAACTTCAGAGAAAGCAGAGCTTAAGTTACTGCCAGTCACCATGGGGAATTAGCAGTCAACCATTACCCGCACCACACCCCTGGGCTGTCTACTTTAAAGCCTTTAGATCCTAGAATTCGTGCAGGACTTCTGGCCTCAGGAAAACAGCACTTTCAATTTCCAAGTTCTAACTAACCTTGACAATTCTGCTGCAGACAAGGCAAGTGATCTGAGATCCTGTATATCCAGGCTTTTTTACACTCAAGGACACATCCTTCTCTCTGTAACAGCTGCTCTCCCTCACAGATTTTTCCTTCTTTACTCTCAACCCCCAGAGGATCTCAAATTCCCCTCCTCCTTTACCACTTTTGATCTCGCTGACTATCTCCTGGTCCTCCAGCCTATGGCTCCTCCGTCTCAGCAGCCTAAAAGCCTACCACCCTACACAGCAAAACCCACCACCACCATCCCATCTCATACCTGCTCCTGAGCAGTTTTGGCTCTCTTCCTCCCTCCACTCGGGCACTAGCCTTAAAGTACCCCCTTTGAGAGATTGCTGGTACCAAATCTGGCATCATGTCCAGGGCCAAGCAGATACCCTCCACTGGCAGGCCCCCTGACCCCTCCAGTCAGAGCGTATGCTGTCCCTAACAAGGACCCACAATGGAACTACCAGGAAGGGCAGGCAGGTCGCAGGTCTTGGGACGACATAATTCTCTACTTGCTAGAAGGACTGAAAAACGCAGCTCACGAAGCAGTTAATTATAAAAACTTAGCAAAGGTCATCCAGGCTAGACAAAAATCTGGCAGTCTTCCTCTCTCGCCTTACACAGGCCATAAGAAAATACACCAATCTTGACCCTACAAACCCAGAAGGAACAACCCCCCAACAAGACATTTTAAACATGACCTTTAAGGTCTTTAATAATAGAGACAAGGAGATCCAAATCCGAAAACAAAAGTGAGATCAGGCCAAGACTAAAGCCCAGACAAAGGCCTTTCAGCTCCTAGTCACCACTCTCATAACCCCAAAGGAAGTGCTAGTCCTCCAACCAAAAGTAAGTTAAGGGCTAAGCCTCCTCCAGGCCCATGCTTCAAATGCAATGAGAGGACACTGGACCAAGTCCTGCCCAAACCCAAGACCCCCGCCTGGGCCCTGCCCAAGGTGAGGAAGGGAAAGTCTCTGGAAATCAGACTGTAGTCTGGACCTTAGCAAGGCCACCCTCTGAATCTGGTTTGGAGCTCCAAGACCTCCTGGGACTGGCCACCAAAGACTGAAGCTGCCCAGGCCATCACCAGGACAGAGCCTCGGGTAATGATTGTGGTGGCTGGTAAGTAAATCTCCTTTTTAATTGACACTGGGGTCACTTACTCTGCCCTCTCTTAATTCTCTGGGGCCCTTGACCCCTCCTCAGTCTATTATGGGGGTTGACAAATTAGTCTCACATGCATTAGCCACCTCACCTCTACACTGCATCTTACTAAATATTCCCTTACCCACCCTTCTTGCCCTACCAAAATGGTACAGACATCCCCTCATAAAGCCCAGTTGCCTCAAACAATAGTAACCTAATTCAGTTTCACTCTCACCCCACAAAGTCACACCATTCCTTAGACTGTACATGCTATATCTCCTCCATCACTGTACCCTCTTCTAAACAAGAAATACTCTTCTTTTTCAGGCTTGCTAGGTACTCTCACCTCTGAGTTCCCAATTTCAGTTTTCTTATGAAGCTCTTCTATAATGTAACATGGCAAAAGGATTCCTCACTGAGCCTTTAGATCCCAAGGCCAGCATTTTCACCCCTATAATGCTCAGAAAACTGCTCTGACCTCAGCACCTTCTCTCACACACACCCCTTCCCAAAGAACAAGTTTCTTTACTGCAAACTACAAATGCTTACTAACACATTGCAGACGGATCATGAGAATTCTCATGTTTTCATATTACACAGTGTTTTGCAAAGTATCATACCTTAAAAAGATATTACCTTGTAAGAACATGCAATAAATAAATTTAAAATGCAATGGATATTTAATTTTAAGATGTGCCTTAAACATTTATGTAAAACGTTTTTTGTACTCGTTCAATAGAAACTTATCTGACTACTGGGTAAAGCTAGCAATAAAACTACTGGTCTGCAACTTAACAGTCCAACTATTAGCAAAAGGTGAACTCATTAACACCCAAACTTTAGCATATTATCTCTAAGGAAAAAATATGGAAGTTTTAAATCCTAGTGGCTAGAGGCCTTGGAACATACTGGTAGGCCTGCTCCCTTCTCTGACCTTTTCTCCAGCCTCATATGCCTATACATAATTTACCAAAGTCTTTGGCAACTTAAAGCTTTAAAACATTACTATATTAAATGATAAACATCTAAATATTTCAACAAGTTTTAAGTTCACCTAATTTTAGCTTTTATTACAGAAAATCTATAAAGTAAATTTAAAACTGTTAATATAATGTCTTGTGCTTTGTTAAAGATATATTTCTTAAAAGTGAGAATGTTCATCAATGTCAATATAAGGAATGGTGGCTGTTTACTTTTTAATCATCATTAGAAAATTGTTTAAATATTGTAAATGACACAGGCCAGTAAGCTAGAACAAGCAGAATAGAAAAACTGAAATAATAAAACAGCAGTTCATATCCATCAAGTAAATCCTATCCTCCCTAAACCAACGACACTTAAAAATAAATAATTTAAGAATAAACCTCATCCTATCTAATAAAAGACAAAAAGGGTAATTGACCATACCTTCGCTATGCTTCACATTGGCTAATCAGGGTGATATGTAAATTGACCGCCAATCAAGATGGAATAAAATATCTTTTGATACATTATGGCCTCATGTCATAGCTGTGCGACCCCAGCCCACTCTGAACCTTTCAAAAAGTAAATGGATTAAATGTTCCAACCAAGAAGCATAGAGTATCTCAGTCCAAAATCAGTAGCCCCATCCCAGGGTACCAGTACCCAGAAGAAAAGCCCCCATAACTTCTGGCTATTAAAACTAGTGGGGATAGTGACTAAGTGAGACAAAGAGCTGCTAAAATCTCAGAAGTCTTTGTAAAGGACTGCACATGGAGTTACTCAGACTCACTTGCTCTGAGCTCCAACACTGGGCCAGCAGCTCCAAAGGAACCAGAGACTTATCAGGAGGAACTGAATTGTCTGGTATTAGGGTGAGAGCTGGGGAGGGGCAGCTTTCTTCAAAATAGAAGTACTGGCAGAGGCCATTGTTCCTTTCAACAGAGTCAGAAGGCTGGCACCATATATGAGTCTCCAACAATCTGGCTACCACTGTTTGACCTACCTTGCAGATTCCCTGAGACCATGCCCCACCCAACTTTTGGACCCACCCAAGCTTCTTCATAAGAACAACCTGTCTTGGCTCATGCTTCATAATTGCCTAACATTTCTCAAAAAGTTGCATGTTGCTTCAGCATGCCACACAAAAAGAAAAAGAAAAAGGCCTAGGGTAGCTGAATGGATAGAAAAACATGACTCAACTATATGCTGTATAACAGAGACCCACCTCGGAACAAAAGATACATAGAAGGTGAAAGTGAAGGGACGTAAAAAAAAAAATAATTCCATGCAAATGGAAAATAAAATAAAAAGCTGAAGTAGCAGTACTTATCTGACAAATAGACTTCAAAATGAAGGCCATCATAGGAGACAATAAATGTCACTAGATAATACTAAAGGGAGCGATCCAACAAGAGGATATAACCCTGGTAATCATATATGCATGCGTTATAGGAGCAGCTAAATAAAAAAAAAAAAGGACTTTAAGGGAGAGATACACAACAATACAGTCATAGTAGGGGACTTTAACACCCTGCTGACTTCACTGGATAAATCTTCCAGGAAAAAACTGAACAAGGAAACAGTGACTCTAAGGGACACTCTAGATCAGAGGGACTTAATTTACATTAAAGAAACATTTCACTCCAAAGCTGCAGAATATACATTCTTCTCAAGTGTACATGGATCATTCACAAAGATAGACCACATGTTAGGACACAAGTCTGTATAATTTCAAGAAAATTGAAATCATATCAAGCATCTGCTCAGATCACAGTGGAATGAAAATAGACATCAACTACGGTAAAAACAACCAAAACCATTCAAGCACATGGAGACTAAATCACACCTTATTAAACAATGAGTAGGTTACCAGAAGATCAATAAAAAAAATTAAAAACTTTCTGGAAACAAATGAAAATGAACACACAACTCAAAATCTCTAGTACCCAGCAAAAGAAGTCCTGAGAAGGAAGGTCATAGCACTATAGGACTACCAAAATAAAAAACCAAGAAAAATCATAAATAAAAATTAAACCCTACAACTTAAAGAACTAGAAAGAGAACAAGAAAAGCCCAGAGTAAGTAAGAGGAAGAAAATAAAAAAATAGTGGCTGTACCAGTCTGCATTCCTACTAGCAGTGTGTTAGGGTTCCTTAATCCAAAAGGAAGGAATACTTCCAACCTTTTTCTTTATGAGGCCAGCATTAACCTAATTCCAAAACCAGATAAGTGGAAGAATATACAATGTTCATGGATTGGTTGAATTAACATCATTAAAATATCCATACTACCTTGATGTAATCCCTATTACATCACAAAGAAAGAGAATTACAGGCCAATATCCTTGATGAACATAGATGCTATAATTCTCAAAAAAATACTAGTAAATAAGATCCAGCAATATATTAAAAATATCATACATCACGACCAAGCAGTGTTTATTCCAGGGAGCAAGACTGGTACAATATTTGCAAATCAACAAACATGATACATTTCATAAACAAATTGAAAGACAAAAATCACATGATCATATCAACTGATTCAGAGAAAGCGTTCAATAAAATCCAAAACCAATTTTTAATAAAGACTCTCAGGAAAGTAAGAATACAGGGAGCATCTCAAGATGATAAAGGTCATATATGACAAACTTACAGCAAACATCATACTCACTGGGCAAAAAGTAAAAACATTTTCCCTAAGAACAGGAACAAGTCAGGGATGTTGGCATTTACCACTCTTAGTCAACATAGTACTGGAAGTCTTAGCCACAGTGATCAGAAAAGAAGAAGAAATAAAGGTCATCCAAATTGGAAAGGAGGAAGTAAAACTCTTATTATTTGCAAATGACATGATATTGTATATAGAAACCCTAAAGACTCCACCATAAAATTACTATATTTAATAAATGAATTTGGCAATGTAGCAGGAAGCAAAATCAACACCCCAAAATCAGTGAATTTTTCATAAACCAATAATGAATTCTCATAAGGAGAAACTAAACAAGCAATTACATTTACCATTGCAACAAAAAAAAAAAATAAGATACTTAGGAATAAACTTAACCACAGAGGCAAAAGACCTGTACTTGGAAAACTAAGGGGTGTTGAAAAAAGAGACAGAGGAAGATATAAATAAGTGGAAGAATATACAATGTTCATGGATTGGTTGAATCAACATCATTAAAATATCCATACTACCTGAGGCAATCTACAGACTCGATGTAATCCCTATTAAAATACCAATAGCATATTTCACAGATCTATAGCAAATACTCCAAAAATTTATATGGAACCAAAAAGACCCAGAATAGCTGCAGCAATCTTGAGAAAGAAGACCAAAGTTGGAGGAATCACAATACCAGATTTCAAGTTATACTACAAAGCTTGGTACTGCACAAGAACAGGCATATAGATCAATGGAACAGAATAGAGAACCCACAAATTGACCCAAGCCATTATGCTAAATTAATATTTGACAAAGGAGGCAAGATCATATATTGGAGTCAATACAGTCTCTTCAACAAATGGTGTTGGGAAAATTGAATATGCACATGCAACAAGAAAGAATATAGACCACCAACTTACAGCATACACAAGAATAAAATAAAAATGGATAAAAGACTTCAATGTGAGACATTAAACCATAAAAATCCTAGAAAAAACCATAGGCAGTAAATTCTCAGACAACTTTCTTAGCTATATGTTTATAGATACATGACCTAGGACCAAGAAAACTAAGGAGAAAAATAAATAAATAAATAAATAAATAAATAAATAAATGAATGAATGAATGAATGAATAGGACTATATCAAAATAAAGAGTTTCTGCACAGCAAATAAACCATCAACAAAACAAAAAGGTAGCCACTGTATGGGAGAAAATATTTGTCCATAATTTAATGAAAAGGGTTAGTATTCAAAATATAAAAGGAACTCATACATTTTAACAGAAGGAAGACAAAAAATCCAATTTAAAAATGGGCAAGGCACCTAAATAGACACTTCTCCAAAGAGGAAATACAAATGACCAAGAGACACATGAAAAAATGTTCTAAAGTCACTGATCATCAGAGAGATGAAAATTAAAATGACAATGAGGTATTACCTCACACTTGTCAGAATGGCTATCACCAACAAATCAACAAATGCCAAGGGCTGGTGAGGATGTGGAAAAAAAGGGACCCAAGTACACTGCTGGTGCACCCATTATGGAAAACAATATGGAGTTTCCTCAAAAAATTAAATATGGAAATGCCATTTGACCCAGTGATCCCACTTTTAGGAATATATCTTAAGAAACCTGAAATACCAAGAATGTATACACCCCTATGTCCATAGCAGCACAATTCACAATAGCTAAGATCTTGACATAGCCCACGTGCTCATCAGTAGATGAGTAGATAAAAATGCTATGGTACATTTATACTGTAGAATACTATCTTACTAAAAGAAGCCGAGGTAATCCTCACACCACCATGCTGTGATGCCCTCACGCTGTCACAAGATGACTGCATTCAGAGCAGAGGCGGGTCCCCCATGTCCCAGCACATGCGCTATGGGGGCGGGGTCCTGGTGGCCAGTACAAGTGGCTTCCACCAGGGTTACCGTGGCCCCACATATGCAGCCTACCTCTTTGGGGCAATCAATTGAGGGGCTCCCACACTGTGAGAGGGCACAGGCCAGGCTGGGGTACCACCCCCCCCCGAGTGCATGGATTTCGTGCACTAGGCATCTAGTACAGCAATAAAAGAAAAGAATCTCTTACCCTTTGAGACAGTATTGAGGGACCTGGAGTGTATCATGCTAAGGAAAATAAGCCAGTCAGAGAAAGACAAGTATCACATGATCTCACTCATATGTGGAATCTAAGTAACAAAATAATCTGATGAACAGACTGGATCCAGAGACATGGAAGCATGGACAGAGTGGGGAATCTCTGAGGGAAGGAGGGGGAGGGTATGTGGTAATCAAACAAAAGAACTTGTATACATATATGCATGGCTCATTGACACAGATAATGGGGCAGTGATGGCCTGGGGGCAGGGGCAGGCTGGAGGGGGTCAATGGGGGGAAAAGGGGAACATATGTAATATTTTCAACAATAAAGAATTAGTAAAAAAATAAATACATTCCCCTCCCACTCCCCAAAAAAGAGTGTTGGATTTTGTGAAATCCTTTTTCTGCATCAATTGATATGATCGAGTGATTTTTGTCTTTCAATTTGTTTATGTGATGTATCACGTGTATTGATTTACAGATATTGTACTAGCTATGCCTTCCCAAAATAAACACCACACTTGGTCATGGTGTGTGATCTTTTAAATGTATTGATGTATGCTATTTGCTAATATATGTTGAGGATTTTAGCATCTCTGTTCATCAGGGATATTGGCCTGTAATTTTCTTCCTTTGTTGTGTCTTTATCTGATTTTGGTATTAGGGTAATGCTGGCTTCATAGAAAGAGCTTGGAAGTGTTCCTGTCTCTTGAATTTTTTGGAATAGACTGAGGAGGACAGGTGTTAGTTCTTCTCTGAATTTTTGGTGAAACTCCTCTGTGATGCCATCCAGAGCAGGTCTCTTGTTTGCTGGAAGTTTTTTGATTACCCCTTTAATTTCATCAGTAGTTATGGGCCTATTCAGATTTTCTGATTCTTCTTAATTAAGTTTTGGAAGGCTATATTTTTCTAGGAATATGTCATTTGGTCAAGGTTGTCCAGTTTATTGGAATAGTGTTGTTCATAGTTTTTTTTTTTTTTTTTTTCAATTCTTTGTATTTCTGTGGGGCAGCTGTTAGTTCACCTCTTTCATTTCTGATTTTTTTATAAAATTTGGGCCTTCTCTTTGTTTCTTGGTAAGACTGGCTACAAGTTCTTCAATCTTGTTTATCTTTTCAAAGAACCAACTCTTGGTTCTATTGATCTTTTTTTTGTCTCTGTCATTTATTTCTTCTCTGATCTTTATTACTTCCTTCCTTTTACTTACTCTGGGTTTTTCTTGTTACTCTCTTTCTAATTCTTTAAGTTGTAGGGTTAGATAACTTATTACCAGTTTTTCTTGATTTTTTTTAGATAGGCTTGTAGTGCTATGAACCTCCCTCTCAGGTTTACTTTCACTGTGTCCCATAGATTTTGGCTTGTTGTGTTTTCATTGTCATTTTTCTTTCCAGAATGTTTTTTTTTTTTATTTATTCTTTGATCTCTTTGGTAACCCATTCATTGTTTAACAGCATGCTATTTAGTCTCTATGTGTTTAATTGTTTTATTATAGTTGATTTCTAATTTTATGCCATGGTGATGTGAGGAGATGCTTGATATGATTTCAATCTTCTTGAATTTGATGAGACTTTGCCTGTGTCCCAATATGTGGTCTATCTTTGAAAATGTCCTGTGTGCACTTGAGAAGAATATATATTCTATAATTGGGTGCATATATGTTTACCAGAGTTATATCTTCTTGTTGAATTGTTCCCTTTAGTATTATAAAGTAGCCTTCCTTATTTCTTGTTATGACCTTCACTTGTAAATCTATTTTGTCAGATATAAGTATTGCTACCCCAGCTTTTTTTTTTCATTTTCGTTTGCTTGAAAAAAAAAAATTCCATCCTTTCATTTTCAGTCTGTGTGAGTCCTTTGTTCTGGGGTGAGTCTCTTGTAAATAGTATATGGGTCATGTGTTCTTATCTATTCAGCCACCCTATATCTTTTGATTGGAGCATTTAAACCATTTATGGTTAAGGTTATTACTGAACAGTACTTGTTTGTTGCCATTTTTATTCATTGTATCTGTTTTTCTCCCTGTCTTTCGATTCCTTCTTCTTGGAACAGTACCTTAGAATTTCTTCCATTTATGGTTTGGTGGTAATAAACCCCCTTAGTCTGTTGTTTTCTGCAAAGTTCCTGATTTCACCTTTGGTTTCGAATGAAAGCCTTACGAGATAGATCAGTGGTCACCAACCTTTCAGACCTCACAGGCCACCAGTGGTCTGCAGATCACCAGTTGGTGACTGCTGAGATAGAGGATTCTTAGATTTAGTCCCTTGCTTTTCATTACTTTGCATACTTCATTCCCTTCCCTTTCAGCCCTGATATGTTTCTGTTGAGAAATCACTTGACAGTCTAATGGGAGATCCCTTGTCTCTCTCTTGCTGCCCATAAGATTCTTTCTTTGTTATTAACATTTGACATTTTAATTATGACACATCTTGGTGTGGGTGTTTTGGGGTTCATCTTTTTTGGGACTCTCTGTGCTTGTGTGACATTTTTCCTTCCCACGTCAGGGAAGATTTCCTTCATTTTTTTCTTCAAAAGGTTTTCTATTCCTTGCTCAGCTTCCTTTCATTCTGGAACCCCTGTTATGTGGATGTTGATTTGTTTCATCTATTCCCAAAGCTCCCTAAAACTCTCCTCCTGCTTTTTAACTCTTTTCCCCCAATTGCTGTTCAGATTAAGTGTTTTTTCTACCCTGTCTTCTAACTCGCTGATTTTGTCATTAGCTTCTTCTAGTCTACTGTTGAATCCTTCCATTGTGTTCTTTATTGCTGCTATGTCATTCTTCATTTCATTCTTGTTTCTTACACATGTTGGTGAATTTCTCATCCAGACATTTGAGCATCCTTCTAACCCAGCCGTGGGCAAACTACGGCCTGCAGGCCATATCCGGCCTGTTCGGCTGTTCTATCCGGCCCGCGGAGCTGAAAGAGTGGAGGGGTCTCTTGCTCTCCCCTCTGCTCCTTCACCAGCAGTAGTGTTAACATGTATTAATTCACACAAACACTCCATCCATGCTTTTGTTCCGGCCCTCTGGTCCAGTTTTAGAACCTATTGTGGCCCTAGAGTCAAAAAGTTTGCCCTTCCCTGTTCTAACCATTTCTCTGAATTCTTTCTCTGACAAATTGCTTGACTCCATTTCATTTAGTTCCTTTCCTGGCAATTCCTCCTTTTCTTTTCTCTTTTTTTTTTTCTTTTTTTTTTTTTTTTTTTTTTTTTTTTTTTGTCTCCTCATTTTTGCTACCTTTTTGTATTTGTTTTTATGCAATGTGATTTGCTGTCTCTTTCTGGCTCTGGGCAACCTGAATGAGTTCTAGAGGTTGAAGGCTCTATCAGTCCATAGGTCCAGGACTCCTTAGCCAGAGCCTGGGTCTACTTTGAGTTTCACACCTTTATTGTCTCTGCTCTGAGTTGTATTCCCTCCCCCCATAGATCTGTTCCTTCAGTTGTCTGTTGCCATACTCAAGTCAATAAGACACGTGCACAGTTCCTCTGGTATGTGACTCCCTATGAGGTCCTAGAGCGTCTGGCATGCAATTCATTGTGTGGCCCTAGCACCCTCGGCAGGGTGGCATTCTAGGTTCCTCTGGTGGGCACTTGCTGTGCCATCCCGTGGTCTGAGCTGGGCAATGCGCTGGGTTGTGAACTCACAGCGTGGTCCTAGGAACTGAGTTGGGAGGGGAGAAGGGTCCCTCTGGCATGCACTGACAGTGTGAGGTCCTGGAGTACAGGGTCCTGGAGCATGGGAGAGGCATTATGGTAGCACTCTCTGTTATGCACTCACTGTAGTCATCTGGGAGCCCTCAGCAAGGTAGTGCGCCACTCTGCAGGGGTGGGGTGGTGGTCCCTTGCAAGTTATGTCTGGTAAGCTACTCACTGTGTGGGTTTGTGTCTGATGCCAGTCTTGGTGTTGGTGTGGCTGTGTTCTTGGCCTCTTCTGCTCCCCCCTTCAAGATGGCATGGTGTCTTCACCAGAGCTGTGCCTGGCCTGGGAGTTCCTGTGGAGATACAGAGGCTCCCCATTCAGGAGAACCTGATCTGCCAGTCCCTGAGACTCCTGTGAGATCTAACTTCCCTTACACACACACACACACACACACACCCCACATGTCCAAACACTCCCCTCTCACTCCTTTGCTCACTCACTCTCTCTCTCACTGCCATACTGATGGCCACCATGTTGGGATTCCCTCTCAGCATTTTCTTATACTGTTCTTTAAGCCAGAGTAACCTTCTATCCCTTAACACTCTAGAAATTCCTTCCATGTTTTTAAACCCTCTGTGAAGTATCATTGTCTCTAAGGATTTCTCTTTTCTTCCTGTTAAGGCAGGGTTAAATGATCTTTTTAAAGCATTTTAATACATTTTGTGGATCTTTTAAATTTAGAATATTTCTTACTATACATGTAATTGTGACATACAATTTTTCATCCACAGTGCTAACCAAATAGTAAATGCCTAAAAGTTCATGAATCAATGAATTACTATGCCTTTATAGTTATTCCACTGTTATGTTAGATAAAATAATAAAATAAGTAGGGTAAAATTGCTTTAATCACTTGCCTAAAATTTGTTTAGCACCTGTCAGCCTGCTGAGTGCAATGACTGAACATCCAGTCAATAGTTACTAAACTATCAAACAGTGTACAAATGCTTTCATTTTTTACCTACTTTTATTTTCTACATATCTTTATCCCCGAGCTTTTGTTATCATATGAAGAATTACAACTTTAATGTGTATATCAACAAATGTATAGCTCTCAGTTTTGGAATATGCTTCTCACCTCTACTACCTAAAATCATCAAAAGGGCATATGGCTTTAGTCACATGGCTGATGCTTCCAGAGGAAAAGGAGCAAAGAGGGAAAAATAGAAGAATGGGAAAGCAATTTCAATACCTTTTAATAGGAGCAGGAGAGTTAATTTACCAAATAATGATAAAACTATGAATATTAATATGTACACAACTATAAAAGAGGACAGAAGAAAAACTGGGGAATAGGAAATCATTAAGAAGTAACGGAAAACACTGGTAGAATGACAACCAAATGAATCAGTGAATTGAAAGTTCAGGCTATAAGATTCCCCTAGTTTTTTAAATAAAAATGTTAAGAGAAAAAATAGATATAATAGGGTGAAAATCTATATTAAAGAGATTACATAAATATAACATAAAATAATGGAATGTAAGAGTATTTTAGTAGTAATGACCAAAAATTTTCATAGTTATAAAAGTTATAAGACCTCATATTGAAGGACTTCATAGTGCAACATAGGATATGTAAGAATGACTCATATAGAAAAATTCTAAATGAGGGACAAATATCATATCACCTGTGGGAACTGCAACTACATACATCACTAGGAATCTGTGTCAACATTAATTTTTGTTCTAGAAAAACTTTTCCCAGGGAAGTTTGTAAACTAATAAATATTTCACTGTTCACATTAAGAAATTCCAGCATATCAGTTTATCTGAGATAACATCTAATCACCTGGTCAAACAGATAGATCCCTTATTAAGCAAAGCTTTACTTATTAAGACTCTTCAGAACTCTCACTTTGCTAAATCCACCAATGCTAAACTAGTTGTTTGTATGGAAAAATAATATTTTTTTAAACTCAAAAGAATGTCATGATACACTTTCCAGAGAGTTTGTTATTCTATATAGTTATTAAACCTACGATATTGTGATCATTTTAGTGATATAAAGTTGTATTAAGATTTTAAAATATTAATCCCAGAAGTTTATCTCTTTATATATTCACATTGAAATATTTAAGACTACACTTAAAATATATTATTATTATCAGGCATTTTGCATTTTATTTTAAATTCATTTAGCTCCATCTATTCCTTTAAGTGTTTAAAGAGATATTATAAGAATATTCATATAAGTGGAAAAGTTTATTTTCCATAAAATCATCATTTTAGTTTTAATTAAATAAAATTAACTTTCTTTAGGTCAAAGTTCTCCTGTTATTCTAGGACTTGTCATAAATTAATTTCTCAAGTATTGATTTAAGAAATAAGAAAGAACTATGGATTTTATAGTAGAACCCTCCATTCTGTATCTGGCTCCATTAAAAACAATTCTTAGATTTCTGTTAATTTTCTCTGCTTCTTGGGGATCCGGTTACCTTAAAAAGAATTGAGGAATTAAACTCTAATTTTAATTGATATGAGCCCAAATCACCTCTGGTAAAACAGTTTATTAGCTTTGTAAACAATTACTGATTTATTAAAATTATCATAAAAGTGAAGTCAGGAGTTGAAATTTTAATTGTGAGTTTTCCATTTTCATTTCAAAATTAAAATCCCAATGTCCCATGATATTAAAAACTTCATAGGTTTGCTATATGCACTGGTGGAACATTTAGAGGGAGAGTGAAGAAATATTTTCATCTATCAATCAAATAATAAAGGGTAAGTTACATTCCCTTAATTCATTAAGAGTTTGAATAAAACAAAAAGCAAAAAGGAAGGTTGAATTCTCTCTCTCTGCCTAACCTTTGAGCTAAGACATTGGTCTTCTCTCCTCTTTGACTGGGTCTTATATCATCTGCAGTTCTAATTCTCAGTCTTTGGACTCTTCATGCTAGAATTCACACGATTGGCTTTCACAGTCATCCAGCTTGCAGGTGGCACATTGCAGGACTTCTAAGCTCCATAATTGTCTGAGTCAATTTCTTATAATAAATACTAGAGGCCCAGTGCATGAAATACGTGCACTGGGGGGGGGGTTCCCTCAGCCCAGCCTGCCCCTCTCACAGTCCGGGAGCCTTCAGTGGATGTCCTACTGATGGCCACAGTCTGGCAGCAGAGGCTTGGAGCAGGCGTCCCGGGGGTGTGTGTGTGTGTCTGGTGGGGGCCTGCCCCCAGGCCAGGCTGGCTTTCCTGCTCCCGGATCGCCATGGCGACTGGGGAGCAGGCTCAGCTGGGGACTGCCCACAGGCCAGGCTTGCTTTCCTGCTCCCGGATCCCATGGTGACCAGGGAAAAGGTGCACCTGGGGGCTGCCCGTAGGCTGAGTTTGCTTTCCTGCTGCCATATCAGGCCCAACTGCTCTCAGGCCAGGCTTGCTTTCCTGCTCCCAGATCACCATGGCAACTGGGGAGCAGGCAAAGTTTGGGACTGCCCACAGGCTGGGCTTGCTTTCATGCTCCCGGATCAGTCCCAGTTGGGGGCTGCCCTCAGGCCGGGCTTGCTTTCCTGCTCCCTGATCAGGCGCAGCTGGGGGCTGCCTACAGGCCACACTTTTCTACTTGCCGATGGCCGGATCACCACAGCGACCCAGGGCCCAGCGGCACTTTCCTGCTCTCCAATAGTCATAGGATTCCGTCTTGGGGTGGGGCTTAGCAGTGTGGGGCTTAGGTGGCACAGGGGTCCTGGCTTGGGGGCTCAGGTGGCACACAGGGGTCCTGCCTGGGGGCGGGGCTTATGCCCCACTGCCCAGGGCTGCACATGGGGCCCAGATGGCAGCTGTCCCGCCCTGCCTGTAGTATAGGATAGAGGCCTGGTGCATGGGTGGGGTCAAGCTGGTTTGCCCTGAAAGTGTCCCGGATCAGGGTGGGGGACCCGCTTGGGTGCCTGGCCAGCCTGGATGACGGGCTGATGGCTGTTTGTAGCCGGTCACACACCCTTCAGGGTGGGGGTCCCCACTGGGGTGCCTGGCCAGTCTGGGTGAGGGCGTGAGAGCCATTTTCAGGCTGGAGGGCAACTTAAGCTCCCCGCCTCTCCTTTTTTTTCTTTTTTTTATTCTGGGATTTATTTACCTTCTATACCTATCACCAGAGCTGAGAGCCGGCTCCAGCTCTGAGGGCTGAAAGCAGTTTTCTGGGTCTGTTTGGCTTCTATAATTGAAACTCTGTTGCCATCACAGCAGCTCTAAGCTCTGAGGTCGAAGCTGGCTGAAAGCAGGTTTCTAGGTTTGTTTAGCTTCTATAATTGAAACTTTGTTGCCATAACTGCAGCTCTAAGCTCTGAGGCTGAAGCTGGTTGAAAGCAGGTCTCTGGAGCTTGTTTAGCTTCTATAATTGCAACATAGTTGCTTAGAGTGCAGCTCAGAGGCTGGCAGCGGCAGGCCGGGAACGTTGGTTTCCTCCGTCACTGGAGCAAGCAAGCCTCTTGTTCATTTCAGCTGCCTGGCTGCCAGCTGCCATCCTGGTTGGCAGTTAATTTGCATATCCTGATCATTAGCCAATGGGAAGGGTGTCAGGCTTATGGTCAATTTGCATGTTTCTCTTTTATTAGATAGGATTCATATTTGCTTGTATTTCTCTGGAGAACCCTGACTAATACACTGTACCATATGTTACCTCTTCTTTTGTCAAATTTTAGAAATCATCTTGACTGTCTAATTTTAAATTAAATTTATTGGGGTAACTTTGGTTAACATTTTATAAGTTTCAGGTGTACAATTGTGTATTTATCATCTGTATATTGCATTGTGTGCTTATCTTTCAGAGTCTAATCTCCTTCTATCATCATATATATGACTCCTATTGCTCTCTTTGTTCTCCACTACCCCACTTCTCCTTGATTTGTACTTATCAAAAGCTAGTTTGTACCCCCAAATTGATGTTTTCAACCACTGTGCTCTGGACAGAATTACTTACCTCAAAGTTGTGTTTCTTTATGTATAAAATAGGGATAACACAACTATCTCAGAACCTTGTGTTAAAGAGTTGCAATAATACAGTAAATGAACCAGGGTGTTTGATTCTTAGAATATAGGTAATAAATGCTTCTGCAGTTTAAGCCCTAACATTTTGTTTCCTATAATTTTAAGAGTTCAGTAGTTGAATTAACCCAACTGTACTGCAAGCACATTTTTATTCAATAACTTAAATGCTGGGGTCCAGCCCCAGCAGGTCCAGAGGTCCCCAAAGGTGTGGATGGAGTTGGTGAAGAAGGAATGACACGGAGACAGCGTTCAGTTGATCAGCAGCCTTGCCAGGATCTCTAGCCACAATCTCCAGCCAAGTTCTGTGTCCATGTTCTCTTGCTAGGTTCTCCAGCCACGTTCTCCAGGTTCCCCAGCCAGGTTCTGTAGCCATGTTCTCTCACTAGGTTCTCCAGCCAGGTTCGGTCACCAGGTTCTGTAGCCGGGTTCTTCAGCCAGGTTCTGTCTAGGTTCTCCAAAAAAATTCTGTAGCCAGGTTCTGTCCAGGATCTTTTGCCATGTTCTCTCGAGTGAAGTTCTTCTGTCTCTAAGTTCTGTGTTCTAAGTTCTGTGTCCTGTTGTCTTGTTGCATCTGTATTTATACCAGTTGATTCTAATCCTATCAATCTCTATTCCAAAGGTTAGGGCGTTTCTTATCTCCATTCCAGGGAGTAAAGATTATGTAGCTTAAGCATGATTATTCATAGTTAAAGAGATTAATTACCTGCCTGGCACTTAGTGAAGGGATTTTATTCCCTCCCTAACTTCAGGGGAAAATCTCTACCTGGGGAAACAACCTTTCTCGGAGAGGTGACCTTGGTTAAAACACATAGTGCCAAGAAGGTGAGAAAATATATTAGGAACAGTATGCCATATATGCCAGGTCCCTTGAAACAGCAAGGATGGACTGGCTCCCGGCAAATTCCCCCTTTTTTATTTTTTAAAAACAGGCATTAAAAAGAAAAATCCCAAATGCTCTCTTGTATCCATTTTAAGAGTAGGATTGGCGCTTTTTGCTATTACCTGAGTCCTGATCTATCATCCCAGGGAGAGCTTGCCAATCCTGCACTTTCCCGGGGTGGAAAGGCTGCAGTGGGGTTAAGGATAAGGCTCCTTGGGCCTACCTTCTCCCATGACTCTACTTTTACCTTTCCGGCACCTTTCCTTCCTCAGAAAAGCATGGACATATTTCTTGTATAAAATGTTCCATCTGACTGGGAGTAACTTTAACTCCTCTGCTAGCAAGCATATGTGTTAAAAGATCAATACAGAGACTTTTTTCTTTAGACTCAGTATGGCACATCTTCTTAATCTAAAGATCAATACAAAGTCTTCTTTCTTTGGACTCAGTATGGCACATCTTCTCAATCTAAGGATCAATACAGAGTCTTCTTTCTTTAGACTCAGTATGGCACATCTTCTCAATCTAAGTTCTGAACTATCCACCTTCTTACCCTACTTATCCTCTGTAGGGGGGTCTGCAGTACCCTGGTGGAGTCCTATCCGTCCAGAATGTGGGGGTTCTCACCTATGTGAATCCTATTCCAGGGGTTCCCAAAGGTGTGGACGGAGTTGGCGAAGACTATTCACCCTCTTCCTACGGTGGAGTCCTATCCGTCCTGAGTGCAGGGCGCTTACCTAGGGGGTCCCTGATCGGGCGCCAGATGCCGGGGTCCAGCCCTAGCAGGTCCAGGGGTCCCCAAAGGTGTGGAAGTAGTCGGCGAAGAAGGAATGACACGGAGACAGCGTTCAGTTGATCAGCAGCCTTGCCAGGATCTCTAGCCACAATCTCCCGCCAAGTTCTGTGTCCATGTTCTCTTGGTAGGTTCTCCAGCCAGGTTCGGTCGCCAGGTTCTGTAGCCGGGTTCTTCAGCCAGGTTCTGTCTAGGTTCTCCAACCAAATTCTGTAGCCAGGTTCTGTCCAGGATCTTTTGCCATGTTCTCTCCAGTGAAGTTCTTCTGTCTCTAAGTTCTGTGTCCTGTTGTCTTGTTGCATCTGTATTTATACCAGTTGATTCTAATCCTATCAATCTCTATTCCAAAGGTTAGGGCGTTTCTTATCTCCATTCCAGGGAGTAAAGATTATGTAGTTTAAGCATGATTATTCGTAGTTAAAGAGATTAATTACCCACCTGGCACTTAGTGAAGGGATTTTATTCCCTCCCTAACTTCAGGGGAAAATCTTTACCTGGGGAAACAACCTTTCTCGGAGAGGTGACCTTGGTTAAAACACATAGTGCCAAGAAGGTGAGCAAATATATTAGGAACAGTATGCCATATATGCCAGGTCCCTTGAAACAGCAAGGATGGACCGGCTCCCGGCACTTAAATTTATAACCCAGTAACTTTTGGTCTGAGGTAACTCAGGCAATTTTACACATATCATTGTTTTAAAAACTAGCTTTACTACTTGTGTCTTATAAACAGACAATGAAAGGTGTGTTGGTTTTGGAGCCAAAACTATTGGGTTTTGGAAATCTTCTTCAACTTAGTCTCAGGTTAGTTATTCTCTTCTTGGAGATATATTCTCCCTATATGTCAAGATAAATAATGTTGCCTACATGAAGGGCTGTTGCTATGCCAATGTGTTATGATATACAAAAGTGGCTGATACATAGGTATTCAATTGGTGCTGATTATATTCAATTTCACTGTATTTCTAAGTGGCACAATTTCAAGATGTGAACTCAAAAAAAGTAATTTGTAAAAAATATTGTTTGCTTGTTTATTTATTTATTTATTTATTTAATGGGTGAACAACCCAATGTTTGGTGAATTCATAATTATAGAAAGGATATACATTGAAGGGTAAAAAGCTATGTTACCATAAACACTTTTTGCCAGAAGCCAGTTACCCCTGTGGTAACTATTCTGACATCTCCTGCTTAAAACATAAAACGTCAGAAAGATCATGAGGTCCCCATTTTACATTCTGTATTCTACTGAAAATCAAAATCAATCTATCTTTTGTCCTGCTCTGTGGGAGGTTTCTGTCCTCCTGAGCTCATTTTAGGACACCTGCATTACTGTCTAACAGGTGTACTGCTTCAGTCAAACTGCCACCTGGCATTGATACTGGAGTGGGGTGCAGCAAGCATATGGTTCCAGAAGCCAGAGTCCTTCCTGACTTAACATGCCCCCACGCCATCTCCTATCAGTACATAAAGGCTAAGAATAGGTATTTTGGC
>NW_006292290.1:202190-203059 GCF_000327345.1 Myotis davidii | reverse complement strand
CAGGAATGGAAGATCCTGCCATGTCCCCACATGGGGACTGGAGCACCAGGGAACTCCCACTTATTATACAACTCTCAGGTCTCTTCACCTGGACTAGAGTCAAGCACAACAGTATCTTCTTTTCCTGTTGATTCCGCCAAGCTGTTGGCTATGGTTTTCCTGGATAGAAGGTAAGAACATTCATTTTCATCACTAATTAGATAACACATTTCCTTAAGATTACTCCTGCTCTTTACTGCTCTTCATTGATTTTATACACTTTGACTTTTAGAGAATTGGGCAGAAATTACATCCAGTCAATATCCTCAGAGGGTCTTCCAGTTATTTGTTTAAATTAAGCTTAAATTCCTTTATTAAGACAAATATATATTGACCCACATATCCCATGGTATCCTATCTAATAAAATAGAAACATGGTAATTAATTAGTGTATATCCACTACCCTTCCCATTGGCTAATCAGGGTGATATGCAAATTAACTGCCAGCCAAGATGGCGGCTGGCAGCCAAGCAGCTTGAAGCTAACATGAGGTTTTCTTGCTTCAGTGATGGGGGAAACCAATGTTCCCCGCCTGCCTTGCGGCCTCTGAGCTTACACTTTGAAAAATTGTTACAAATATAGAAGCTAAACAAAACCCCAGAAACCTGTTTTCAGCCCGCTGGGATCTCAGAGCTGGAGTTGATACAATGTTTCGATTATAGAACCCAAACAAACTAGATACCTGCTTTCAGCAGCAGAGGCCTCAGAGCTGCAGCCAGAGCTAAAGCTAGCCCAGAATAAAAAAAAAAAGAAAACAAGGAGCAGTTGGGAGCTTCAGTCACCCGCCAGCCTGAAAACAGCCATCAGCCCCTCACCCAGACTGGCTAGAC
>NW_006292290.1:200239-201791 GCF_000327345.1 Myotis davidii | reverse complement strand
CCCCTGATGGGTCCTGTTCTGTGCGTGACAGGGAGCAGCGTTCCAATCCCCCATTATTGGTCCTGCTCTGTGCGTGACAGGGAATGGAGCCCCAACACCCCTGATTTGCCCTGCTCTGTGCATGACTGGGGGTGGTGCCACAACCTCCTTATCAACCCTGCCTTTAGTGTGACAGGGGGCAGTGCCCCAAACCCCCAATCAGCCCTACCCTGAGCATGACTGAGGGTGGCATTGCAACCTCCCGATCCGCCCTGCTCTGTGCATGACAGGGGGTAGCGCCCTAACTCCCCAATCCGCCCTGCTCTGAGCCCGACCAGGAGCTGCACCTAGGGATTGGGCCTGCCCTCTGCCACCCGGGAGCAGGCCTAAGCCAGCAGGGTGTTATCTCCTAAGGGGTCCCAGACTGTGAGTGGCACAGGCCTGGCTGAGGGACTCCCCTTCCCCCCCGAGTGCACAAATTTTTGTGCACCGGGCCTCTAGTATATAATAAAAATGTAATAACGCTACATGTTTTTTTTAATGCAAGACATATTTAGAATAAAATTATGAAATTAATTTCTATACTATTGGAGATATATTAATCAGCTAGGTCCATCATCTGTGAGAGAAAAAAATTCTAATAATCTGCTACCATCCCATGTATTTAATAATTAGCTCATCATCTTCAGTTCTCAGATTGTAAAACATAACTGTTTCTCATAAAATTAACGAAAATATGAGTGAATAACTTATACTAGAGGTATTTGCTAAGACATAGATAGATAGATAGATAGATAGATAGATAGATAGATAGATGATAGATAGATGATAGATAGATAGATTTAAGAACTACTAAGATATATACATTTGTTTAAAATAAATTTTTACCAGTCAGTTAATATGTGAATAGCAGAGAACTAGCAGTACACTAAATAAGTATAATTAGTATATTATGAATCAATGTAACCCATCTATAATAAAAAGCATAATATGCAAATTAGAGCAGACATCCTTCCAGACAACCTTCCAGTTGAAGTCAGGGCAGCAAGGAAAGCCTGGGTCCCGAGTGCCAGAGGGAAACCTGTGCCAGCAGTCAGGGGAAGGAAGGCCTACTCTTGCCTCTAGGAAAATTATAATACAATATTAATACTTTAGACTTTGTGATATAAATCAATATGAATTTCATATGGTCTATATTTCAAATAAAGAGCCTCATAAAAGATTATTTCCCTTGTATTTAATGCCTTGATTTTTCTAATCTACACTAATAAAAGACAAACATGCAAATTGACAGTATCTTACCTGTGCCATAAGCCATGCCCACCAGCCAATCAGAGTGACTATATACAAATTAACCCAACCAAGATGTCGGCCAGCAGCCACAGAGCTGGAGCAAGCAGGAGGCTTGGTTGCCTCAATGATAGAGGAAGCCAAGCTTTCCGCTTGCCATGGAGGGCTCTGAGCTCCACTCAAAGCATCAAAGTTTCAATTATAGAAAATAAAAAAACCCAGATACCTGCTTTCAGCTGGCTGTGGCCACAGAGCTGGAGCAAGTAGCAGGCTTCCCTGCCAA
>NW_006292290.1:198179-200196 GCF_000327345.1 Myotis davidii | reverse complement strand
CCTTACCCTCCTGTCATGACCAGCTCTGAGCTCCGGATGCTACAAAGTTTCAATTATAGAAGGTAAAAAAAAATAGTAGAGTTTGGAAGCTTTTGTCACCGGAGGGGCTTGGCCAGCCTGAAAACAGCCCTCAGCCCTTCACCCAGACTGGCCAGGCACTACATTGGGGACCCCCCACCCTAAGCGGTGTGTGGCCAGCCTGAAAACAGCCATCAGCCCCTCACCCAGGTTGGCCAAACCTCCATGGGGCGAGGGTCCCCACTGGGGAGGGTTTGATAAGCCCCTCACGCAGTCTGGCGAGGCACCCCAATGGTTACCTCCACTCTGAAGGGGGTGTGACCAGCTGCAAACAGCCATCATCCCCTGACCCAAGCTGGCCAGGCACCTCACTGGGGACCCCCACACTGAAGGGGGTGTGATCAGCCTGCAAACAGCCATCAGCCCCTCACCCAGGCTGTCCAGGCAACCCAGCGGGACCCCCACCCTTATCCGGGACACCCTTCATGGCAAACCAACTTGCCCCACCCATGCACCAGGCCTCTATCCTATATTATAAAAGGATAAAATGCAAACTGACCCTAAGAGCAGAACAACTGGGAATGACTGGTCACTATGACACACACTGACCACCAGGGGGCAGATGCTCAATGCAGGAGCTGCCCTCTGGCAGTCAGTGTCATCCCACGTGGGGGAGCTCTGCTCAGCCACAAGCCAGGCTAATGGCTGCCAGTACAGTGGTGGTGGTGGGAGTCTTTCCCACCTCCTCAGAAGCACTAAGGATGTCCGACTACAGCTTAGGCCTGCTCCCCGCTGGCAAGTGGACATCCCCTGAGGACTGCCAGGCTGCCAGAGAAATTTCTGACTGCCAGCTTGGGCCCAATTCCCCAGGGAGCGGGCCTAAGCCAGCAGGTGGACATCCTCCAAGGAGCCCCAGACTGCAAAAGGGCATAGGCCGGGCTGAGGGAACCCCCCCCCCCAAAGTACACAAATTTTTGTGCACCAGGCCTCTAGTCTAAAAATAAAATCATTTAACAAATTAAATTTTAAATTTATGTATACTGTAATACATAAAATGGATACAGTAATACATACTAATAAATTATTTTTATTAGTGAATGAGTGATTTCAACAAACTTCAACTGGCCAAGCACTATATCATCTCTTTTTTTGACTGAAAATATTTGGAAGGACATTTGTCTAAGCATAAAGGTAGTCCACATCTCATTTGTGCAACAAATAAGGCAACATACCTTAAATGTGTACATATTTTAATGTTACTGTGGAGTGTAACAAAAATATTTTCTAAAATTGTTTTTCTTCAGTAGTGAAGATAATTAACAGAATTATCTGTACTTTTGCCATTTACAATGGCAAATATTTCAAAAACTGGGCAGAAGATCTATGTAAGATATCCTGAAAGATAGTGGGAAATTTTCACAAAACAGAAGGAATGATTTTTTTTAGTCTCTCTTTCTGTAATTTCACTATTGGTGTATAGAAATGCCATAGATTTCTTGGCATTAATTTTGTATCCTGCTACATTGATGAATTCATTTTTAAGTCTAATAATTTTTTGATGGAGTCTTTAGGGTTTTCTATGTACAGTATCATGTTATCTGTGAATAAGGACAGTTTTACTTCTTTTCCAATTTGAATGCCTTTTATTTTTTCTTCTTGTTCGATCAGAATAGCTAGGACTTCCAGTACTATGTTGAATAAGAGTAGTGAAAGCCAACATCCCTATCTTGTTCCTGTTCTACAGTTAACTTCTCTGACATCAGTTTCTTTAAGTGACTCTTGCTTTTCTGATTGTATTGTGTATAGGAGATCTCTTGTTAATATTTATCAGTGTAGAAGTAAATTGATACTTACTCAATATTTGTTATCAATTCAAAATCAACAATGACTCTAAAACTATTATGTAAACAAGTGAAAAAATATTTGCTTGTCAAAAGCCCAGATGTGTCCTAGCTAGTTAGGCTCAGTGGCTAGAGGGGCGGCCTGTGAACTGAAGGGG
>NW_006292290.1:186784-197794 GCF_000327345.1 Myotis davidii | reverse complement strand
GAGATGCAAATCAAAACGACAATGGGATACCATCTCACACCTGTTTGAATGGCTATTATCAACAAATCAACAAACAATAAGTGCTGTTGAGGATTCAGAGAAAAACGAACCCTCATGCACTGCTGGTGGGAATACAAATTGGTGCAGCCACTGTGGAGAACAGTATGGATTTTCCTCAAAAAACTAAAAATGAAACTTCCTTTTGACGTAGTGATCCCACATCTAGGATTATATCCCAATAAACTGGAAACACCGATCAGAAAGGATATATGGACCCCTATGTTCATAGTGGCACAATTTACCATACCTAAGATCTGGAAACAGCCTAAGTACCCATCAGAGGATGAGTGAATTAAAAAACTGTGGTACATCTACACAATGTACCTTTAAAAAAGAAGGAATTCTTACCATTTGCAACAGCATGGATGGAACTGGACAGCATTATGCTAAGTGAAATAAGCCAGTCAGAGAAAGATAAATATCACATGATATCACTCATTTGTGGAATATAATGAACAATATAAACTGATGAACAAAAATAGATCCAGATGGCATCGATCAGACCATCAAACCTCAGAGTGAAGGTACGGGAGGGTGGGATGAGGGGGCGAGAGCCACCAATGGACTTGTATGCAGGCATATAAGCCTAACAAATGGACACAGACAACATGGGGGTGAGGGCATGAGTGGAGGGTGGGCAGGCAATGGGGCGATAAGGATACATATGAAATACCTTAATCAATAAAGAAAAAAACATTAAAAAAACCAGAAGGAATGAAAAGGTCATAGAAGATGTTCTATTACATCATTCTTCACTCAGTGTACTCAAATTACAACTGGGAACAATGATGATTTCTACTTTTCTCATTCCTTCTACATTTCTTACTTGGAATTCTACTTTAAAGAATTTTTTTCTTACTCCTACTTATACAATGATTTATTTATATCATCATGAATTGTGGATATTTATTTTATTTTCGAGTTACAATTCTTTTATTATTATTTTGTTGTTGTTGAAACAGTTTCAGCTTTGCTTATTAGAAGATCTTTTTTTAGGTTGTCATCTGTGTTCTTTTGTCATGCTCTCCTTCTTTTTATTTATTGAGCACTTTTTTTACTTTCTGACACTACAACATACTCCAGGCTCTTATTGTGTTTTCCTGCCTCAGTACTAAAATCACCATTTTTCAATAAAGCCCCAGCTTATTTTATGGGAAGTATTTAGAAATTAATGTCTGGGTGCTAGGTGTGCTTGCTGCTACTGGGGTGTCATTGATGTTCATGTTATTATTCACCTTTGCTTGTTTGTAACTTCTTTTCCTGACAATAAGAACACCTGGCTCTCATTTTTCTACAACAATGTTGAACCTTACCATAGACATAAAATAGATTCAGAATTGCAAGAAAATAAGAAACACATTTACCAACCAGAATATAGCTCCTTGTGTCTCAGTCTTGTAATATCTAAATAAATGTTATTTAGATCATCTCTTTCTTCCCCCACTATACTGCCTTTTAATTTTCACAGTCCAAGTGGAGATTGACAAATTACCATGTAGAACAAAAAAAAATGTAAAGCTTATGCTAGTTTCCTTAAATCAAGGAAGTGAAGAGATCTTGCTTGAGTTTATGATGAAGAAACACCCCGTAACCTAAACCATAACATGTCAATATTATTTGGTATCCTGGTGCATGAAAACCAATACTATTTTTTATAATATATCATAAAATTGTCGCGTAAAATAATAAGGTATTTATTCACTCAAGTAATATTATTGAGAGTTTAAAGTATATTTGACAATGTGCAAAAAAATTTTAAGATGGATAAGGGATGGTCCCTCCTCAATAAAATATCTTTATGTGCATTAGTGCTATTTTAGGGAAATTTACAAAAGGCAGTGGCTATGAGGTCTCATCCAGTAGTCATGGAGTACTTAATAACATTTCCAAATTTATTAATCAATATTGTAAACACTTACATCCAAAAGAAACCTTTATGTGTATAAGATAGACTCTGAATGTCAACAACTTTTGTGTAATGGGAGTTCTGTTTTCAGGGTAGAATCTAGTTGGAAATTGTTCTTTTCTGACAAAGATAGAAAACATTAAAAACTTATCAGTATTGAAACAAAATTGAGAGGAAGAGAGTGTTCACAAGGGACAGTAAAAAGAAAGAGGACATGGAAAAAGAGAGTCATTGGAAGTACCAGCATTGTACACCTCTGTTCAATAGCTAGGGCTATAAGGATGCAATTGATCCACATGGTTATCACCACTTGAATTTCAAGACACAAACTCAAGCCACCACTTCCTCTTGGAAAAATTCCCTGTTCTGGCTCAACCCAGTAAAGGCAGGTTCAGGAAAGGGTTTCATTTCTATTCCCTGCAGATAGAGGCTAAAAGCTTCTCTGAACTTTTCAAATCTCCACTGTATTCACTAACTTTCTATATTTGTCTCTCACCATATCATAATATATTCTCCTAAACAGCAGGGAATGTTTTGCTGACACATACCCTATAATAATCAGGTTTTTTTCAAGGAAATGAGTGATGATTGTGCATGAGAGCTGTTTATAAGAGGCAGATGGAGATTAAATATGCATACAGCTTGCACAATGAAGCCGAGGGTGAGTCACATTGCAAGACAATCCATGACAAAACTTGATCCAAGAATAAGAAACTAACATTTAAGACCCACTACATCACAAGAACCAAAATAGCTCCAGTAGGGGGCTCCACTAGATCACCAGACTCAGGAGATCTGAGAGACTGAACCACTGGGTCCAAAAATCACCAACTACATAGCACCACCCCTGAAAGAACAAGGGTAGCAGAGAAGTTAAATCTAAGACATAGAAACAATTAAAACACTACAGCAAAAAATGAAGAGACAAAAAGCAATCCCCAAAAGAAAGAAAAATAGAAATCACCAGAAAGAAAATAAAATGAAATGGAGGCAAGTAACTAGTCAGAGAAAAAATTCAGAGTAATGGTTATAAGGATGCTCATATGTATGGATAACAAATACACAGAACTCAATGTGAATTATAATGAGCTGAATGAGAATGTTACCAACATGAACAGGAATCAAGCGGAAATGAAGAATAATATAGCTGCAATAAAGAACACAATGGTAGGCTTCAACAGTAGACCACAAGAAACTGGGTATCACATCAGCAGTTAGAAGACAAGGTAGAAAAAATACCCAAGCAGAGCAGCAACTGGAAAAAAATAAAAAAACTTAAAAAGCAGAAGAGCCTCAGGGAGCTCTGGGGCGACACAAAATGAAACAACATCTACATAATAAGGGGGTGAGAAAGAGAGGAAACTGAGCAAGGAATAGAAAACCTGTTTGAAGAAATAATGACAGAAAAATTCCCTGATGTTGGGAAGAAAAAATCCATACAAGTTCAAGAAGCACATGGAGTCCCAAACAAGATAAACCCAAAAAACCAACACCAAGACACATCTTAATTAAATTGGCAAACACCAACAACAAAGTAAGAATCTTAAAGGCTGCCAGTGAGAGACAGAAGGTTAACTATAAGGGATCCCCCATTAGGCTAACAACTGATTTCTCAACAGAATTACATCCGACCAGAAGGGAATGGAATGAAATATACAAAGTAATGGAAAGCAAGAGACTGAATGCAAGAATATTATACCCAGCAAAGCTATCATTAAAAATTGAAAGTGAAACCAGGGGCTTCACAGAAAATAAAAAATATAAACAACAACAACAACAACAACAAAAAAACTAAAGGAGTTTATTATGACCAAGTCTGCAATGCAGGCAATGCTAAAGGGACTGCTGTAAAAAGAAGAAATAGAAAGGGAAGGAGGAGCACAGGCAGAAAGAATAAAAAAAATAGCTACAAAGAAGCACCTATCAATAATAATTTTAAATGTAAATGGACTATGTGCTCCATTCAAAAGACATACAGTAGCTGAATAGATAAGAAAACATGACCCCTATATCTGCTGTCTACAAGAGACCCACCTCAGAACAAAAGATTCACATAGACTCATAGTGAAGGGATAAAAAAAAAATTATCAGGAAAATGAAAATGAGAAAAAAGCTGGGTAGCAATACTTATATCATACAAAGTAGACCTAAAAATGAAGGCTATCGCCCTAACCAGTTTGGCTCAGTGGATAGAGCGTCGGCCTGCGGACTGAAGGGTCCCAGGTTCGATTCCAGTCAAGGGCATGTACCTTGGTTGCGGGCACATCCCCAGTGGGGGGTGTGCAGGAGGCAGCTGATCCATGTTTCTCTCTCATTGATGTTTCCAGCTCTCTATCCCTAAGGCCATAACAAGAGATAAGGGGGGCCACTTCACAATACTGAAGGATCAATTCAACAAGAGGATATAACTCTGGTAAAAATGTATGCACTTAATATAGGAGCACCCAAATATATTTTAAAAAATCTTCTGGAAGATATCAAGGGAAAGATTGACAACAATACAATCATGGTAGGGGACTTTAATACACCACTGACATTACTGGATAAATCCTCTAGACAAAAAATTGGCAAAGAAACAGCAATCTTAAATAACTCACTAGATCAGATGGAATTAATTGACATCTTCAGAACATTTCACCCCAAAGCCTCAAAATATACGTTCTTCTCAAGTGGACATGGGACATTTGCAAAAGTAGACCACATATTGGGTCACAAGCAAAGTCTCCCAAAATTCAAGAAGATAGAAATCATACCAAGCACCTTCTCAGATCACAATGGCATAAAATTATAAACCAACTACAATAAAAACAATGAAAAAAAAATCAAGCACATGGAGGATAATAGCATGCTATTAAACAATGAGTAGATTACCAAAGAGATCAAAGAAGAAATAAAAAGTATCCTGTAAACAAATGAAAATACAAACAACACAATCCAAATTCCATGGGACACAGTGAAAGTAGTCTTGAGAGGGAAGTTCATAGCTCTACAGGCCTACCTCAAAAAACAAGAAAAAATGGTAATAAGCTATATAACCCTACAACTTAAAGAATTAGAAAGAGAGCAACAAGAAAAGTCCAGAGTAAGTAGAAGGAAGGAAATAGTAAAGATTAGAGCTGAAATAAATGACATAGAGATAAAAAAAAATCAATAAAACCAAGAGCTGGTTCTTTGAAAGGATAAACAAGATTGATGAATCTCTAGACAGGCTCACCAAGAAACAAAGAGAGAGGACCCAAATAATCAAAATCAGAAATGAAAGAGGTGAAATAACAACTGACCCCACAGAAATACAAAAGATTGTAAAAAAAATACTATGAGCAACACTACTCCACCAAATGGACAACCTAGATGAAATGGACAAATTCCTAGAAAAATACAACAATCCAAAACTCAACCAGGAAGAATCTAAAAATCTCAACAGGTCAATAACTATGGAAGAAATTGAAGCAGTCATCAAAAAGCTTCCAGCAAACAAAAGCCCAGGACCAGACGGCTTCACAGGGGAGTTTTACCAAACATTCAAGGAAGAACTAAAACCTATCCTCCTCAGAGTACTCAAAAAAATTCAAGAGGAAGGAATACTTCCAAGCTCTTTCTATAAAGCCAGCATCACCTTAATCCCCAAACCAGATAAAGACACTAGAAAGAAAGACAACTACAAGCCAATATCCCTGATGAACATAGATGCTAAAATCCTCAACAACATTCTAGCAAGTAGGATCCAGCATTATATTAGAAAGATCATACACCATGACCAGGTGAGATTTATTCTGGGATTCAAGGCTGGTACATATTCACAAATCAATAAATGTGATATATCACATAAAGATATTGAGAGACAAAAACCACATAGTCATATCAATTGATGCAGAAAAAGCATTTGACAAAATCCAACATTCATTTTGATAAAAACTCTCAAAAAGTAGGAATAGAGGGATCATACCTCAATGTAATAAAAGCCTTATATGGCAAACCTACAGCCAACATCATACTCAATGGGCAAAAACTAAAAAAATTTCCCCTAAGAACAGGATCAAGACAGGGATGCCCACTTTCACCACTCCTGTTTGACATAGTACCGGAAGTTCTACCCATAGCATTCAGACAAGAAGAAGGAATAAAAGGCATCCAAATTGGGAAAAAATAAGTAAAATTGTCATTATTCGCAGATGACATGATATTGTACATAGAAAATCTCCAAGAGTCCATCAAAAATGATTAGACATAATAATTGAATTTGGCAATGTAGCAGAATATAAAATTAACACCCAACAATCTATGACTTATTTTTAAAATATATATTTTATTGATTTTTTACAGAGAGGAAGGAAGAGAGATAGTTAGAAACATCGATGAGAGAGAAACATCGATCAGCTGCCTCCTGCACATCTCTTACTGGGGATGTGCCTGCAACCCAGGTACATGTCCTTGACCGGGATTGAACCTGGGACCTTTCAGTTCACAGGCCGAGATACCTAGGAATAAATTTAACTAAGGAGGTAAAAGACCTGTACTCAGAAAACTATAGGACATTGAAAAAAGAGATAGAGGAAGACATAAACAAATGGAAGAACATACTATGTTCATGGATTGGTAGAATCAACATCATTAAAATAGATTCAATGCAATCCCCATTAAAATATCAACAACATACTTAACAGATCTAGAACAAACTCTCTGAAAATTCATCTGTAATAAAAAAAGACCCCAAATAGCCACAGAAATCCTAAAAAGAACAAAGTTGGAGGGATCACAATACCAGATATCAAGCTGTATTACAAAGCCACTGTTCTCAGAACTGCCTGGTACTTGTACAAGAACAGACATATAGACTAATGGAACAGAAAAGAGAACTCAGAAATTGACCCAAACCATTATGCTCAATTAATATTTGACAAAGGAGGCAAGAGCATACAATGGAGTCAAGACAATCTCTTTAATAAATGGTGTTGGGAAAATTGGATAGATACATGCAAATAAATGAAACTAGACCATCAACTTACACCATTCACAAAAATAAACTCAAGATGGATTAATGACTTAACTGTAAGGACAGAAATCCATAAAAATCTTAGAAGAGTCCATAGGCAGCAAAATATCAGCATATCTCATAGCAATATTTTTTACTGATACAGCTCCTAGAACAATGGAAACTAAGGAGAAAATAAACATATGGGGCTACATCAAAATAAAAAGCTTCTGCACAGCAAAATAAACCATCAACAAAACAACAAGAAAGCCCACTGCATGGAAGAACATATTTGCTAATATTACATCCCATAAGGGTTTAATCTCCAAAACTTATAGGGAACTCATACAACCTAACCAAAGGAAGATAAACAATCCAATAAAAAATGGTCAAAGGACCTAAATAGACCCCTTACAAAAGAGAACATACAGAAGGCCAAAAGACATATGAAAACATGCTCAAAGTCATTAATCATCTGAGAGATGCAAATCAAAATGACAATGAGGTATCACTTCAAATCCTGTTACAGTGGCTATCATCAACAAATTAACAAATGACAAGTGTGGGCAAGGATGCAGAGAAAAGGGAACCAACCCTCATGGGAATGCAGACTAGTATGGTCACTATGGAAAACAGTATGGAAATTCCTCAAAAAATTAAAAATGGATCTCCCATTTGACTCAGTAATTCACCTTCTAGGAATATATCCCCCCAAAACAGAAACACCATTCAGAAAGGACATATGCACTCCTATATTCATAGCAGCACAATTTACAATAGCTAAGATTTGGAAACAGCCTAAGTGCCTATCAACAGATGAGTGGATTAAAAAAACTGATACATCTACACAATGGAAGACTATGCTGTTGTAAAAAAGAAGGAACTTCTATCATTTGCAACAGCATGGATGGAACTGGAGAGCATTATGCTAAGGGAAATAAGCCAGTCAGAGAAAGTTAAATATCACATGGTCTCACTTATATGTGGAACATAATGAATAGCATAACCTGATGAACTAAAATAGATCCAGAGGCATAGAAGCATGTAACAGACCACCCAACCTCAGGGGGATGGGTGAGGGCTGGAGTGAGGGCAGAGATCAATCAAAGGACTTACATACATGCATATAAGCATAACCCATGGACACATCTAGTACGAGGGGTATGGGTATGTGCTGCGGGGGACAGGAGTGGGTAGAGGTCAATGGTGGAAAAGGGCTTCATATGTATCTAGAGGTCCAATGCACGGAATTGGTGAAAGAGTAGGCCTTTTCCCCCCCAGCTGCTGGCACTGGCTTCCCACCGGCAGGCACCAGGGACCCGGGCTTTCCTCGCAGTCCCTGCTTTATCCAGAAGGTCCTCTGGTCTAATTAGTATGTTACACTTTTATTATTATAGATACTTTAAACAATTTAGAATTTTTTTTAAAGGCTACCAAGATGTACAACTTGCTCATATTGTGCATCAAGATGTAGCTAATTGAGTTGGGCTCCTAAAGACTGTGCTCTAGGACGCAAAATCATTAATAGGTGCAAAATTGTCTGAAAGGTGAAATCTAGAAAGTAAGATTCCTGATGGTCCAGATGTCTAAATAACTCTCTTTTTAGTAGGAAGTAAGGACTATGCTGAAGGAAGAACAGATTAGAAACTTCCAGAGATCAATCTCAGTAAAGAAAGCTGACATTGGCCCTAGCCGGTTTGGCTCAGTGGAAAGAGCTTTGGCCTGCGGAATGAAGGGTCCCGGGTTTGAATCCGGTCAAGGGCATGTACCGTGGTTGTGGGCACATTCCCAGTGGGGGGTGTGCAGGAGGCAGCTGATTGATGTTTCTGACTATCTTTCTCCCTTCCTCTCTAATTGTTTATATTTTATTTTAAAAAATCAATAAAATATATTTTTTAAAAAGAAAGCTGACATTCACTGAGTACATAATATGTTCTACTCTCTTCCATGTTCTTTATTTTCACTTCTCATTTAATTCTCACAAATCTAAGAGGAAGAAACATTATTATTAGTGCTTTATAGATGAGAAAACTGAAGCATTGTGAGATTAGGGTACTTCCCTAAGATCACACAACTAGTAATAAGTATGAAGCCAGGCAGTTTGGCTCCATACCCTACACACTTTACCTTTGCACTCTGTTTGTTTTTAAATACAAAATGAAAAGACTAATGAATAGTGTCTCCCATTTCTTCTGAAAATAAGAAGAGATTATGACTGATAATTATTTTTATTAAGAAATAGTTGTATTTTATAAGTTAAAAGCATTTTTTTATTGCTTAAAGTATTACAAAGAGTATTACATATGTCTCCTTTCTTTAGTTAAAAGCATTTTTACATTTATTCAAATCACTTTGTGAATCTACAGTAATGAAATGCTTTAGTATTTTTAAAGTATGTAAGATTATATTTGGTAATTTGAAAAAAATATATAATAAGCAAGTGAATGACAAATAAAGATATAATTCTAATATATACATTACCGTTTACTCTTTCAACGTGTTTTTACATATATTAATTCTTCTAACAATCCAGTAGGAAATAAGTCCAATTAAGAGGTGAGAAAACAGGTTTGGGAGTAATGTGCCCAAATGATTTCACACATAAAGACACATAAGAGATAATTAAAACATTTCCATAAGGACATGTCTTAACAACTAAGAATTATATTACCAAACTATAAATAAGAAATCAATTATATGATTCTTAACTTTCAACAAGTGCTTTAATATTCTCTAATTGTTTAAATTTTATTGTTTATGATATACGTTAGTAAATCATAGAATTTTTGACCTAGAAGTTAACATATCCAATCCCCTTACAATATTCTATGGGAAAGAATTCAGATTCCTAATATAGCTCTTACTGAAAATGTTTTATATTACTTTTATTATACAAAGCATATTTGTATCTTCTAAAATATACTGATTAGTATTTTCTATTTTACAGGCAGGCAGTTATTGTCTCTGAATTGTGTATAACTTAATATTATGAACTTTGGCAATAAAAATATGTTATATATAGGCAACCTATTTCCATCAATGGCTAATTATACATCCACTTATACAATAAAGTAAGCATGTTTTTTACTGCTGCTACCATGTATATATACTTTGTTTCCTTGCAGTAAAGCTTGCACTGGGAAATTCTTGAATTGCTATATTTATTCCTTGAAATTTTATTTTCTATTGACAGTAAGGATGCCTAAGTATAGAACACCTTATACAGACACAAGGCTCTACTGCCTGCTAGAGAGAAACATTTCTCTCAATAATATATGACCCTGAAGATTTTTATTTCTGTAGGGTATACTTAGCAACTTTTTAGATTATGCTTTTGAGGGGGACTTGATATTGGTAATACTCTGGATATTTATAAATACATCCCAAATTCTGAAACCTATGACTTAAAATTTGCTGTCAAGAGACTTCACTTTGTATTTTACAATGAACATCATGGTAAAAATGAATGTCAGCTGAAATGCCCTAAGAATGAACTTTTATACATAGTCTCTACATATAGAGTTCATCTTGATGTCCTTAGTTGTGAGAAATCCCATTGTTTAAACACTGTCTTACTGAAAAAATTTAAAGGAAAGCATATTGCCCTAGTGCTGGGGTCTGACCCCAGCGGGTCCAGGGGTCCCCAAAGGTGTGGAAGGAGTCGGCGAAGAAGGAATGACACAGAGACAGCGTTCAGTTGATCAGCAGGCTTGCCAGGATGTCTAGCCACAATCTCCAGCCAAGTTCGGTGTACATGTTCTCTTGCTAGGTTCTCCAGCCACGTTCTCCAGGTTCTCCAGCCAGGTTCTGTAGCCATGTTCTCTGCTAGGTTCTCCAG
Source organism: Myotis davidii (assembly GCF_000327345.1). Taxonomy (NCBI): domain Eukaryota; kingdom Metazoa; phylum Chordata; class Mammalia; order Chiroptera; family Vespertilionidae; genus Myotis; species Myotis davidii. Next base: position 187,018 of record NW_006292290.1, on the reverse strand, counting down.
CCAGGTTCGGTTTAGGTTCTCTAGCCAGGTTCGGTCGCCATGTTCTGTAGCCGGGTTCTTCAGCCAGGTTCTGTCTAGGTTCTCCAACCAAGTTCTGTAGCCAGGTTCTGTCCAGGATCTTTTGCCATGTTCTCTCCAGCGAAGTTCTTCTGTCTCTAGGTTCTGTGTAGGTTCTGTCTCCTAAGTTCTGTGTCTTGTCTTGTTACATTCGTATTTATACCAGTTGATTCGATC
>NW_006292290.1:180487-183630 GCF_000327345.1 Myotis davidii | reverse complement strand
TTAGTTAAGAGGTTTTATTCCCTCCCTAACTTCAGGGGAAAATCCCTACCTGGGGAAACAACCTTTCTTGGAGAGGTGACCTTGGTTAAAACACATAGTGCCAAGAAGGTGAGCAAACATATTAAGAACAGTATGCTATATATGGCAGGTCCCTTGAAACAGTAAGGATGGACCGGCTCCTAGCACCCTAGCGTAGCCGGTATGGCTCAATGGACAGACCGTCAGCCTGTGGACTGAAGGGTCCATCAAGGGCATGTACCCTGATTTCAGGTTCATTTGGGGACCTTATTGGGGCTCATGCAGGAGGCAACCAATCAATGTGTTTCTCTCACATTAATGTTTCTCCTTTCCCTCTCCCTAAAAATCAATGGAAAAATATCCTTCGGTGAGGATTAACAACAACAACAACAGCAACAACAAAAATAAATAAATAAGAGAAAAGAAAGTAATTTCTTTTCTAAAAATTTAAAATAAATACATAAGGTAAATTATTTTTAAGTAAAATTGGCAAGAATGAGAAATGTCACTGAAACAAGGGTAGAATAAGAATAACATTCAAAAAATAAGAGAAGCTTGTTAGAAAGATTGACACATTTATTGAACCAATAAATGGGTTCAATGAATCCAGTTACTAGCCTAATGGACATTTTACCTGGATAAAAAACAACAACCTTATAAATAAGAAATAGGAAAAAAATTCTGGAGAAGATCCCTGAGGAATCAACCATACAATTTTGCTATTATATGAGAATATCAAACAATTAAAAACATTGCAAATCAGTTTAAAAGTTTTCTTTTTCTTCCATCTTCATCTTTGATATATTTTACTGTTGCCAATAAAATATTTTAAGTTAATTTTTAAATTATAGCTGATACTCAATGATTTTTATCTTAGTTTCAGGTGTACTGCATATAATTTACAAAGTGAACCTCCTGATATTTCAATACCCACCTGGCAACATACATAATTAGTACAATATTAATTATTATATTCCCTGTGCTATATCTTACATGCCCATGACTAATTTGTACTTCTTAATCTCTCTTCACCTTTTTCACCCAGATCCTAATACCCCACCCGACTCTGGAAACCATCAGTTTGTTTTCTGCACTTATGAGTCTGTTTCTGTTTTGTTTGTTCATTTATGTTGTTATTTAGATTCCACATATAAGCGAAATTATATGGTAGCTGTCTTTCTCTGTCTGACTTATATCATTTAACATACTACACCCTAGGACCATTTGTGCTGTCCCAAATGGTAAGATTTCATTCTTTTTAAGGGCCAGTAATATTCCACTGTATGCATATATCATAGATTTTTTATTTATTTATCTACTAATGGGCACATGAGTTGTTTCCACACCTGGCTATTATAAATAATGAAGCAATGAATATAGGGGTACATATATCTTTTCAAATTAGTGTTCTCAGTTTCTTTGAATATATAGGGTGTCCCCCCAAAATGTATACACATATATTTTTGATAGCTCAATTGATGTTAATTTCTTTTCAGATTTAACCCGTTTGAATTAGTAATTATTTAAAATGTCTATACATTTTTGGATGATGCCTTGTATACGCAGAAGTGAAATTTCTGGGTCGTAAGGCAATTCCAGTTTTAATTTTTGACGAAACTCAATACTGCTTTGCATAAAGGCTGCACCAATCTGCATTCCCACTAACAGTGTACAAGGGTTCCCTTTCTCCACATCTTTACCAGCACTTGTTGTTTGTTGATTTATTGATGATAGCCATTCTGACAGGTGGGAGGTGATATCTCATTGTGGTTTTAATTTACATATTTTCATATGTCTATTGGCCTTCTGTATGACCTTTTTGGAGATGTGTTTAATCAGGTCCTCTGTTTATTTATTAATTGGATTGTGTGTATTTTTATTTTTTTATTTTTTTAAAAATACATTTTATTGATTTTTTACAGAGAGGAAGGGAGAGAGATAGAGAGTTAGAAACATCGATGATAGAGAAACATCGATCAGCTGCCTCCTGCACATCTCCCACTGGGGATGTGCCCGAAACCCAGGTACATGCCCTTGACCAGAATCGAACCTGGGACCCTTTAGTCCGCAGGCCGACGCTTTATCCACTGAGCTAAACCGGTTTCGGCGGATTGTGTGTATTTTTAATTTAAAAGCAATACATAAGATAAATTATTTCAAGTAATTATTTCTTAGTTGTATGAGTTCTTTATAAATTTATAACATTAACACTTTAATGAATATATCATTGGTGAATATCTTCTTCAATTCAATAGAATGTCTTTTTGTTTTGTTGGTAATTTCCTTTGCTGTGCAAAAAGTATTTTAGTTTGATGTAGTCCTATTTGTTATTTTTTTCTCCTGTTTCCTTTGCCAGAGGAGATCTATCAGAAAAAATATTGCTAAGATAATTGTCTGAGAGTTTACTGCCTATGTTTTCTTGTAGGAGTTTTACGGTTTTAAGGCTTACATATCAGACTTTAATGCATTTTGAGTTTATTCTTGTATATGGTTTAAGGAGGAGGTTGGTCTAGTTTAATTTTTTTTAGGCATCTGTTCAGTTTTCCATTTATTAAATACACTATCCTTACTCTATTGTATATTCTTGTCTTCTTTGTCACTGATTGAGAATCATATCAGTGTTGGTTTATTTCTTGGTTATCTATTTAGTTCCATTGATTCATGTATCTGTTTTTATGCCAGGATCATACTGCTTTGATTACTAGAGCCTTGTAGTATAGTTCGATATCATGTAGCATAATACCTCCAACTTTGTTCTCTCTCAAAATTGTATGGATTTTAAGAGTACTTTGTGGTTCCTTATACATTTTTGGATTATTTGTCCAAAGCAATCTATAAATTCAATGCACTCCCCATTAAAATACCAATGGCATATTTCACAGACCTAGAACGAACTCTCCAAAAATTCATCTGGAATAAAAAAACAAAACCGCAAATAGCTGCAGCGACCCTGAGAAAAAGGAACAAAGTAGGTGGGATCTCAATACCAGTTATCAAGCTGTATTACAAATCCACTATTCTCAAAACTGCCTGGTACTGGCACAAGAACAGACATATAGATAAATGGAATAGAATAGAGAACCCAGAAATAGACCCGAACCAATATGCTCAACTAATATTTGACG
>NW_006292290.1:157176-179796 GCF_000327345.1 Myotis davidii | reverse complement strand
TTGCAACAGCATGGATGGAACTGGCGAGCATTATGCTACGTGAAATAAGCCAGTCAATGAAAGAAAAATACCACATGATCTCACTCATTTATGGATAATAAAAACCATTATAAACTGATGAACAAAAATAGATACAGAGGCAGAGCAGCATCGAACAGACTGTCAAACTACAACGGGAAGTCCGGGGAGCGTTGGGGGTGGGTAAGAGATCAACCGAAGGACTTGTATGCATGCATATAAGCACAACCAATGAACGCAAGACACGGGGGAGAGGGGTAAGGGATGCCGGGGGTAGGTCAAGGGGGAGAAAAAAAGGAGACATATGTAATACTCTTTGTAATACCTTAAGCAATAAAACAAAATTTTTAAAAAAATGTTCTAGTTCTATAAAAAATGCCATTAGGATTTTTTTAAGGATTGCATTGACTCAATGGATTGTTTTGGGCAGTAAGAACATTTTAATAATGTTGATTCTTCCTATCCACAAGCACAGTATATGCTCCCATATATTTGTATCTTCTTAAATTTCTTTCTTCAATGTCTTATAATTTTCTGAGTATCGGTATTTTATCTTCTTGGTTAAATTTATTCCTAGGTATTTTATTTTTAAAATGTCATTGTAGTTTAATTTTTTTGCATATATCTGTCCAATTTTGCCAATACCATTTATTGAATAGACTCTCTTTAGTCCATTGTATGTTTGTGCCTCCTTTGTTAAATATTGACTAAAGGCATGGGTTTATTTCTGGGTTCTCTATTCTGTTCCCTTAATTTATATGTCTCTTTTTATAACAGTACAATGTTGCTTTGATTATAATGGCCTTGTATTATAGTCTGATATCAGGTAGCGTGATTCTTCCAACTTTGTTCTTCTTTCTCAAGATCATTGTTGCTATTTGGGGTCTTTGTGGTTCCATATAAATTTTTGAAACATTTGTTCTAGTTCTGTATATTATGCCATTGATATATTGATAGGAATTGCATTGAATCTGTAGATTGCTTTGGGTAGTACGGACATCTTAATAATGTTAATTCGTCCTACCCATGAACATGGTATGCACTTCTACTTATTTGTATCTTACTCAATTTTGTGTCTTATAATTTCTGAGTACAGATCGTAACTGTACATAGGATTGTTTTCTTAGTTTCTCCTTCTAATAGTTCATTATTAGTGTATAAAAAGGCAAATGATTTCTTTTTTAAAATATATTTTTTATTGATTTCAGAGAGGAAGGGAGGGGGTGTGATATAAACATCAATGATGAGAGAGAATCATTGATCATTTGCCTCCTGCATGCCCTTCACTGGGGATCAAGCCCACAACCTGGGCATGTGCCCTGATCTGGAATTGAACCTTGACCTTCTGGTTCATAGGTGGACACTCAACCACTAAGTCACTCCAGCTGGACAGCAACTGATTTCTGAGTATTTATTATGTAGAAATATTTTATTATGTAGTACTGAATTTCTTCATCAGTTGTCATGATTTTTGGTAGAATCTTTAGTGCTCTCTCTATATAGTATCATGCCATCTACAAAAATGATAGTTTACTTTTTCCTTTATAATTTTGATGCCTTTTATTTCTCCCTCTTTTCTGATTGCTGTGGCTAGGAGTTCCAATACCATGTTGAACGAGAGTTGTAAAAATGGACAGACCTATTTTACCAATTTTAAGGAAAGTGCTTTCAGATGTGAGATGTGGGTTTGTCTTATGTGGCCTTTATTATGTTGACTTATGTTCCCTCAATTTTCTGCGAGTATTTTTTATAGATATAAATTGTTTGTCAAATGCTTTTTCTGTATCTATTGCTGTAGTCATATATTTTTTATCCACATATAATTGTTTATGTGGAATATCACATTGATTGGTTAAAGTATAGTGAACAAATCCTTGTATTCCAGGAATAAATCACACTTGATCATGATGTATGATTTTTAAAATGTATTGCTGCATTTGGTTTGCTGCTATTTTGTTGAGCTGGTTTACATCTATGTTCATCAGGAATATTAGCCTATCATTTTCTTTCTTTGTAATGTCTTTATCTGGTCTTGGAATCAGAGGAGGGATGATTCCAAAGCTCATTTTGGAATTGTCCCTCCTCTTGCATTTATTGAAATAGCTTGAGAATAGCAGGTATTAAGTCTTCTTTTAATATTTGATAAAATTCACTGTGAAGCCACTTGGTTCAGGACTTTTGTTTGCTAGGGGTGTTTTGATTACTGACTGCTTTTGTTGGTTGTAATTAATTGGTCTACTCATATTTTCAGTTTCTTGGAAGATTGTATGTTTCTGGGGATTGATCCATTTCTTCCGGATTGTCAAATTTGCTGGCATATAATTGTAGCGTTTTTTTAAAAATTTTTTAAATTCGTATAATCCTTTGTATTTCTGTGGTATAAGGTGTCACATGTATTTCATTTCTGACTTTTTAAATTGATGAACTTGTTAAAGGATATTAATATTGTTTATCTTTTCAAAGAATTAGCTCTTGATTTCATTGATTTTTTAGACTCTGTTTTGTTTATTTTCACTCTGCTCTATATTGTTTCTTTCTACTCATTCTGAGCTTTCTTTGTTGCTCTTTTACTAGTTATCTTAGGTACATTTAGAATATTTATTTCGGAATTTTCTTGATTCATGAGGTTGCCCTGTATTGCTATGAATTTCCCTCTAGGACTGCTTTCACTGTGTCCCATAGATTTGGTGTTGCTGTGTTTTTATTTTCATTTGTCTCAAGATAACTTTGATTTCTTCCTTGATCTCATGTTTAACCCATTCATTGTCAACAAGTACCATGTTATTTATCGCCAACATATGCAGGAGGCTAAAACCAACAGTGTTAGCATATTAATGCAAAAAGACCCATTGGAAGGTCAATGGACTTTGATATTCAGCAGGGCTGAAAATCAGTATAATATTGTCCTGCTGTGGGCTCAATGGCTGAAGGCAATTCCCTAACCTGATAATCCTTTTATTGTTTACCAAACTTTACCTTTGATATGCCTGTATGCATTGATAAGGGCAAATGTGTATTCAAGTAAATAAAAAGCAGACCAGCAAGAAGTTGGTGTGCCTCTCCAAGAGAGAGGTTTCCACCTGGCCCCCTATGCCTTCTAAATTCATATTTCTTGTATTGCATTTTCATGTCTTTATATCCTGAACACCCGCTGTAAAAGGTTGTGGCAAATATATTTATGTGTTTCTCAGGTTTTTTCTTTCTTGTAATTAATTTCTACCATTAAGATAATTTGGGAGTAGAAAGAGAAGATACATGATAGTATTTCAGTCTTCTTAAATTTATTGAGACTTGTTGTGTGGCCTAACATTTGGTCCATCCTAGAAAATGTTCTATGTGCACTTGAAAAAAAGGCATATTCTGCTAATTTGAGGTGAGATGCTCTATAAATATCAATTAAATCCATGTGGTCTAATGTGTCATTTAAAGCTGCTGTTTCCTTGTTGACTTTTTGTCTGCCCATTGATTTGAATAGGGAGTTAAAGTTCCCTGCTCTTACTGTATTACTATCAATCTCTCCTTTTATGTAAATCAATGTTTACTTTAGATGTTTAGTTGCACCAAGGCTTTGTGCATAAATGCTTATAATTTATATTCTCTTGTTGGATTGATACTGTTATCATTATGTAATATCCTTTTTTGTCTCTTATTATAGCCTTAATTTTAAAGCCTGTTTTGTCTGACATAAGTATTGTACCTCAACTTTTTTTTTCTTTTCCTATACCTTTACTTTTAGTCTGTGTGTCTTTTGATTTTCATTGGGTATCTTATAGATAGCATACATATGGGTCTTGTTTCCTTATCCATTCAGCTACTTTATGCATTAAAAAGAACAACAACTGTCTTTACTGTTGAAAGTATTACAAATGTCCCCCTTTCCCCCATTTTGATTGGAGCATTTTCACCATTTACAATTAAAGTGATTATTGATAGGTATGTAGTTACTGCCATTTTTATTCATATACATTTTTTTTTCTTTTTCTGTTGTTTGGTGGAGATGAACTACTTTAGCTTTTATTTATCTTGGATGATATTTATCTCTCCTTCAATTTTATATGATAGCTTTGCTGGGTATAGTAGTCTTGTTTGGAGTTCCTTGCTTTTCATTGCTATGAATATTTTGTGCCAATCCAAAGTTCTGTTGAGGTATCAGCTGTTAATCATATGGAAGCTCCCTTCTAGCTAATTAACTGCTTTTCTCTTGCTAGTCTTTAACCTTTGCCATTTAATTATGATGTGTCTTGGTGTGGGCCTCTTTGGGTTCAACTTGTTTGGAACTCTCTGTGTTTCATGGACTTGTGTACCTTTTTCCTTCTCCAGGTTAGGGAAATTTTAAGTTACTGTTTCTTCTTATCTCTTATTCTACCTCTTCTCCTGGTAACCTTATGATGTGGATGTTGTTATGCTTGATGTCCCAGATGTCCCTTAAACTATTCTCATTTTTTAAAATTCTTTTTTCTCTTTGCTTGTCTGATTGGTTGTTTTCTGTTACCTTGTGTTTTAAATCACTGATCTGATCCTCTGCTTCTGTTATTTTTTTTCTTTTTTTAAAATCTTTAAAATTGAAAGAATTCATGTGTCCCCTCCCCCCCACCACCACCACCATTGACCTCTCCCAGTCTGCCCCCACCCCACCCCAGGCCTTCAAAAGCCTATTGTCTGAGTTCCTGGGTTATGCATATATGCATACTAGTTCACTGGTTTATTTATTCTGACCTGTCCCCCCTCCCTTGCCTTCCCTCTGAGGTTGGACAGTCTGGTGCTACTATGTCTTTGGATCTATTTTTTTAAATATATTTTATTGATTTATTACAGAGAGGAAGGGAGAGGGACAGAGAGTTAGAAACATTGATGAGAGAGAAACATTGATCAGCTGCCTCCTGCATACCCCCTACTTGGGATGTGCCCGCAACCAAGGTACATGCCTTCGGCCAGAATCGACCCTGAGACCTTTCAGTCCCAGGCTGACACTCTATCCACTGATCCAAACCAGTCAGGGCATGGATATATTTTTATTCATCAGTTTATGTTGTTCATTAGATTCCACATGTGAGTGAGATCATGCAACACTTACCTTTCTCTGAGTGGCTTTTTTCCTCTTATCATAATGCTTTCCAGGTCCATCCATGTTGGTGTAAATGATTAAGATTTCTTTCTTCCTTTAGTGCTTTTTTAAAGGTAGTATTCCTCTGTGTAGATGTACCACAATTTTGTATCCACCCATCTGCTGATGGGCACTTAGGCTGTTTCCAAATCTTAGCTGTTGTAAATTGCACAGCTATGAATATAGGGGTGCATATATTCTTTCTAATTGATGTTTCTAGATATCTTAGGATATATTTCTAGAATTGGGATCACTAGGTCAAATGGCAGCTCCATTTTTAATTTTTTGAGGAAACTCCATACTGTTTTCCACAGAGGGCTGCACCAGTCTGCATTTCTATCAGCAGTGTATGAGATATGAAAGCTTTTGTGTTTGGAAGTAAAAAGAGATTTATTTAGACTGAGTGGTCTCAGAGTCAAAGTGTAAGGTCAGCAGGATAATTATAATAATTACTCTAGTCTCATGTTTTCCTCATTAATCAGAGAGAGGGGGACAATGGAATCTGTTTATTTTGTTGTTTTTGAAAGTATTACAAATAGTAGTACATATGTCTTCTTTTTTCTCCCATTGACCTTCCCTCGGCCTCCCTTACCCCCCCACCTCGGCACATGCTCTATCCCCCTCCCACAGTGTCTTGCATCCATTGGTTATGCTTATATGCATGCATACAAGTTTTTCGGTTATACTAGTGCTGAGTCTAAACATAAACCCTTTTGCATTTTTTCTTGCATGCTGCTCCAACAGCCTCTGGACCCTTTTACTGTATCTGCTCACCTCTTCTGACTCTGGAGCAGCAGATCATGTCAATGTATTACTCTTAAACTATAAGAGAGCTAGAATTTTAAGTCTGTATTCCCAAAGAACTGCCTAATCAAAACTCCAACTTTAGTAATGTCCATGAAGAAAACAAAAGAAAATTGTATAAGTCAGTTTACAGAAAAATAATTTATAGGGCACCTTTTATATTTAGATACTCTATTATAATTATTGCATGTGCCAACTTCTTCCCATACTTTTTCTTCATATTTGATTAAGAATTCAAACTGAACCAAACATACTTCTGTTACTTCTTCTCCCTCTCCCTTTCTCTCTCTCTCTACATGTAAAATTTGTCAATGTGTTATAACAATTTCTCAAGGTTCTCAAAACACTTCCTTCCCGATAGCCATCAATGCTCATAACTACTTCTACATCTGCATTAAAGAATTGCTGATCCTTATGCAAACATGTCATTTGTGCAGTAAAAAGCAAACAGTCCCTTAAAATGTGAATGTTGGAGTGTCACACTCCCTTTATAGTCTCTGTCAGCAAAGGCATTGTTGTTGTCGTTGTCACCATCATCATCATCATCATCATGTTAGCAGTAATTTTGCTTTTATTTGTTGAAAATTAGGAACTCCAACTAATTATACCTGAGTCATAATCATAATATTTTTGGTATTTTTAAGAAAAATAAATTAGCAATATAAAATGTGAAATATTACAAACTAGTTGAGAACAAGACATTCGGGTTCCTCTTCCTCTGTCACACCCATATTGCTGTGGAAAAGGCTTTGTTCTGAAACCACTATAAAATATAAAGTACAGTGTAAAGAAAATTAATCAATTTATGCTAGCCCAATAGATGCCTACTGCACTGCCATATCTAAGGAGAAATAGAAATCTCAAAAGATCTCTCCATCCTTCAATGATGAATCCTGAGATCTATTACAATTCTATATATGAAATAAGTGATAAACTGTTTTAAAGTAAAAAAACAAAACACCTAGACTAAAGGTTAAAAAAACCTTTTAAATATCGTATGTTCAGATCTTCAATTAAATATTATGAATATAGCTTTATAAATTGTTGATTTGAAAATGTGAATTTTACTTATGTTTCAAAGAAGGCTCTGACACACTTTTGGTCATAGAAAGAGCCACAAATTCTCTGATTACAGCCCCTTTTTGGTCTCATGGATGCTAAAGAGCCCTGATCTTCTTGTATATATCTCCTTTCTTCTTCTACTCTTTATTTATAAAGGGTGTCCCAAAATTCACTCAAGAAGTAAGTTTGATAGAAAACACAGGTTTATAATTAAAAATTGTAAATTTTTTATTGAGTCATAAAGTATACAGTATAGGGTTATGTATGGAGTAGCATATCGGGTAAATGACCTCCACGGCTTTGCTGGCACATATATGCACTCTTTTGTTATTGCCTGTGTGTATGTGCCAGCAAAGCCGGGGAGGCCATTTACCTGATGTGCTATTCCATACATAACCCTATACTATATACTTTATGAATCAATAAAAAAGTTACAATTTTTAATTATAAACCTGTATTTTCTAACAAAATTACTTCTTGCATGAATTTTGGGACACCCTTTATGAACATTTCTAAGATTTTATTTCTCTCTTCAGAAATCAAAAGCAGAAATGAACATAACTCTGAAGGAAATTAAGTTCTTTGAATTCAAAGTAATGCTATCAAATTATAATCTCAATGTTATGTTTAAAATATTCACTGAAACACCAAAAGTCCATGGCCATTTAAAATGTCTTTAATGAGGGACAACAGTTTCAGGAAGAGAAATCCTCATGACACCTGGCTGTGAAAACAAGTAGATTGTGTCCAAGAAAGAAAAAGGATGCTAGAGACGAAGATGCTACTCTTAAAAAACATGCACAAATTCAGTCACTCTAAGTTCCAGCTCAGGGGCATCAGTTCAAAAATCACAGGGACATATGAGGAGGAAATAAATTTACTAAATTAAAGGTAAGGGATGAAGGGGAAAGGGTTGTGGCAACTCTCTCCAGGGATGGAAGTACTGGTGGATGCCATTTGTTTCCTTGGTGTAATCCTCTTCCTATTTAGCTGGCCCTGGATAGGTAAGCAATAACTATGTGCTTTCTGTTAATCTGGCTAGCACAGTTTCCTCACTCTGATGATTCCCTGAGACCTCCCACCCCACCCAATGTGCCTGCCTGGCTTAAACCTCTTCCAACAGTTCCTTCATTCATGGTACAGGCTCACTCAAAGGATGGCAAACACCATACAAGTGGTGGCTTTCCTAGGCTTGCACTGCAGACTTTCCCAAAAGTGCACAAATCCAAAAAATCAGTGACTGGTCTAGACACTCACTGTAGGTCCTGCCAATCAGCTGCAGCCTATCATAAGTAGTGACCCATTTAAACTGGAGCTGTAACTCCAATCAGATGGCCCCAAACCTGGCATAAATAGAGACTAGTCTCAGCTGGTAACTGGCACAAGTAGCAAAAAGCCTCACTTAGTAGCATAGCCTCTTTCTTTTTTTTAAAAAAAAATATATTTTTTATGAATATCAAAGAGAAAGGAAGAGGGAGAGATAGATAGATACATCAATGATGAAAGAAAGTGGTTGATTGGGAGCTGCAACTCCAGCATGTCTAGGAATTGAACCTCGACCTCTTGGTTCATAGGTCAATGCTAACGACTGAGCGTGCCGTCTGGCCCATAACCTCTTTCAAGAAACTTGAAATCGCCGAAACTGGTTTGGCTCAGTGGATACAGCATCAGCCTGCGGACTGAAAGGTCCCAGGTTCGATTCCGGTCAAGGGCATGTACCTAGGTTGCGGGCACATCCCCAGTGGGAGATGTGCAGGAGGCGGCTGATCGATGTTTCTATCCCATCGATGTCTCTAACTCTCTATCTCTCTCCCTTCCTCTCTGTAAAAAATCAATAAAATATATTAAAACAAAAAAGAAAAAAAAAGAAACTTGAAATCCAGTACAAAGGTAATCAACTTTAGGTCACTTTGTAGTTTCTAACATTTGGCCACAATCCTGGCACAAGTGGTGGCTAAAATTGGTCAATACCAGAGTCCCTCCCAAGAAACCTATAATCAACACACCCACTGGCCAGCATGAGACCATACAACAGCCCCACCCAACAAGCTCCACAAATGGCACACACAAGGACAGAGTCAACTAGCACTTGAGCCCCATTAAAGATAATCCTGTTCCCTGGAGTTAGTCCCCCCCAAAGCAGCTTGTCCCCTGTAGTCACTACCAGTCTTCACAGCCAGTCAGCACACCCACTGACATGAATCAAGATCCAACTACAAGAGGAGAGCACACACAGTCTACACATAGGACATCCCCATAGCACCCAGTTAAGATGACCTGGGAGACTGCACAGTGAGGCCCCACAGGACAGATACTACATAAGGCTATCTGCCAAAACCAGAAGACATATCAGACCTACGTAATGATAGAAACAAACACAGGAAGTCAGCCAAATGAAAATACAAAAGAAAAGAAAACAGGTCCGAAATGAAAGAATAGGACAAAACTCCAAAAAAATAATTAAACAAAATGGAGATAAGCAATCCACCAGATGTAGAGTTTAAAACACTGGTTATAAGGATGCTCAATAAACTTAGGGGAGAACAGATGAACTAGTGAAAACTTCAACAGATAGATAATATAAAAGAGAATAGAGAGTGGAGAAAAGGGAACCCTAGTACATTGCTGGTGGGAATGCAGACTGGTACAGCCTCTGTGGAAAACAGTATAGAATTTCCTCAAAAACTTAAAACTGGAACTCCCATTTGACCCAGTGATCCAACTCCTAGGACTATATCCTAAGAGTCCCGAAACACCAATCAGAAAGAATATATGCACCCTTATGTTCATATCAGTGCAATTTACAGTAGCTAAGATTTGGAAACAGCCTAAGTGCCCATCAACAGATGAGTGGGTATGATTGGACCTGGAGAGCATTATGCTAGAGAAAAATAAGTATCAAATGATCTCTCTTATATGTGGAATCTAATGAACAATGTAAACTGATGAACAAAAATAGATTCAAAGACATAGAAGCATCAAACAGACTGTCAAAACTCAAAGGAAAGGCAAGGGAGGATGGGTGGAGGGGGTGGTGGAGATATTAACCAATGAACTCATATGTGTATGTGCATAACCCATGGACACAGACAATAGAACAGTGAAGACCTGGGGTGGGAAGCAATGGTGGGATGGGAGAGTTCAATGGGGGAAAAGAGGACTGTCAGAGCCAGCAGCAAAAGCACCACACAGCTCTGCTGGTCTGACTGGCACTGAGTGGCTGTGAGTTCATGTATTCTAAATTCCCCTATCCGACTACTCCATGGGTGGTTCCTGCTTGAACCCTGACCACTGTACTAATTGTTAGGAACTTAGTCTAAGCTATCCTCTGCTCACTCATAACAGGTGTTGAATCTGAGCCCCTCTGCCAGGGGCTGGACCTCCTAGGATGCTGGATCTTAGATGGAGAAGCCATGAAAGGTTGTGGGTTTATAAGAATAAGTCTTTATTGCAGAAGCCAGTGGCCATATAGCCATTAGACAAAAACAGTACTCACAGCAAAGTCCATACAGGCAGGCATCCAGACACAGGCTGATGAACAAATATCTTTCCCAGAAAGCAGCATCAGTCTCTGTACCCACAGCTATTATCTGAGAAGTCACACACTACCTCCTAGACTCACCACCTCACACTGTAGTGGTATCTGATATATCTGGCTCAGCAGCTTCTCCTGACTCTCCTGCTCAGCTGCTCTCTCTAGCAAACTTCTTTACACACTTCATCCTAGCTTCTCTCAATACCCCAGCAGACTTCTTCTTACTCAGACTACTCCAGCTAACTTGCTGGTCAGTAACCCACTTTTATACCGTTCCAGCAGTTCTCAACCTGTGGGTCGCAAACAATGAAAATATATCTTGCATACCAGATATTTACATTATGATTCATAACAGTAGCAAAATTACAGTTATGAAGTAGCAATGAAAATAATTTTATGGTTGGGAGTCACCACAACATGAGGAACTGTATTAAAGGTTCGCAGTATTAGGAAGGTTAAAAACCATGACAAAGAAAGCTTCGTGCCAATAGTTACATCAACCATATTGGCTACTGAAGGGGACAATGTATTGTGTTTCCTTGCACCTGCTCATTATATGTTGGCCTGATTAGGATTCCCAGGCTCAGAGTCCTTGAATATCCCATTTAGGTACATGCCCAGAGCAGACTTCAGTCATTCTGGTGTACTGATAACAAGGTTTTTGTGCTCCCACTGGCCTTGACTATCTGGGGAACTGGCATGGTTCCCACAGGGACATATGTAATACTTTCAACAATAAAGTTTTATTTTAAAGTTGTGATGCATTTACACAATGGAATACTATGCAGTATTTTTTGTAAAAAAAAAAAAAAAGAACTCTTACCATTTGCAACAGCATGGAAGGACCTGGAGATTATTATGCTAAGCAAAATAAGCCAGTCAGAGAAAGATAAGTATCACATGATCTCTCTCATATATGAGATCTAATGAATAATAAAAAAAAAAAAAACAGAAGAAAAAAGTAGATCCAGAGACATAGAAGCAATGAACAGATTGTTGAACCTCAGAGGGAAGGCAGGGGACAGTGGTGGGAAGAGTTCAACCAAAGATCTTGAATGAATATATGCATTGCCATGGTCACTGACAATAGGGTGGTGAAGGCCTGGGGTTGGGAGTGGGGCAGGCTAGAAGAGGTCAATGGGGAAAATAAGGGAACATATGGAACACTTTTAACAATATTTTTAAAAAGAATATAAAAAAAACATAAAAAAAGAATCAGTCAAAACTAAGAAATACAATAACTAAATTTAGAATTCATTAGAGAAAATAAACAGCAGATAAAATGAAGCAGAGGATTGAATTAGTGGTCAGGAATATAAGGTAGGAGAAAATACCCAATTAGAATGGGAATAAAAATAAATGAGGATAGTTTAAGTGACCTCTGGCACAGCACTGAGTATACCAACAGTCTCATCATGGGGGTACTAGAAGGAGAAGAGAGAGAACAAAGAAATGAAAATCTATTTCAATACATAATCTCTGAAAACTTTCCTAAGCTGAAAAAGGAGACAGATATTCCAGTCCAGGAGGTGTACAGAGTTCCAAACAAGATGAACCCAAGAGGCCCATACCATGACACATTATATTTAAAATGGAAATGCATGGGAGAACATATTTTCCAATGTTATCTCCGATAGGGTTTAATCTCCAACATTTACATGGAACTCATACAACTTAACAAAAGGAAGATAAACAACCCAATCAAAAAATGGGCAATAGACCTAAATAAATACTTTTATAAAGAGGACATACAGAAGGCCAAGAGACATAAGAAAACATGCTCAAAGTCACTAATCATCTGAGAGATGCATGTCAAAATGACAATGAGGCACCATCTCACACCTGTCAGAATAGCTATCATCAACAAATCAAAAAATGACAAGTGCTAGTGAGTATGTGGAGTAAAAGGAACCCTCTTGCACTGCTGGTGGGAATGCAGACTGGTGCAGCCACTGTGGGGAACAGTATGGAGTTTCCTCAAAAAAACTAAAAATAGAACTCCCATTTGACCTAGTGATCCCATTTCTAGGAATATATCCCAAGAATCTAGAAACACCAACCAGAAAAGATATATGCACTCCTATGTCATAGCAGCACAATTTACAATAGCTAAGATCTGGGAACAGCCTAAGTACCCATCAGCAGGTGAGTGGATTAAAAAACTGTGGTACATCTACACAATGGAATACTATGCTGCTGTAAAAAGGAAGGAACCCTTACCATTTGTAACAGCATGGATGGACCTGGAAAACATTATGCTAAGTGAAATAAGTCAGTCGGAGAAAGATAAATATCACATGATCTCACTCATTTGTGGAATGTAATGAACAACATAAACTGATGAAGAAAAACAGATCCAAAAAGAGAGAAGCATCAATCAGGCCGTCAAAACTGAGAGGGAAGGCAGGGGAGGGGGGGGGGAAGGGGGAGAGATAAACCAAAGGACTTGTATGCATGTATATAAGCATAACCAATGGACACACTAGGGGGGTGAGGGCATAAGAGGGGGGTGGTGGCAATAGGGGGATAAGGACACATATGTAATACCTTAATCAATAAAGAAAAAAATAAAGGAAGGAAGGAAGGAAGGAAGGGAGAGAGAGAGAGAGAGAGAGAGAGAGAGAGAGAGAGAGAGAGAGAGAGAGAGAGAGAGAGAGAGAGAGAGAGAGAGAGAGAGAGAGAGAGAGAGAGAGAGAGAGAGAGAGAGAGAGAGAGAGAGAGAGAGAAGGAAATGGCAAAGGTTAAAGACAAAAAGAGGTTCTTAAAAGTAGCAAGTGAAAGTGGTTAGTTATCTATAAGGTAGCTTCAATAACATTATCAGTTGCTTTTTCAAAAGAAATTTTGCAAGGTAGTAGGAAATGGCACCAAATATTCAGTGATGAAAGGCAAAACCTTCAAGGGTTTCATGAAGAATGTAAGATGAATAAAGGGTTTCCAGAAAAAAATAAAGTTAAAAAAATTCACCACCAATAAACAAGTAGTATGAGAAATGTTAAAGGTACTTCTTTGAGTGCAAAGATAAAAATGTGAATAAGAAATTGTAGAAAAAATTTATTCTCACTGACAAAGGCAAACACTTAGTAAAAGCAGTGGATCAACCAGCTATGAAGTGAGTACAAAGGTTAAGAAAGAAAGGTAAGGAGAGTAATGTATAATTACAACAATTAATTAAGGAATAATTACAAACACACATACACACCAAGGAAATAAAAATTAAAGACAAAAACATAAATCTGTAGGGGGTTGATACAAGTAGTAGGTATTTTAGAATGTGTTCATGAGTAAGTGACCACCAACTTAAAATACACTGCTATAAGCAAATCTTGTTATATATGAAGCACATGGTAACCAGAAACCAAAAATCTGTTATATATACAAAAAGTTATGAGAAATGAATCTAAAGAAGATAATATAGCAAGTCATCAACATACAAGAAAATAAAAAATGAACAGTAAATAACTATAAAAAAAAACAAAGAAACAATGAATGGCAAAAATTACATATCTTTCAATAATTATTTCACGTGTAAATGAAGTAGGTGCTCCTATAAAAAATATAAGGTGAAAGTATCTAACTATTACCGGGGTATAGTAATCAAAACAGCATGGTAGTAGCATAAAAACAGATACATAGATCGATATAGCAGAACAGTAAGCCCCCAAAAGAAACCCATATGCTCAATTAATTCATGAAAAATGATGCAAGAATATACAATTGGATAAAGATAATCTCTTCCATAAATGATGGAGTTTAAAACACATGCAAAAAAGGGAAACTATACCACTTCATTACACCATAAAAATTGGACAGATACATGCAAAAAAAGGGGGGGAACTAGATCGCTTTATAAGAATAAAACTCAAAATGAATTAAAGACATAAATGTAAGACCTGAAACCATAAAACTTCTAGAAGAAAACCTAAGCAATAAACTGACATTTCCATTATCAACACCATATTGGATATGTCTCATTGGGCAAGCAAAATAAAAGAAAAAATAAACAAATGGGACTATATCAAACAAAAAAAATTTGCACAGTAAAGAAAACTATCAACAAAATGAAAAGACAACCTATTTATTGAGAGAAGATATTCTCCAATGATGCATTCAATAAGGAATTAATTCCACAATATATAAGGAAATCAATAATTTAATATCAAAAAGACAAAAAAATTCAATTTAAAAAATTGACATGATACTTGAATAGATACTTCTTCAAAGTTGACATACAGATGACCAACAGACATATGAAACAAGGTTCAACAAACCTAATCATCAAGGGATTTCAAATTAAAACCACCATGAGATATCACCTCACATCTGTCAGAATGGCTATCCTATATAATAAAACCCTAATATGCAAAGTGACCAAAAGGCAGAATGACTGGCTGCTATGATGTACACTGATCACCAGAGGGAATATGCCCCCCTGGTGATCCATGTGCTCCCACAGGTGGAGCGCTGCTCAGTCAGAAGTTGGGCTCATGGCTGGCGAGTGTAGTGGTGGTGGTGCTGCAGGCAGGAGGTAAGGAGCAAGGGGTTCTGGACGGTGAGAGCCCCAGACTGCAAGAGGGATGTCTGACTGCGGTAAGGAGCAAGGGGTCCTGGACTGCAAGAGGGCACAGTCCAGGCTGAGGGGTCCCCCTACTCCCAGTGCAAGAACTTCATGCACTGGGCCTCTAGTCATCAATAAAACAACAAACAAGTGTTTTTTGCTTTAAAAGACAAGAATGTGGAGAAAAGAGAACTGTTGGTAGAATTGTAAATTGATGTAGCCAGAAGGAATACAGTATGGAGGCTCCTCCAAAAATTAAAAATGGAATTAACATATGACCCAGCAATTGTACGTTTGGATATTTAGCTAATAAATCTATATAGGTAATTCAAAAAAATAGCTTCACCTTTATGTTCATTCCAGCATTACTTACAATAGTCAAGATATGGAAGCAACCTAAGTGTCCCATCAACAGATGAATAGAAAATGATGTGTACATATATACAATAGAATATTAGCCATAAAATGAAATCTTGCCATTTGCAACCACACAGATGAACCTAGATGGTATTATGCTAAGTGAAATAAGTCAGACAGTGAAAGACAAATAGTATATGATTTCACCTTTATGTGGAATCTAAAAAACAAATCAATGAACATATAAAACAGAAACAATCTCAGAGATACAGAAAACAAATTGATAGTTGCTAGATGGGAGTAGGAGATGGATGAAACAGTAAAAGTATTAAGAAGTACAAATGTGCAGTTTTAAAAATATTACAGAAATATAAAGTACAGGGCAGAGAATATAGTCAATAATATTTAATAACTATGTGTAGTGTTAACAAGAGGATCACTCCAGTAGGTATGTTCATGTCTAATCACTATGTTGTATACCTAAAACTAATCCTATATAATAAAAGCCTAATATGCTAAGTGTCCAGTCATCCATTAAACCATAATCAAAGCATACTATGCTAATGATATGCTAAGGCTGCTCAAACACTCGCTATGACATGCACTGACCACCAGGGGGCAGACAGTCTACCTGTTGACCAGTCAATATGACATGCACTGACAACCAGGGGGCAGTAGGCTAGCTTGCTAGTGGGGTCTGGCTGTTCAGGACTGAGCAAGACATGCGGACATGCCCTGGAGCCCTCCTGTCGTCCTTCCCCAGCTGGCCAACTTCCCGAGTCTCTCCCCATCCCCGATTGTGCACCTGTGGGGTCCCTCTGCCTGGCCTGTGCCCTCTTGCAATCCAGGACCCCTTAGGGGATGTCAGAGAGCTGATTTTGGCCCAATCTTGCAAGCCAGGCCGAGGGACCCCACTGGTGCATGAATTTGTGCACCAGGACTCTAGTATAGCATAATATTGTATGTCAACTATACTACAAAAATAAATTAAAAGCCCTGGCCAAGTTGTTAAGTGGTTAAAGTGTTGGCCTATGTAACAAAGGATCTAGGGTTCAATTCACGATAAAGTGCAGGTACCTGGGTTGCAGGTTTGCTCCCTGCCCCTGGTTGGGTGCATGCAGGAGGCAACCAGTAGATGATCTCTCTCTCTCTCTCTTTCCTTCCCTTTCTCCTTTTCACTCTCTTGGAGAAGCAATGGAAACAAATATTCTCTGGCAAGGATTAACAAAATAAACAAATTAATTAAAATGTTTTTAATGACACTGAAGTGAATATGGAAACATTGGCAGGCCTCTCTCAGAGAATTACATTAGTATTTGCTTTTTGGATTTTGGAGAATGGGGGAAATGGTATCTAGTGTAATGAACAACTTAGGAAAAAAAAGAGGGATTTCTATATTAACAATTAAATAACTCTAAGAGATCACCATAAATGTAGCTAGAGTTTGGGTAAAACATTTTGGCGGCACTGTAATGAACCATCCAGATGCCCCTTTAGTGAGTAGCTTTATTCCTCAGCTGTTGATAATGTAGACAGGAGACAGCATTCGTCTTTCAACCTCTTCAGGGATTGACTCAGCTACAGAGAACTGCCTCACCAAATGTCACAGATATTGTGGGAAGGGCACATCAAATGATTAATTAAAGTGGAAGTAGAAAGTCTCTTCCTTCCTCCGATGTAAATTCCAAAGGCACTTAGTAAATATCTACATGCTATAGCCTCCATTTCATACTATGAATAACCTACGCTGTTCTCTATAACCTCCCTTTCAGAGAACACAACCTGCAAGAGCTGTTCAAGTTGGGTGAATTTCATCCATCAGAGCAGTTACACTCTCAAACAGTATCTGTTAGAGGGTTCTTTGCTTTTTAAAAACAAAGTTTTTAAGCCTATACAGTTTTTTTATTTTTATTTCTTTATATATTGTCTAAAGTTTTACATATGTCTACTTTTTCCCCAATTGACCAACCTCCCAATAATTCCCACCCTGGACAAGTCCCCACCACCACAGTGTCTGTGTCCATTGGTTATGCTAATATGCATGCGTACAAGTCCTTTGGTTGCTCTCTAACCTTCCCTCCCTCCCCTGCCATTTGTCTCTGGATCTATTCTTGTTAATCAAATTATGTTGATCATTATATCCAACATATGAGTAAAATCATGTGATATTTATCTTTCTCTAACTGGCTTATTCCACATAGCATAATGCTCTGCAGTTCCATCCATGCTGAAAAAAGGAATTCTCATGCATTGCTGGTGGGAATGCAGACTGGTGCAGCCACTGTGGAAGACAGCATGGAGATTCCTCAAAAAGTTAAAAATGGAACTCCCATTTGACCCAGTAATCCCACTTCTAGGACTATATCCCAAGAAACCAGAAACACCAATCAGAAAGGATATATGCACCCATATGTTCATAGCAGCACAATTTACAATAGCTAGGATTTAGAAAAAAATCTAACTGCCCATCAGCAGATGAGTGGATTAAAAAACTGTGGTACTTCTACACAATGGAATACTATGCAGCTATAACAAAGAAGGAACTTTTACCATAAGCCTATACAGTTTTTATTATGGTGAAGATGAGTGACTTATTTATCCTATCTAATAATAGACAAACATGGCAATTGTCCGTACCTTGGCTATGCCTCACATTGGCTAATCAGCTCAATATGCAAATTAACTGCCAACAAATATGGCGGCTAATTTGCATACTGCAGGCAGATCCTGCTGCATTTCCCTGCCTGGGGCTGGTGGTGGCCCCATACCCAGCTGCTGGCCGCCCCAGTGCAAGATCTTGGCCTGCCATGTGTGGGGCGGGGCGGGCAGGGCGGGTGACAGCATGATCCTGAGTCATCACCTACCCCAGAGTGGGATCCGGGCCTGCCTGTGAGGGTAGGGCGGGCAGTGTGGGCGGCAGGGTGATCCTGAGCCTCCTCCCGCCCCAGTGTGGGATCCAGGCCTGTTGTGTGTGGGGTGGGGCTGGTGGGGCAGGTGGTAGGGTGATCCTGAGCTGCTGCCTGCCCCAGTGAGGGATCTGGGCCTGCTGTGTGGAGGGTGGGGTGGGCGGGGCAGGCGGCAGCAAGATTTGAGTGGCCGCCCACTCCAGCACAGGATCTAGGCCTGTTGTGTGAGGGTTGGGGTGGGCGGGGCGAGTGGCAGTATGATCTGAGCCGCCACCTGCCACAGCACAGGATCTGGGCCTATCATCTGCGACCAGGAGAGACAGGGCAGACACCGCAGGATTGGGCATACCATCTGCCACCAGGGGAGCAGGTGGTTATCTCCCGAGGGGTCCCAGACTGTGAGAGGGTACAGGCTGGGCTAAGGAACCCCCCACCCCCACCCCCTGTCAGTGCACAAATTTTTGTCATGGGGCTTCCAGTATATATATAAAACCCTAATATGCAAATAGACCGAACAGCGGAACAGCAGAACAACTGAACAACTGGTCACTATGACATGCGCTGACCACCAGGGGGCGCACACAGAGCATGGGGGGCATCAGCAGCAGGTGGCAGAATGTGGAACGTGGTGGGCATCAGCTGTGAGAAGATGGTGGACCCTGGCTCTTTATATATTAGGATTGTGTGCCCACCACCTACAGTCAAATAATCATCCATCACCTATATGCCCTATACCTCCCCCCATTGTTGTCTGCGTCCTATGTGTATATATATGTATATATATATACATATATATGTATGTATATATACACACACACACACACACACATATATACACACACATGCGATTTTGATTCTAGGCTCTCAATTCTGTTCCATTGGTCTCTTTGTCTATGTTTCTGCCAACACCATGCTGCTTTGATTATTGTAGCTCTGTAGTATAATTTGAAACCGGGTTTTGTGATACCTCTGGTTTCCTTTTTTTTTTCTCTCTCTCTCAGGATTGCTTTGGTTATTCAAGGTCTTTTGTGGTTCCATACAAATCTGACAATTTTAAAAATTTTTGTTTCTTCTTTTTTTAAAAAATACTCACCTGAGGATTGACTGACTTATTTCACTTAACATAATATTCTCAGGTCCATTCATGTTATTGCAAGTGGCAGTATTAAAACTTTTGTTATGGCTGAGTAGTATTCCATTATATATTCATGTCTTTATCCATTTCTCTATCAAAGAACACTTTGGTTCTCTTCATTATCTTGGCCACCACAAATAGTGCTGCAATAAACATAGGGGTACAAATATCTTTGCAAATAAATGTTTTAAACATTTCAAGTAGATACCTAGGAGAGGGATTGCTGGGTCATATGGGATTTCTATTTTTAATTTTTTTTTTAAGAAACTGGCAGTGTACAATCCTACCAGCACGGAATGAGGGTTCCCTTTTCTCCACAGCCTCTCCAATACCTGTTATTACTTGCTTTTGGAAAATTGCCACTCCAGCAGGCGTGGAGAGAGAGAGAGAGAGACAGACATTGATGTGAAAGATACATCAATTGGCTGCCTCCTATAAGCCCCCAGACCAGGAATCAAACTCACAACCTTCTGTTGTACTGGATGATGTTCCAACTGCCTGAGCCACATGTTTAGTGCTATTCTATTTATTTTTAAAAATACATTTTGATTTTGATGGGTACTAAATTGCATGAAATCTATATACTGCTTTGTATAATGTGGCCATTTAAGTATGTTGAATTTTCCAATCCATGAACATGAAATAGCTTTCCATTTAATTCTGTTGTATGTCGTCTTGGGAGAGGTGTCTGTTCAGGTCAGCAGCCCATTTTTGAATTGGATTGTTTGTTTTGTTTTGAGTTGTATGAGATATTGATATATTTTGGATATTAACCCCTTGTCGGAACTGCTGTTTGCAAATATCATCTCCCATTAGTGGGTTGCCTTTTGTTTTGTTTTGTGGTCAGTTTATTTTGCTGTTCAGAAGCTTTTTAGACTGATATAGTCCTATTCATTTATTTTTGCCTTTACTTCCCTTTCCTTTGGTGTTTTCAATCTCTTTTAATAATGTTTTGTAGTTTTCGGGGTATAGGTCCTTCACATCCTTTGTGAAGTGTATTCTTACGTATTTTATTTTTTGGTTGCAACTGCAAAAGGGACTGTTTTGTAGTGTGTGTTTATTTCCATTTCTTTTTCTACAGTTTAATTGTTAGTATATAGGAAAACAGTGAAGTTTTTAACATTGATGTATCTTGCAACTTACATAAATATAGCACTTATGCTTTCCGCCGTGGAATTTACTGTTTCGAATCTTATACTTAGGTCTTTGATCCACTTTGAATTGATTTCTGTACATGGAAAAAACTGTAATGTCCAATAATATTTTTGTGGAGTCTTTAGGGTTTTTTATCTATGGAACTATGTCATCTATAAAGAGTAACACTTTTATTTCTTCCTGCCCAGCTTTTGCATGTGGCTTTCCAATTTTCCCAGCACCGCTTATTGAAGAAACTTTATCTTCTCCATTGTGCATTCTTTGCTCCTTTGTAAAAAAATTATATACATATATATATATTCATATATTGCCTAATTGCTCTAGTTAGGACTTCCAGAACTATGCTGAATAAGAGTGGTGAGAGTGAGCATCCTTGCCTTGTTCCTGATTTTAGAGGTAAAGCTTGAAGTTTTACACCATTGAGTATGATATCAGCTGAGGGTTTGTCATATATGGTGTTGATTATTTTGAAGTACTTTCGTCTATACCCATTATATTTAGTATTTTAGTAATAAATGGATGTTTTAGCTTATCAAATGCTTTTTATATATCTATTGATAATATCAGGATTTTTATCCTCGGTTTTGTTAATGTTTGTATTGCATTGATCAATTTGTGTATGTTGAGCCATTCTTGTGCTCTTGGCATGAATCACACTTGATCATAATGTACTATATTTTTATTTTTTAACTCTTTATTGTTGAAAGTATTACATATTTCTCCTTGTTTTATTTGCTAGTATTTTGTTTAGGATCTTTGCACCAATATTCAACAGAGATATTGGTCTGTATTTTTCTTTTTTTGTGTTATCCTTGCCAGGTATAGGTATCAGGGTTACTAGTATGTTGGCCTCCAAAAGTGTGTTGGGAAGTATTGCCTATTCTTCAATCTTTTTGAAGAGTTTGAGAGGGATAGGTATCAAATCTTTCAATGTTTGGTAGAATTCACAAGTGAAGGCATCTAGTCTTGGAATTTTACTTTTTGGGAGGTTTTATTATAGTTGTTTCAATTTCCTCACTATTGATTGGTCTATTTAGATTTTTCCAATTCTTCATTATTCAGTATAGGAAGGTTATCCTGTTTAGGAGCTTATGCATTTCTTTTAGGTTATTGAATTTGGTGGCATATAGCCTTTCATACTATTCTAGTATGATCTTTTGTATGTCTGTGATGTCTGTGGTACCTTCTCCTCTTTTATTTCTGATTTTTTTCTGTGAATCTTTTCTCTTTCTCTCTAGTGAGTCTAGCTAGGGAGGGGTTTGTCAATTTTATTAATCTTTTCATAGAACCAACTCTTTGTTGTATTGATTTTTGGTATAGCCTTTTTGTTCTCCATTTCATTCAATTCTGCTCTAATTTTTATTATTCCCTAACTTCTGCTGACTTTGGGTTGCTTTTGTTCTCTATTGTTTAAGATGTGATGTTAGGTTGTTTAAGTGAGATTTCTCTTGTTTCTTGAAAAAGGCTGCAATGATATAAACCTCCCTCTCATTACTGTTTTTGCTGCATCCCAGAAGTTTTGATATATTGCATTGTCATTCTCATATTGTCTATATTTATCTTTTGATCTCGCCTTTTATTTCTTCTCTGATCCGGTCATTTTTTTTATTAGTACATGGTTTAATCTCCCCATATTTGTGGGTTTCTTTACTTCGTTTTGCAGTAGATTTCCAGTTTCAAAGCATTATGGTCAGAGAATATGCTTGGTATGGTTTCAATATTCTTTGTTGAGGCTAGTTTTGTGACCCAACATATGGTGTATTCTTGAGAATGTTCCATGTGCACTGGAGATGTACAATATGATGTTCTGGGATAAAGGTCTTTATGAATGTCAATTATGTCCATTTGGTCTAATGTGTCATTTAAGGCCAATATTTATTTATTTTCTGTTTGGATTATATACCTAGAGATTTCCATGGAGTATTAAGGCCCCCACTGTGATTGAGTTCTTGTTTCTTTTTTTTTAATCTTCACCAAAGGATATACTTA
>NW_006292290.1:145976-157061 GCF_000327345.1 Myotis davidii | reverse complement strand
TGGAGAGAGAGAGAGAGAGAGAGAGAGAGAGAGAGAGAGAGAGAAAATGTCAATGTGTGAGAGAGAGAGGTATCATTTGGTCTTCTGTACATGCCCCAACTGGAAATCGACCCCACAATCTTTGGATGCTCAACCAACTTAGCCACTCTGGCCAGGCTATGATTGTGTTTTTGTCAATTTCTCCCATTAGTTCTGTTAGTAGTTGCTTTATGTATTTTTGTGCTCCCTGATTGGGTGCATATATATGTCTTCTTGATGTAGTGTCCCTTTTATCATCATAATCATCATAAAATGTCCATTTTTGTTTCTTGTTAACCTTGTTATCTTGAAATCTATTTTGTCAGATATAAGTATGGCTACAACTGCTTTTCTGTAGACATTTGCTTTGAAGAAACATTTTCTACCCTTTCACTTTGAGTCTGACATTTTTTTGCAGCTTAGATTTATCTTCTGAAGGCAGCATATAATTGGGTTGTTGTTTTTTAATACAATCTGCTACTCCATGTCTCTTTATTGGTAAAATCAGTCCATTTACATTTAAGGTAGTTATTTGATATATGAGGATTTCTTATAGCCATTTTATCTTTTGTTTGCTGATAGCTCTGTGCCTCTGTTGGTTCTTTTCCTTTATGCTTCTGTCTGTTGTTTTTGGTGGTATTCCATACTTCTTTTTCCTGGTTCCTCTTTTTTAAGTTATGTATCTCAGTTTGGGGCTTTTTATGTGTGGTTATTATTAGGTTTATAAAAAACAAAGTGTCATGTATACAGTAGTCCTCTTTCTTTTTACTGTATCTGATCTCCATCCTCCTTTGCAAATTCAGACCTTTACCCCCTTCCCTTTTATATTTTTGTTGTCACAAATTACCCTGTTTTTGCTATAAGCTTGTTGGTGATGTAACACAGATCAGATTTGTGACCTTTTGTTCTTTGTTTCTGGTAGAATTCCCCTTGAGTATTTACTGGAGGTCTTCTGGTGATAAATTATCTGTTTCCATATGTATAGAAAAGTCTTTATTTATCCTTCATATTGAAAGGATAACATTGCTGGATATATTATGTTTGGCTGGTAATTTCTCTTTCAGTAGTTTGGATATTTGGTTCCACTCTCTTCTGACTTGTGGAATTTCACTGAGAAGTCTGATGATAACCTAATGGTCTTTCCTTTAAAATTACTTCTTTTCACTGGCTGCCTTGAAAATTCTTTCTTCATCATTAATTTTTGTTGTCATTAATTTTGACAATTTTAATACAATATGCTTTGGAGAAGGCCTTTTTGGTATGTGGTAACTTGATGTTCTGCTTGCTTTTTCGATTTAAGGACCTAACTCTTTATATGTGTCTGGGAAGTTCTCATCAACTATCTGTTTGAAAAGGCTCTGCATTCCCTTCTCCCTCTCTTCTTCTTCTGGTATGCCTATTATTCTTATATTGCTTTTTCTAATGGAGTCTAATAGTTCTTGTTGAGCTCTTTCTTTTTTAATGATCAAACTCTGTCTCTTTTCCTCTGCATGTTTCTAGATTTCTATCTTTAATATCACTATTTATTTCCTCCATCTGGTCCTCTCTATTTCCTATGCTTACTAGTTTTCATTCTTGATTCCTTTTATTAAGTTATTCATCTCCATAATTTCCTTTGGTTTCTTTTAAAAGTTTCATCTCTTCAGTAAAGTACTCATTTTGTTTGTTAATTTGTTTTCTGAACACATTAAATTGCCAGTCTGTATTTTCTCACATCTCATTGAGTATTTTCAGAACTAAAATCTTGAATTGTATGTCATTATTATCATTTATTTCCATGTGTTTGCATGTGCTTTTTGAAGATTTTTAAATTTTCTTTCTGAGTTGCCTTGCTCCCTTGGTTATTCATGGTATTTGATGGATGCCTCCTGTGTTTAGGCATCTATATATGAGTGGCACGTCTCTGATTAATAAAAAGGGGTCTTTCTATTATTTTCCAGTAGGTGGCACTGAATCAAAAGTTTTTTAGCTCTGAAATTACAAAGCTGACCCCACCAGGGTCTCTGGATGACTTCAGTGTAGCTGCATGCATGGGATTGGTGTGCTGGGGAAACCTGGCCACCTTCTTTGTTTCCCCTCCCAGTAATAGCAACTTCAGACCTCTGTGTGGTCCCTGTTGCACTCAAACCCAGGACCAGTAATAAGAAAACTGTGACTTTATTGTATCAGTTCTCGGGTTTGCAGATAATGTGCTCTGCAACCCAACTCCAATGGTGAAGGGAGGTAAGCTCTTGGAGTTTAAAGGGTGGCAGGGCTCTGTGGCTTTGTTGCTCTTTCTGGAATGCTCACTGCCCTACAAATGCAGCAACACTCCAGGGCAGAGTCCTTGCCCAGGTCTCTGGGCTTAGCCATAGTTTGTACTGCCCATTCCTGCAGGAATGTCCACTGCATCTCTCTGCTCCTCCAGGCTGAAAGGAGTGCCAGCCACAACCGCATTTCTGTCCTCCCCAGGCTGAGATCAGCCATGAGTTCCCAGTTGCAGGGCTGCATTCCTGGTTCCTTTTAGCCTTTCTCCCTAATCACCACTTTTGTTTGTTCTCACTTATTCACCTTTAGAAGCTCCAATATGTGGACACTCTCAGGCATCCTGGTATGTTGAGCAGGGAACTCATCATAGAGTTATAATTATTCAAATTATTGAAGCTTCAAGGGGAGAGAATAATGCACTCTCATGCCACCATTCCTCTGACATAACTTTTTTTTCAAAGGGAATCATATTTTAGCTTTGACTTCTCTCTAACTCTAAATGGTGAATTGGTATAATCACACTAGCAGTGTACAGAGCTGGGAACAAGATCCATATAGGATAGTTTTTTCAGTTCTGGTAATATTTAGGCTAAGTCCTTACTGACCTAAGCATAAGTTAGAATCTGTTATGTTGGTCATTTGGATGCCTTATTTGGAAAAATGTTTATTCAGTTCCACTGCCCCCCTTTTTTAAAAAAAATAAAATAAATATTTACTGTTGAAAATATTACATATATCTCCTCCCCCCGGTATTGCCCCCTTCTAGTCTACCCCCACTCGCCATCCCAGGCTTTCACCACCCTATTGTCTGTGTCCATGACCTATGCATATATGAATACAAGTTTTTTGGTTGGTCACTTCCCACCCACCAACCCATGCCCACCTTCCCTCTGAGATTCCATAGTCTGTTCTGTGGTTCTTTGTCTCTGGATCTATTTTGTTCATCACTTTATTTTGTTCATTAGATTGCACATATGAGTGAGATCATGTGATACTTGTCTTTTCTGGCTGGATTATTTTGCTTAGCATAATACTCTCCAGGTCCCTACATGCTGTCTCAAAGAGTAAAAGATCCTTCATTTTTAAAGCTGCATAGTATTCCATGGTGTAAATATACCACTGCTTTTTTATCCACTTATTTACTGATAGGCACTCGGGCTGTTTCCAGATTTTAGGTACTGTAAATTGTGCTGCTATGAACACTTTTTCTAATTGATGTTTCAGATTTCTTAAGATATATTGCTAGAATTAGGATCACTGGGTCAAATGGCAGTTTCATTTTTTAATTTTTTGAGAGAACTCCATACTGTTTTTCATAATGAGTGTACCAGTTTGCATTCATTCCTACCAACAGTTTACTAGGGTTTCCTTTTCTCCACATCCTTGCCAGCACTTGTTATTTGTTGATTTGTTGATGGTAGCCATTCTGACAGGTGTGAGGTGATATCTCATTGCCATTTTAATTTGCATCTCTCTGATGATCAGTGACTTTGAGCATTTTTTCATATGTCCTCTTGGCCATCTGAATTTCCACTTTGGAAAAATGTCTATTTAGATCCTTTTCCCATTTTTTAATTGGATTGTTTATTTCCCTTTTGTTAAGCTGTATGAGTTCCTTATATATTTTGCATATTTACCTTTTATTAGACATCATTGCCAAATATGTTCTTCCATACAAAGGGTTCTCTTTTCATTTTGTTAATGGTTTCTTTTGCTGTGCAGAGGTTTTTTTTTTTTTAATTTTGATGTTTTCCCATTTGTTTATTTTTCCTTGGTTTCCTTTGCCATTAAAGATGTATCCATAAACATATTGCTATGAGAGATGTCCGAGATTTGGCTGCCTATGATTTCTTATAGGATTTTTAGGTTTCCACAACTTACATTTAAGTCTTTTATCAATTTTGAGTTTATTCTTGTATGTGATGTAAGTTGGTGATCTAGTTTCATTTTTTTGCATATCTAATTTTCCTAACAGCATTTATTGAAGAAACTGTCTTGACTCCATTGTATGCTGTTGTCTCCTTTGTCAAATGTTAATTGAGCGTAATGGCTTGGGTTGATTTGTGGGGTCTCTGTTCTGTTCTATTGATCATATATGCCTGTTTTTGAGCCAGTACCAGGGTGTTTTGCATATAGTGGCATTGTAGTGTCACTTGATATTTGGTATTGTGACCTGTCCAACTTTATTCTTCTTTCCCAAGACTTTTGCAGCTATTTGGGGTCTTTTTTGGTTCCATATAAATTTTGGGAGTATTTGTTCTAGATCTGTGAAATATGCTGTTGGTATTTTAATAGGGATTGCATTGAATCTGTAGATTGCTTTGGTTAGTATGGACATTTTAATAATGTTAATTCTACCAATCCATGAACATGATATTGTCTTCCACTTGTTTGTATCCTCCTCTATCTCTTTTCAATGTCCTATTGTTTTCTGAGTACAAGGCTTTTTCCTCCATGGTTAAGTTTATTTCTAAGTATCTTACTTTTGTTTTGCAGTGGTAAATGGGATTGCTTAGTTTTTCTTTCTGAGAATTCATTATTTGTTGATTGTTTCTTTTGCTGTGCAGAAGCTGTTTTAAAAAATATATTTTATTATAGGTGTCCCCTGTTTTCCTAACTTTGCTCCCTTCCATTCAGTTCCCACCCCATCACATGCCTTCACCACCCTATCATTTGTGTCCATTGGCTATGCATATAAGTATATAAGTTCTATGGTTTATTTCTTCCAACTCCTCTCCTTCCCACATTGATTTGTGGGGTCTCTGTTCTGTTCTATTGATCATATATGCCTGTTTTTGAGCCAGTACCAGGGTGTTTTGCATATAGTGGCATTGTAGTGTCACTTGATATTTGGTATTGTGACCTGTCCAACTTTATTCTTCTTTCCCAAGACTTTTGCAGCTATTTGGGGTCTTTTTTGGTTCCATATAAATTTTGGGAGTATTTGTTCTAGATCTGTGAAATATGCTGTTGGTATTTTAATAGGGATTGCATTGAATCTGTAGATTGCTTTGGTTAGTATGGACATTTTAATAATGTTAATTCTACCAATCCATGAACATGATATTGTCTTCCACTTGTTTGTAAAACTCTCAGCAAGGTGGGACTAGAAGGATCATACATTGTCCTATTGTTTTCTGAGTACAAGGCTTTTTCCTCCATGGTTAAGTTTATTTCTAAGTATCTTACTTTTGTTTTGCAGTGGTAAATGGGATTGCTTAGTTTTTCTTTCTGAGAATTCATTATTTATGTATAAAAATGCCATCAATTTCTGGGTGTTAATTTCATATCCTGCTACATTGCCAAACCATTTATTAAATCTAGTAGTATTTTGGTGGAGTCTTTTGGTGGAGTCTTTTGAGTTTTCTATGTACAATATCATGTCATTTGCAAATAATGACAGGTTTACTTCCTCTTTTCCAATATTGATGCCTTTTATGTTTTCTCCTCGCCTGATGGCTCTGACTAGGAAATTTTCTTCTATTTCACAGGTTGTCTTTTCATTTTAAAAAATTTCATCTTTATTTTTGAGAATATTATAGATGTGCCTTTTCATTTTGTTGATTGTTTCTTTTGCTGTGCAGAAGCTGTTTTAAAAAATATATTTTATTATAGGTGTCCCCTGTTTTCCTAACTTTGCTCCCTTCCATTCAGTTCCCACCCCATCACATGCCTTCACCACCCTATCATTTGTGTCCATTGGCTATGCATATAAGTATATAAGTTCTATGGTTTATTTCTTCCAACTCCTCTCCTTCCCACTTTCTTCCAACTCCCCTCCTTCCCACAAAGATTTATCAGTCTGTTCCATGTTTCCATGCCTCTGGTTCTATTTTATTCCTCAGTTCATTTTGTTCTATAGATTCTACAAATAAGTGACATCATGTGATATTTGTCTTCCTCTGACTTACTTCACTTAGCATAATAATCTCCAGGTTTTTCCAAACTGTCTCAAAAGGTAATAGGTCCTTCTTCTTCTTCTTTTTTTTTTTTTGCAGCTGCATAGTATTCCATTCTGTAATTGTACCACAGCATTCATATCTACTTACCTACTTATGGGTACTTGGGCTGTTGTCAGAATTTAGCTATCTAGAATAATAAAAGCACATATGCTAATTAGATCAGATGTCCTTCCAGATGTCCTTCAGGACTAAGCTGGTGCTGCAGCCACCCGTGGCTGTATGGGAGGGATCGAGGCAGCCACCACAGCTGTGAAGGCCCACTCTTGCACAAATTTTGTGTATTGGGCCTCTAGTTGTAAATAATGTTGCTATGAACATAGGTAGGGGTATACATGTATCTTCTTTTTGGTGCTTTGGAATTCTTAGGATAAGAATTCCTAGAAAGTGGGATCGTTGGATCAAATGGCAGTTCCATGTTTAAATTTTTTTAGGAAACTCCACTCTGTGCTTCATAGTGGCTGCACAAGTGCATTTCGACCAGCAGTATGCTATGGTTATTTTTTCTCCATATTCTTGCCACATATGTTGTTTGTTGATTTGTTTATGGTAGCCATTTTGGCAGGTGAAGAAGATACCTCATTGTCATTTAATTTGCATCTCACTGATGATTAGTGATGTTGAGCATTTTTTTCATTTGTTTCATGGTCATTTGTATCTCCTCTTTGGAAAAAGTATCTATTCAAATCCTTTGCCCATTTTTTAATTGGATTGTTTGTCTTCTTATTTTTGAGTCATAAGAGTACTTTATATATTTTGGATTACAGGCCAATATCCCTGATGAACATAGATGCTGAAATCCTCAACAAAATATTAGCAAATCAGATCAACCAATATATTAAAAAGATCATACACCATGACCAAGTCATATTTATTCTAGAAATGCAAGTACAATATTTGAAAATCAATAAATGTGATAAATCACATAACTTAAAAGATAAAAATCACTTGATCATATGAATGTACACAGAAAAACATTACAGAAATTCATTTTTTAATAAAAACTCTCAGTAAATTGGAAATAGAGGGATCATACCCCAACATAACCAAAACCACATATGACAAACCTGCAGCCAACATGAGACTCAACTGGCAAAATTTAAAAGCATTTTCCTTAAGAACAGGAATAAGACAGGAGTGTCTGTTTTCACCACTTTTATTCACCATAGTACTGGAAGTCTTAGCCACAGTGATCAGACAAGAAGAAAAATGTAAGGCATCCAAATTAGAAAGGAGGAAATAAAACTGTCATTTTCACACATGACATGATATTGTACACAGAAAACCCTAACGACTCCAAAAAAATATTACTAGATTTAATAAATGAATTTGGCAATGTAGCAGGATACAAAATTAACATCCAGACATTGATGGCATTTTTATACAGCAATAATAAACACTCAGAGAAAGAAACTAAAAAAAAAAAAATCCATTTACCATTGCAACAAAAAAAAAATTTAAGATACTTAGAAATAAACTTAACCAAGGAGATAAAAACCTGTCTTTAGAAAACTACAGGATGTTGAAAAAAGTGAAGATACAAACAAGTGAAAGAATATACCATGTTCATGGACTGATAGAACTAACATCATTAAAATGAGCATACTACTCAAAGCAATCAATAGATTCAATGAAATCCTTGTTAAAATACCAAGGGCATATT
Source organism: Myotis davidii (assembly GCF_000327345.1). NCBI lineage: Eukaryota > Metazoa > Chordata > Mammalia > Chiroptera > Vespertilionidae > Myotis > Myotis davidii. Next base: position 149,174 of record NW_006292290.1, on the reverse strand, counting down.
TCACAGATCTAGTACAAATACTACAGACATGTACCAAAATGAACCAAGAAAAGATCCTGAATAGCTACAGCAATCTTGAGAAAAAAAAAAGAACAAAATAGGATAAATCATAATACCCATTATTAAAATATACAAAGCCAGCCCTAACCAGATTGGCTCAGTGGATAGAGCGTCCTCGGCCTGCGAACTCAAGGGTCCCAGGTTCGATTCCAGTCAAGGGCATGTACCTTGGTTGTGGGCACATCCCCAGTAGGGGGTGTACAGGAGGCAGCTAATTGATGTTTCTTTCTCATTGATGTTTCTAACTCTCTATCCCTCTCCCTTCCTCTCTGTAAAAAATCAATAAAATATAAAAAAATAAAATATACAAAGCCATTATAATCAAAACAGCCTGTTACTGGCTCAAGAACAAGCATGTAGATCAGTGGAACAGAACAGAACTCAGAAATTGACCCATGCCATTACTTTCAATTAATATTCAAAGGCAGCATGAACATAAAATGGAGTAAAGCCAGTCTCTTCAATAAATGTTGTTGAGAAACTTGGACAAGTACATGCAAAAAAATGAAACTAGACCACCAACTTACACTATACATAAGAATAAACCCAAAATTTTGAAACCATAAAAGTCCTAGAAGAAAATATAGGCAACAAAATCTCAAACATCTCATATAGCAGAATTTTCACTGATAACATCGCCTAGGGCAAGAGAAACAAAGGAAAAACTAAATAAACAGGACTACATGAAACTAAAAGTGTCTACACAGCAAAGGAAATCAGCATGAAAATGAAAAGGGAACCCCTGTATGAGAGGACATATTTGCCAATGATACATCTGATAAGGGGTTAATTTCTAAATCCGAGGCTTTAATCATTGCCTCCCACATGACTAAAGTAACTTAATACAATTCAAATGACAGACATCATGAAAGTGTATCATCATGCTATCATTTTTTCTCATATGTGATTCACCATATTATCCTATCAACCATAATATTCCATACTTCTAGAGTAATTTACTGTAAAAACCATTACATTTGAGTCTGAAATGTGACCTTTTTATTAGATCATCAATAATTAGTTTTCAGACACAAATTTTACCTTAAACAGAATTTTTGCAAGCAGAAAATAAGATGTATTTTCTTGTGTTTTAATGTTGCACTGAACAACTTTGTTAACAGGTTATATTAGTGAAGATCCTGGGAATATAACTCAAATCAACAAAATAGAAGATGATTACAGAAAAAAACATAAATTATTTAATTCTACTTTTTCATTGCTGCTGTTGTCAGGTATCTGTTACTATAGAAAAAACATATTTTTAGCTGTTTCAGATCATGGACCTTTGTCTAAAAGACAATGCTTTATGTAAAGATGATTATTAAAAATTAGAAATATTTAATGGGACTATTATTCTAAAAAGACACCAGAAGTCTATATTTAAACATATTTAAGCATGTTTTAAAAAATATTAAGAATAGAACTTTCATATAATCCAGGAAACCACTTCTGGATAAACATGATTAAAGGAAATGAAAAGAGGATCTCAAAGATATATCTATACTTCCATGGTTATTGCAGCATTTTTCACAAGAGCCCAGATATAGGAATTACCTATGTCTGTTAATGAATCAAAGGATAATTAAGATAATACACACATGCATCCATACACACACACACACACACACACACACACACACACACACACCAGAATATTAGCTATGAAAAAGAAGGAAATTCTGCCATTTGAGATAATACAGTTGGACCATGAGGGCTTAAGTGAAATTAACCCAACAGATAAAAACAAAGGAAATACTATATGGTCTCTCTTATATGTGAAATCTAAAATAGTCAAACTCATAGAAATAGAGAGTATAAAAATGGTTGCCAGGAGCTGAGAAGGAGTGGAGAAAATAGGAAGATGTGGGTAAAAAAGTATAAACTTTCAGCTAAAAAATGTGTAAGGTCTGAGGATCTATTGATGGATATAGTTTATAAAATTGTATTGTATAATTGGAATTTGCTAAAAGAGTAGAATATAAATGTTCTCATAAAAATAATATATTTAGATATGTTAATTAACTAGATGGTAATAATCTTTTCACAATGCATATATCAAATTACTACAATGTACATCTTAAATATCTTACAATTTTCTTTGTCAATTATTTTTCAATAAAGTGGGAAATATTTAGACAGTTACACCCCCTTCCCCATCTTATCATTTGGGGAAAAACAGATCTAGCTGTGAGATAATTGAAATTTTAGTGAAATCATTATCCAAGACTGTCTAATCAAATGGATTAGGGAGATCTGTGAAAAAGTGCTCTTGGTCATTAGTACTAGTAAGAGAAAAGTGGCATGATGGCTTTCTGGCAAATCTATATGATGTGTGAAAAAGAAAAAAGTGCTCAAGTCAGGAAGAATTAGGGACAAAGTATTTGGAGTAGAAATGAGATGACTGTTTGGGATGGGATTGTGAAACCCCAAACATCTATTCTTTCCTCAGGACAACTTGGATATGTGGTAAATTGGGTAAATTCTATAGATTGCACCTCACAAATTTTTGGAAAGCCTAGTTATCTCTATCCAGATATACCAGGAGATTTGCTCACAGCCTATTACAAAGGCCTGGATCAGCATAATTAGATAAAATCTATGGGCTTCCTGGGTTGGAGACTGGGTGTGCAGCTATGGAGGCCCAAGAACTTGATAGAAAGGAAGCTCTGGGTGGGGTTAAGTGAGATTGTGGATCATTATGCCTTCCAGATTTTCCATGTTGTTGTCCCAGGTGATATGGAAACTGTTCATCTACACTATGGAATACTACTGAGAAATAAAAAAGGAACAAGCTATTAATACACAAAACACTTTCATCCACTTCTATACTCTTTTTGCATTGATTAAAAACTACTATATATCATATCTAATAAAAGAGAAACATGGTAATTAGCATACGACCGCTACCCTTCCCAATGGCTAATCAGGGCAATATGAAAATTAACTGCCAGCCAAGATGGCGGCCGGCAGCCAGGCAGCTTAAAGCGAACATGAGGTTTGCTAGCTTCAGTGATGGAGGACTCCAATGTTCCCCGCCTGCCGCAGCCAACTCTAAGCAACTATGTCACAAATATAGAAGCTAAACAAAACCACAGAAACCTGCTTTAGTCCGCCAGGCTTCAGCCCACAGGATGGAAA
>NW_006292290.1:143610-145085 GCF_000327345.1 Myotis davidii | reverse complement strand
CCGACCAGGGGCTGCACCTAGGGATTGGGCCTGCCCTCTGCCACCCAGGAGCAAGCCTAAGCCAGCAGGTCGTTATCTCCCAAGGGGTCCCAGACTGCTAGAGGGCACAGGCCGGGCTGAGGGACCTCCCTCCCCCCGATTGCACAAATTTTTGTGCACTGGGCCTCTAGTATATATATAAATATATATTTAAAAAGACAAGTAATGAGCATATCAAGATAAATAAATCTGATTTGGGTTACATAAAACAACTAACAGATCTATTAATCACATGCTGCAATGATACAGATGATAAAATTAGAAAGGATTTCTCTCTTATTGGCAGGTTTGGATGATATCTTAAGTTATGATTTAGTATAATATAGTTTAGGCACATCTGCAGAGAAACTTTAAGAAAATGCATTCTATCAAGCTTTAGGCAAGTTTCCAATAATAGTTATAAGTGTAACACAAACAGCAGTGAGTGATAGCACTTTCCCATCCCTGTATAATGTACTTCAAATGGGAAAAATGAAGATTACTCAGAAACACCACAGGACTGAAAAAAAATCTCACCTCAATGACAGAGGTCAAACTGCTATCACATTATAATGCCTCTACTTTTTGTTCATTAATAGTGTGTTTACTATTCAATAAGAAAGAGCTATTAGTTGGAATTTAATTGCAATTGATTTGTGCCACATTAATATTATTTTATTTAGAACTTATTATTTGATACAACATAGCTTTAAAGTGGTTGGTTAGTTTCCAATGTCAAAGAGTTGGTAGTTTATCAAGAATAATGTTACTTATATGATAATAAAAAATTAGGTTGTCCGGCTGGTGTTGTTCACTGATTGAGCATCAACCTTTGAATCAGGAGGTCACAGTTCAATTGCCTGATCCCCAATCATGATTGTTCATGACACAATCAATGATTCTCTTTCATTACTGGTGTTTCTCTCTCCCTCTCCCCTTTTCTCTGAAATCAATAAAAATATATTTTAAAAATTAGGTTAAATATTCCAAAACTCTTTTGTAGTTGCTATGTTATTTCTCTATGGGTATAATTATGTACATACACTGTTCCATATGAGTATAATTTCTTTAAAGAAAACATTCTGCCTAACTTTTTCAGTTCAGTCTACTGTCCCCAAGAATGCATATGTGTAGACATGTAAAAAATTTTATTTTTCTAAAAATGAATATATTATTCCTCAAATTTAAATCAGCCTACTCTAGTGTAAGAAATAAAGATAAAAATAGCTCATCAAACATTAGATAAAAATTTTGTACTAGAGGCCCGGTGCACAAAAATTTGTGCACTCAGGGGGATCCCTCAGCCCGGCCTGTGCCCTCTCACAGTTTGGGACCCATTGGGGGATGACCACCTGCTGGCTTAGGCCCGCTCCCTGAGGTATTGGGCCTAAGCAGGAAGTCAGACATCCCTCTGGCAGCCCGGGAGCCCTTGGGGGATGTCCACTTACCAGCAGGGC
>NW_006292290.1:138049-138716 GCF_000327345.1 Myotis davidii | reverse complement strand
CTGAAAAACAGGACATGACCATGATAACAAGAGGATATTTTGAAAACTTTTATACCCAATACTAGAGGCCTGGTGCACAAAAATTTGTGCACTCAGGGGGATCCCTCAGCCCGGCCTGTGCCCTCTCACAGTTTGGGACCCATTGGGGGATGACCACCTGCTGGCTTAGGCCCGCTCCCTGGGGTATTGGGCCTAAGCAGGAAGTCAGACATCCCTCTGGCAGCCAGGGAGCCCTTGGGGGATGTCCACTTACCAGCAGGGATCAGGCCTAAGCTGCAGTTGGCCAACCTTAGCATTGTTGAGGAGGCGGGAGAGGCTCCTAAACACCACCGCTGGAAGCTGTCACCCTGGCTTGTGGCTGAGCAGAGCTCCCCCTGTGGGAGTGCACTGACCACCAGGGGGCAGCTCCTGCATTGAGTGTCTGCCCCCTGGTGGTCAGTGTGTGACATAGTAACGTCATTCCCAGTCCTTCAGTCCCTTAGGCTTTTATATATATAGATATGTCAAAATGACCAAAGTATTATTGTAGTCTAATGGTCGGCAAAATGCGGCTCACAAGCCACATGCAGCTCTTTGGCCCCTTGAGTGTGGCTCTTCCACAAAATACTGACTTCTGCGCATGGGCCACGAAGTTTCAATCGCACTGTACATGTGCACCCGCATGAGG
>NW_006292290.1:131797-137931 GCF_000327345.1 Myotis davidii | reverse complement strand
ACCAGCCTGGGTGAGTGGCTGATGGCTGTTTGCAGGCTGGCTACAACACCTTCAGGGTGGGGGTTCCCCTGGGGGTGCCTGGCCAGCCTGGTTTAGGGGCTGATGGCTGCTTGCAGGCTTGCCATAGCACCTTCACCGTGGGGGTCCCCACTGGGGTGTCTGGCCAGTCTGGGTGATGGGCTAAGAGACGTTTTCAGGCTGGCTACACTCCCCGCATGGTGGGGTTTTCTGCTGGGGTGCCTGCCTGTCTGGGTGAGTGGCTGATGGTTGTTTGCAGGCTGGCCAAGCCCCCAGCGGCACCCTCACCCCATGAGGGTGTGGCCATCCGGGTGAGGGGCTGATGGCTGTTTGCAGGCTGGTCACAGCCCCCAGCCACCCAAACTCCCAGCAAGGCTGGCTGGAAGCAGGTATCTGGGATTTATTTATCTTCTATAATTGAAACTTTGTTGCCTTGAGTGGAGGCCACAGTCCGCCAGGGCAGGCGGGAAGCTTGGCTTCCTCCATCACCGGGGCAACCAAGCCTCCTGCTTTCTTCAGCTCCATGGCTGCCAGCTGCCATCTTGGTTGGGTTAATTTGCATAGACTCACTCTGATTGGCTGGTGGGCATGGCTTGGAGCATAGCGGAGGTGCAGCCAATTTTCATGTTTCTCTTTTATTCGATTAGTTAGTCTTATATTTATATTTCAAATAATTGGCATTTTCAAAGTATTGCTAACATTTTTAGAAAAAAGTATTTAAAATTAGAATGTTAAACTTTTAAAAATAGTTACCTAAGATTAATAAATCAGTAATACATGATAAGTAATATACTGTTTCAGGAAAGATATTTGACAATATTATATGTGTAGTGAATATTTTTAGTACTTATTCTTATGATTATAGTGAGCGTTCATTTAAGTTTTAAACACAACAATGGCCCCAAATCCCAGCAATGACCCTATAATGATTTTTTCCTTTTAATGAAGCAGCGAGTGCAAGTGATAATTTTTCTTCAGCACAATAGACTAAATATCCTTCCTTATAATTCTTTCCTTAAGCCATTATTGGCTTAATTTCTTAAATATGTTAGAAGAAAACCCCATTTCTATTTGTAAAGTAAAGAATGGAAACTCATAATGATATTTTATCAGAAGTCATAATTTAGTAGAGGTTTCTATTAAATTTCACCAGAATAGCATAATTTTATCAATGTTCAGAAAAAATAAATGATCATCATCATTGCCATCTACATGTGTAAGAGCCCTGCTCTGATGAAGGCATCAGGGAATGTGGATTTATATATGGCAACTCCTGTCATAGCCTCCCTCTAGTCCATGAGGGGAGAGCCTTAAACCCAGGACCAATTTAGACAATTGAAGATATCCATCTGTAAGTAGAGGACTGATAGAGTGCAAGCAGTAGATATTTTTTAATGTTGCATTGGAAATAAAAGCCTTTGAGCAGTCACTCTTTTTATTATACTTGTATATATTCATTTTGTTATGGCTAAACTAATCAAAATAAAATCTGACAGATCCTGACACACGCTGAAAGCTAAAGAATACCAATTCATTTTATGAGTAGAGATTCACTTTAATCACATTAATTTTCATACATAATACTCATATATTTTATAGATAGATCTTATTTTGACTAATAAAACCAATAATAGCATTATAATAATGTAGCTCATCTTTCATATAACATTCATTAAATAAGCTGAAACGAATCAAAGTTATGTTTCAAATATATCTAGATTAGTCAATGGTAGGTCATTTCAAATACTTAATTTGTTTAGATTTCTCAGTTTGTCTCTTGCCCCTGTTTTATATTGTAAATATTTATGATATTTTAAAAATATTATATTATTATAAAGATCCTTTGCATTTTTGTTATCAAAATTATTACTAAATATTATTCTGAAAGGGGGAATTTTCAATATTTAATTGTATCCAATATTTCAATTACAACCTTGAGATAACTGGTAAGAAAGTATTTAAGCATGTTAAAAAGTGTGCTTTAAGTTCAGATTTTAATGGTTCACTGCTAAGTATAACAAAACACAAAACAGTTTTTATTCTCCAAGTTAAAGTTGTTGATATTTTACAGGTTGGAAATATTATTTATTATAACTACTATTATAATGAAATATTTTTTCATTAAAGCTTCTTTTATTCATGAAAGGGCCAAATCATTTGTTGGTTCATTATGTTGCAAGAATGTGCTAAATGAAAATATGCAGTTCAGCTCTCTACACTTGCTCATTACAAATCAAAATGTTAAGCTGTGTTGTTAAAATGAACCAGATAAGCAAATACGTCTTTCTCCCTGCCAACATTTTCTTCTTATATAGCACATGCAGAGGGACATACTTTTTTTTTTTTTAGATATAAGGCTATTTAATATCCTACAGAACAACCATCCTAAAATTTGAGTTTTCTTTAGAAATATTTCTTTCTTCTTAATTGTAAAGGTTCTCAGAGGCTTAGAAGTAGGCACTCTAATTATTTCATATAACTCTCAGAAAGCAAAATTTCTGGCAAAGTATGGGTAGTCCTAGGGATACAGGTCCCAAAAAGTGAATTTACAAAGATTAATGTAGCTAGTTCAGTCCCCTTTTGTTCACAATATTTAATATCATGAAAATATGGCCTATTTTTAAGTCTTCAAAATATTCTTACCTCTAGACAGAAGAGCTGACTAAAGAACATACACAGTGGATACTGAGAAAACCTATATGACTGTAGAATGGATATTTCCAACAATATCTTGATTCAACATCTTTTAGATCCCAAGGAAAAGGTGTAGGGGATAGAATCCAAGTCACCACAAAACTGGCTTTTTCTCTTAGGTTTGCTTGATTGATTACAAGGGGGATTGGGCAAAATGTGAATGCATCACAATAAATCCATCAAGACTTTGGAAAAAACATATCTCCTAAAGTGCATTGCCTCTGAAAGGTAATTTAGTAATATCTTATTCTATATATACAAAAGCAGCATCACTAATAATATCAATAATGCTATTTAAATTTAACATAGATTTATAGTTGGAAAACCTAAATCCTACTCTTATAGGAAATAATAATTTGAGGCAAGGAAGATACATGTTAATTTTTTTCCAAAAAGAACCAATGTTTTGTTTTGTTTTAACTACAATTGGGTACCATGTCCTGCCAAGACTTTGACATGAATTTTCTACTTAATTTGCCAAATATAATCCCTCCAAAGAAGTCTATGGCTGCCCTGGCCTGTGTATCTCAGTGGTCAGTGGTCAGTGGTCAGAGCATTGGCCCATGCACCAAAGAGACCCAGGTTCGATTCTCCCAGTCAAGGCCATGTACCTGGGTTGCTGGTTTGCTTCCCAGCCCCAATGGAGGTGCATGCAGGAGGCAACCCAGTGGATGTGTTCTCTCTCTCTCTCTCTCTCTCTCTCTCTTGAAAAGCAATGGAGAAAATATCCTCTAGTGAGGATTACAACAACAAGTCTATGGCTTTCTTTACTTCAGTAGGTATCCCTGAGAATACTTATATCTGTCCTCTTTCAACTCTTCCCACACTTCTCACAGGTAATGGAAGAAAAGCTCTTCTCTAAGATTTCCAGCACAGCACCACTTAACTAAAACACATTAATAAATGGTTCTATAAATCCTGTGAAAATGAACATTATGGAGTAATTAATTGACTGGAAGTTATGTCCTCTGAGTAACTGTTAACTATTTTTGAAATATAGGCAATAATATAGTTCTCTATACATCACCAAAGTGCAATTTTATTATTATAGCTGGCTTCATTATAGAAATAAATATGTTCAAATTCAGGTAAAAACGCCTGCATTATTTTAGGATCCTCTTTGTTTCTTAAAGGGGTGTGCTGCCTAGTTCAGGAGATAGTCCTCTATCTACCTGCAAGTTAGCATGTAATAAGGGTTTTGCTTGTTTTACTTGTGACACCTGGAGGTAGGCTTAAGTGCTTGGAAAACATTTTGAGAGGAAAAAATGCGAAAGGTGCTTTGACAAAAAATGCAAAAAATGAAGAGCTTACTCAAGTATCATTAATCCATATATTCAATTATTCATTCAACACTATTCAACAAATATTTACTGAATGGATATCACTTCAGTGCTCTTTCTTGTAATGGTATTACATATATCCAACAATGCTATACTACTTTGATATCAATAGGTCTTTGGGCATAACCACATCAGTTTCAAGTGTAGGTATAGGTTTAAGAAAACATGACAAATTTCTTAAAATATGCTGTCAGGTAATAGGTGACTTCAGAAATGTATGAATGAGAGCTATCCTCATTAAATATCAAGATACATTAAAAATAAATAAGCAATTAAAATTCAGATAAAATTAAGACAAAACCACATGAGTAGAAAATTTATATGACACTGATAAGATGCAGTATTAACCTAACATGTCTTGACATGACTGCTATATTTAATAAACAAAGATATTTTATTAACAACCTACAGATGTTCTAAAGTTTGAATTAAAACTTCTAATTTAGAAATTATATCATGATTATTTAAAGAAAAATAGATAGCCTTGAACTTTATCTGTGAAAATAAACCTTTGTTTCCCTTTCCACATATATTACCTTTATATTCAAGAGTAAGAAAGGAGAGAATTTGGGAAACAACCTTCTTGAGATTGAGTAGTATATCTTCTGCTGTGTTTCAAAACTTATGGAGCTTTAGTTAACAGAGAATTGTTCTAAATTGTAGTCTCATAAAGGATTTATGTCTCAATGTTACATTAACTTAAAAATTAAAGAAATGAATAGCTGTACGAATCCAATGTAATTAGTCATATTGTTAAAAGTTTGCTAATTTTATCTTTGAAACTATAAGAATTAAGTACAACGTTTATTGTCTTTAGGTTGAAGTAGATATAGGCTCAAATCCTGACTCTCCAATTGCCTTGTGAATTTTTAGAAATTTAATATTCCAGATTATTTAAAAGGTGGTAATAATACTTCAGTTTTAAGGTAGAAGTGAAGATAAACATGAAAAAATGTTTTAAGTTTCTAGCATAGTGACTAGCATACATTAAGTACCTACAAATATTGATTCTTTCCTTTTATTCTTCTTTTTCATTTTAGCTCCTGTTTTCCTGCCTTAAATAAATTTTAACTCTTAATTCTACTTATTCAAGCCAATTACTTATATTGATTTTTCAACATACATAAAAATATAAGAGCAAACTACAAGCAAAATATAATAAATGCATATCTGATTCATCTCATTGCACTTGCCATTTCTCAAAAAAAAAAAAAAAAAAAGAATGCAGTGTGCTAGATAAAGCCATCAAGGCATATTTTTAAATTAATGTTTTAATTAGCATTTCTGATTTTTTAAATGTAAAACTGTCTCCATGTGTCATCTGTTAATGATTCTATGACACTGCTGTTTTTTTCAGACATCTGTTTTTTTTTTAATTTTATTGTTGAAAATATTATATATGCCCCTCCTTCCCCCATTGACCTCTCCCAGCCTGCCCCAGCCCCCAATCCCAGGCCTTCACCACCTTACTGTCTGTGTCCATGAGTCATTCATACATGAATAGAAGTTCATTGACACCCCCCCTGCCTTCCCTCTGAGGTTTGACAGTCTGTTTGATGCTTCTATGTCTCTGGATCTATTTTTTTTTCCATCATTATATGTTGTTCATTAGATTCCACATGTGAGTAAGATCATGCTGTATTTCAAAGAAAACTTTTTTAAAAAGGAGACAAAACATACACTAATATTAGTGGGATATCATCTACAGTTCAATTTAAAAAGCAGCTCAAGTACTGAAACTATTATCTTACATAGCTTATTTAAGTAAAACTGAACTTTCAGAAGGATCATTAGATTTTTTAAAAATTTAAATAGACCACTTCATTTACCAAACTGTTCATAGAACAATGCAGTTTTAAATAGATATTTTCAATGCATGTCTTCAATTTTCATTTTCAAAGATGAATGACATATTTTCCTAAACTCATTTTCATCATAGAGTTATTTAGTAGTACTAATGTTCTCAGAGACCAGGTCTATGTTTGTGCTAATTAAAAAGATATATTATTGATATTATATACCTAATCAAAATATTCTCAAATTTCTTCAAATATTGAGGTCTACCTGCAGATAGAGGAGAGG
>NW_006292290.1:120246-131771 GCF_000327345.1 Myotis davidii | reverse complement strand
AGAGTGCTAAAGCATTTTTTTTTTTAAAGATCACAACTAGATAGAAGTAAATGTCCAATTAAAATTTGGTTGAATTAACCAGTTTTAATATTTACTTGGTATGGGAGGTGACAGGGCATAAATTAGAAAAAAAGATAAGGTTTTTGTTTTGATCTGTCTCCACTTTTAGTGAGAACCAAAATGTTTATGGTGGGCTTTCCATAGATATTAAAGTGGTGAGTCACAGTGATTTCAATTTAGTCTGGACAACATAATGTGAAAAGTCAAGATCAGTAATGGTGAACCTTTTGAGCTCGGCGTTTCAGCATTTTGAAAAACCCTAACTTAATTCTGGTGCCATGTCACATATAGAAATTTTTTGATATTTGCAACCATAGTAAAACAAAGACTTATATTTTTGATATTTATTTTATATATTTAAATGCCATTTAACAAAGAAAAATGAACCAAAAAAATGAGTTCACATGTCACCTCTGACACGCGTGTCATAGGTTCGCCATCACTGGTCTAGATGCACCTATAATGTTTAGCAATTATAATTTTGGGAACAGAAAATTTAAGAGTTTATTATATTTTTATTTACCAAGTTTGAGATTATTTTTTAAAATGAAACAATAACATTTTTATGAGAAAATATTCAGTCCCCAGTTTTACTGTCCTAGTACTGTTTAGCATTTTTTAATGTGTCTTCATTAACAAAATCCTTCATCTCTTTAGCACTGATATTTACATTATTAAATACTGAACAAATATGTGCATATCTTTATTTTTGTTTCAAGACATGCATCAATTAAAAAATGTAGAGAATTTCAGTTTTCAGCTGCTAAATGGAATGTTGATAATCTGTATTGCCATCACTTATCTGGGCATTTAAACATATGACAATATTTTTAAAATATGACAATATTTTCAACACTATATTTATAAAAGTATTTTTTTAATTTTGTAGGGTTAATCAGTAAACATTCTAAGGGCTATTATTATATTTAATCATATTAATATCAGGGTTTAAAAGTTTAAACTATGTATATTTAACAAGATATTCAAATTTCCAGTAATGAGAAAAAAATAAAAGCAAAGTTTCTGGTGCTTCCTATTTATGTAAAGTATGGATTGATTAAGGTTATCTTATATAGAAAGTTATTTGGTCTCTTGCTATTTTAATAACCAAAATGGGCATGAAATTCATAGAGAACTTTAATTTTCTCATAGTTTTCTCTGTCCATTTTATCTTGACCTTCCAATAATAACTATAACAGAAAAATGATCAACATAGATATGGAAATAATTTAAAGGTTATAAATAATGGAAATGTATCCACCCTTCACAAATCTTTGAGAATTACCATTAAGCAAGTAAATTGAAGGTTATTTTACTTTTCAATAGCAAAAATTTTTTAGAAACATTGTTATCATTTGACAGGTTTTACTAAAGAGACAAGTTTCTTGAATCTGTGGAGCTAAGACCCTGTTTTGATGAATGCCCATATACAACTTCTTTTTTTTTTTTTAAATGTATTTTATTGATTTTTTACAGAGAGGAAGGGAGAGAGATAGAGAGTCAGAAACATCGATGAGAGAGAGACATCGATCAGCTGCCTCCTGCACATCTCCCACTGGGGATGTGCCCGCAACCCAGGTACATGCCCTTGACCGGAATCGAACCTGGGACCCTTCAGTCCGCAGGCCGACGCTCTATCCACTGAGCCAAACCGGTTTTGGCCATATACAACTTCTTACTTAAGAGGAAGAAATTTTCTAAATTTGCAATCACACATCTTCTCACTATGCCTTTTTTTAACTACCTGTCTCTCTATCTGAACATATATATTTATTCACTCAATGAATATTAAGCATCTCTTATGAATCAATCTCTTCGACCTGTTAGTATTTCTCTTTGTGCATCATTTTCTTGACATAAACCTGTGACGTCTTAACTTCACAACCACAAGCTTAGCAGACTAGTTGAGCTCTGATCAGAACTATATTGAAATGTTCTCCAGCTCTCTAGACTCTTAAACAATGTAAGAACTTTCTTTCTTTCTGTGTGTGCTAAGCTTTATTAATCAAAGACATTTTTATATATTACTTTGATAAAGTCCATTTAATGTCTACTGATGTGTTGTTTTGCATTAACTGCATTGATTCATATAGTTTTTAAGTGTTTCTTTAACAATGTCTTATTAAATTTTGACTTAATATCTGAAGTACTAGTTATCTTTACATCTTGACTTTTTGCCTTAAATATTTAAGGGGAACGGGGAGTATTTCCTGATCTACTGTCCAGGTGAATAGAAGTAGGTGTTACAAATATTACAAATGTAAGAGTAAATACAACCATGCCACTCTGATAAGGATTGCAATGTTTTAACAAATCCACCCACTCATACGCTCACTGTCTAATTCAAAGGTAAACTTTTAAAAATTCTAGTTAACCTTTTCTATTACAGATTTTGTAATTTGTAATATGATAGGAGAGTTAGAAAAGAGGAGAGCTGAATTTTTTTCCATTTTAAAAGAATGTTCTAACTTTCTTTTTAAGAAAACAAGTAAACCTTGCTTCTCATTCCTCACTCATTTGGCTTTGTGCTTACTCAATAAGCAACCTGCTGCGTTTTTTGGTGGGGAATTTAATTGGGAAGATCCCATAAGAAACTCTGTGAAAGGGATATAACATAGTGGATACAGGCAAGAGCTCCCTTTCGGACTCTCAAACTCTCTATTCTCTTTCAGTATCCTCTAGTAACAAAAGGCAGGAGCGTTCACCACTAGAACAAGTTGTGCTGTGAAGCTCAGTGATTTACCTAAGTAGTAAACAGAGTCATTGGAATTACAGTTGCCAAGTGTACTAGGAATCCCAAGCCTTGGTCCAGCAACAAGGATAAAAGTGTTTCTGTTTCTTAACAGAGACTAAAAATGACGCAGAGTGTAATTGATCTACAGGATATTGATCACTATCCTTTCTTCATTCCCCCAGTTTAGGTACCCAGAGTGGCTAAGAAGGGCTCACTTATATACTCCCAGTGGCCACAAAGATCTTTATTTTCTCCCAAAGGCATAAAAGGGTAAAAAAACAAACAAACAAACAAACAAACAAATAAACAGCTTTCCTCCCCAGCACCTTGGCTTGGCTGCAGCTGCTTTGTTTACCTTAAAAATCACACTGGGGGTTCATTCTTAGCCCTCTCCCCTGCTTTAAGACAGTGTGTGGGGAGAGGCTAAGAAGCATCCCCTGCTCAGCACGGGTCAGCCACAGAAAGCTTCACAAATCCAGTAGAGCTTTAAAGAGAAACCATGCAGCGGGAGCCCTTTGAACTCCTAATCCCCCAGAGATGTCAGTCAGCCTCCCAGGAAAGAGCTGGCTTCCCAGGCAGCTTGAGAAACTTAACCGAGATCCCAGAAAGGAGACTAAGTGCAACCCAGATCAAATGGAGCTGTATAAGTCCACACCCTCTTTACCTGCTAAATTGCAATCTTCTGGCTGAAGGGGGATCAGTCCAAGGGCGGGCGCCGGGGAAAATTCTAATGCAATCCTTAGTCTCTGCGGAGTTTCAAAGCATTCTAAAGGACGACGCACGAAGCTGGAGCCCACGCAGCTGGCACAGAACTGGGCGGAGAGAGAATGCTCCCAGAGCGACGCCTTGGGAGGTGGGGGAGGGGTGGCCCTGAAATGGTAGGTAAGCAGAACTCGCCCATCCTCGTCCCCACCAATCCCTAGGGACAGAGTTAGTGTTCCCACGAATGACAGCTGATGAGCACAGCGGACGGAACCCCGCCTTCAGAACCTGGCTGTTCTGACCCCGCGTCCAAACAGACTCGTCTTGGAAGAGATAGTCCCTGAAGATGCGAGTCCCACGCACGGCATTGCGTGGCTGTGAAAGGTACCAGCGTACTGGCAAAAGCTGACGCCTGGTTCCCAGCTCCACTGTCCGGGAATTGTCTCAACGGGGTCTCAAGGCATCCAGTTGGGTAGGGAGCTCACCACAGGCCAGTCTTCGTCGGGCAAGTTGGTGGCCAGAACCCAGCCAGTGGTTCTGGAAGCAAGCCACATCTTCAGGCTTAGGCGAGCTCTGCTGAGATGTCTGACTTCAGTTTGTGCCAGGACTCTGCTTCAGAATCCCTGCTCCCACCCCAATAAACAAGCATCCAGGAGGCTGGCCTCCAGACTCGAAAGAGTAACCTCACCCCCATTTGGCAACTCTCAAAGCTTCTCCCACTCTTGCTCCACTGGGCTCCCGCATCCCCTCCCCAGTCCTCAAGGTGTCAGACTTCGCCTGCAAGAGAAGGATTACAAGGCTTGCCACTAAAGTCAACAATGGAGACAGCCGCAATGAACAAATGATGAAGCACAGCGTTTTTCCCACTGTCACTCAGCTTGGTCTTTCCAACAGGCATAGGAAATCAGTAAGTTTCCAAATATTAAATTATTAAATAAACGCAAAACGTTCACCAGCTTAGGAGGTTCTGTGTCAATTGGCGCGTGCGTACGTGCGTGTGTGTGCGCGCGCGCGCGCGCGCGTGTGTGTGTGTGTGTGTGTGTGTGTGTGTGTGTGTGTGTGAAATGCTCCCATAGCTACTGAAATTTCAGGATAAAAGTGATCTCCTGGCCAATTTCTGGTGTTCACATATGAAAATAAGATTAAAGTGCAGAGAGGTAAAGCTATATAATAGCAAAGTTGGCACTAACTTACTTGCTGTAACTGCAACGCTGTGATTCCCAGCTTGTCACTCACAGTGGTTTGGTTTGATCCTATGACTTGCTAGACCATTGTAAAATCCAGAGTGGTGGCCATGTGAAATCTTAGCCAGTGATTATCTGATTCAAGAATCTTTGGTTTCTACTTGATTTTCTTTATTTTCCTAAAGCCCTGGAAAGCTGTTAGTTGCCAACGGCATCCGAGCAGATTCTTGCTCCAGCTTCCTGCTTGTGCAATAGAAAAGTGGCAACCCTTTCTCCTAGTCTCAGGAAGGCATTGTTACACCTTCTGAAATCAGTGATGTGTTGCGGGGGCGGGGGTGTTGGCAAGGGGGACCAATTTCTTCCTAAAGAATATTCCCCCAAGGGAGGCAGTAAGCCAGCACCCACACAGAGACTCCAAAGTGCAAAATTAATGAGTTTCCTTCTTGGTTATCTTTTTCCCCCTTCTTTGTTCTAATGGGTCAAGGGTGTGTGTGTGTGTGTGTGTGTGTGTGTGTGTGTTGGGGGGTAGTATTTACATGAATAAATGATATATCATTTAGAAATTACTGGTGTGATGTGCATGCTGCTTTTTTGTTCTATTAAATCTCTTATTACTTAAAATTAAATTTATTGGGGTGACATTGGTCAACATGAACATACAGGTTTCAGGTGTGGGTTTCTATGTTACAAGATGTGTATATTGCACCTTGTGCCCACTACCCAGTCAAATATTCTCCTGACACCATATATTAGGACCCACTTCTCCCTTCACCACCTTCCCTCTGGCAACCACCACACTGCTGTTTGTGTTCACGAGTTTCAGTTTTACATTCCACATATGAGTGAAATCATATAGTTCTTAGCTTTTTCTGACTGACTTATTTCACTTAGGATAATGTTCTCAAGGTCCATCTATGTTGCTGCAAATGGCAATATTTCATCCTTTCCTATGGCTCAGTAGTATTCCATTGTGTATATGTTCCACATCTTCTTTATCCAGTCCTCATTCTTGGGACACTTTGGTTGTTTCTTTGTCTTGACCACCATGAATAATGCTGCAATGAATATAGAGATGCATATATCTTTGAGAATAAATTATTTCGAGTTTTTTAGGTATACACCCAGGAGAGGGATTGCTGGGTCATAAAGTAGCTCTATTCTTAAGTTTTTGAGGAATTTCTGGATTGCTTCCCATAGTAGTTGTACCAGTCTACATTCTCACCAACAGTGAATGAGGGTTCCATTTTTTCCACAACCTCTCCAACACTTGTTATTGCTTGTCTGGTTAATAATGGCCACACTAATAGATGTGAGGTGTTATCTTTTCGTTTTGATTTGTGCTTTCCTAATTTCCACTGAGGTTGAACATCTTTTCAGATATTAGAGGCCTGGTGCACAAAATCCATGCATGGGTAGGGTCCCTAGGTCTGGCCAGCAATCAGGGCCAATCTGTGGGGCAACTAGTGGGGCAATCAGGGGACCCCCACTGGCATCTGCCTTGGCTGGCCTGGGGCCTGCAGACTGGGGCAGCTCCTGCATTGAGGTTCTGCCCTGTGGTGGTCAGTGCGCATCGTAGTGACGAGTCATTCCACCGGTCGTTCTGCAGTTTGGTCAATTTGCATGTTAGGCTTTTATTATATAGGATTGGCTGTTTGTATGTCTTCTTGGGAGAAATATATTTTCGGTTCCTCTGCCCACTTTTTGATTGAGTTGTTAATTTGTTTGGTGTTGAGTTTCATAGTTCTTTATATATTTTGGAATTAAACCTTTGTCAAGCTACTGTTTGCAAATAGCATCTCCCATCTGGTTGGCTGACTCTTTGTTTAGTTGTCAGTTTCTTTTGCTGTGTAGAAGCTTCCTAGTTTGATATAATTATTTTTGCCTTTACTTCTTTTACCGTTGGGGTCAAGTTCATAAAATGTCCTCTATGGCCAAGGTCCATAAGTTTGGTACCTATATTTTCTTCTGTATAACGTACTGTTTCAGGTCTTATATTTAGATCTTTGATCCATTTTTAAATTAATTTTTGTATATGGGAACCAACTGTAATCTAATTTCATTTGCTTGCCTGTGGCTTTCCAGTTTTTCCAGCACCATTTTTTTGAAGAGACAGTCTTTACTCCACTGTATGTTTCTGACTCCTTTGTCAAAAATTATCTCTCCATATATGTGTGGTTTTATAGTGGGTCTCTATTCTGTTCTATTGATCTGTGTGTCTGTTTCTCTGTGAATACCATGCTGTTTTGATTATCATAGCTCTGTAGTAAAATTTGAAGTTAATTACTGTGATACCTCCAGGTTCCTTCTTTTTTCTCAGGCTTGCTTTGGCTCTTTGGGGTCTTTTGTGGTTCCATAAAAATATGATGATTTTTTGTTCTATGTTTTTTTAAAAAATGACATTGGGGGATTTTGATGAGGATTGCATTAAGTCTGTATATTGCTTTCGGTAAAATGGTCATTTTAAATATGTTGATTCTTCCAATCCATAAACATGGAATATTTTTCCATTTTGTTGTGTCTTTTTCAATCCCTTTTAATAATGCTTTGTAATTTTCAGTGTATAGGTCTTTCACATTCTTTAAGTTTATTTCTAGGTACTTTATTTTTTAGTTTGCAATTGCAAAATGAGTTATTTTTTCATATCTTTTTCTAAAGTTTTGTTGTTAGTATTCAGGAAGGCAATGAATTTCTAATATTTTTTGGTGGAGTCTTTAGGGTTTTCTATATACACTAGAGGCCCGGTGCATGAATTTGTGCATGGGTGGGGTCGGGCTGATGTGCCCCGATCAAGGCCAATTGGAGTGGCTGGCCGGGGGGAGTGGACGTGGGAGATTGGCCTGCTGGTACTACCCCCATTGAGCCCGTTGAACAGCCATAGTGTGTGTCATAGCATTGGGTCATTCTGGTCATTCTAGTCATTCTGGTCATTCCAGTTACTTGGCATATATATATATATTTTTTCATGTTGTCTGCAAAAAGTAACAGTTTGACCTCCTCTTCCTTCTCTATTTGGATGCATTTTATTTCTTTCTCTTGCCTTATTACTCTGGTTAGGACTTCCACTATTATGTTGAAGAAGAGTGGTGAGAGTGGACATTCTTGTCTTGTTCTTGATCCTAGAGGAAAAACTTTCAGTTTTTCACCATTGAGTATATTATCTGAGGGTTTATCATATACTAGGGGCCCAGTGCACAAATTCATGCACCTTGAAAGGAACTATGGGCCGCGAGGCTGCAATGGGCACAGGAGCGGGTCTCGGCACACCATCCGTGCCCCTGCCTGGCCACTCTCACCACAGCCCCTGGTCCTGTGTCTGTCGGCAGCCCTGCTCCCGCTGTCGCCACTCACATGCGCTGACAGCACCGGCCCTGTTTACACCATCTGATGGCGCAGAGCGATTGGGGTCAGCGCCAGCAGTGGGTACAAGTGGCAGCTGCTGCCCTGATCACCCCTCAGGAGCAGGGGGAGGTGGAGAAGCCCTCAGGGGCAATTGGGGCCAGCAGCTGCTGCTCACACCAGCTGACAGTGCCAAGCAATCGGGGCGACTGCTGGGCACCGGTAGCAAGTGCGACTGGTGGCTCTGGCTCCGGCTGTGGGTGCAAGCAGGGCCATTGCTTGCAGTGGATGCAAGAGGTTGCTGCTGGCCCCAATCATCCCTCAGGAGCAGGAGGAGGTAGAGAAGTCCTGAGGGGTGATTGGAGCCAGCAGTCATCACTCACACCCACTGACAGCACTGAGTGATCATGGCCAGTGCCAGGTGCCAGCAGCAGGTACTAGCAGGGCTGGCCATGGCAGCAGATGCAAAGGCTGGGCAGGACTGTGGCATGTGGGAGCAAAGAATTTTCAGTAACCACCAGAGGCTTGCCCTGATGACAGCGACCAGCACCCCACTTTTGTCTGGCACCCCCACTCACCTGCCCCTACTATCCCACTTCAGCTGACGTCTGCCATGTTCCGCGCGTGACCCCTGGTGGTCAGCTCACGTCATAGTGACTGGTTGTTCAGTTGTTCAGTTGTTCAGCCGTTCAGTCTATTTGCATATTAGGGTCATATAGATATTGATAGATATAGATTTAGATATAGATATAGATATAGATATAGATATAGATAGATATCCTTTATTATGTTGAGATACTTTCCTTCTACTCTTATTTTATTGAGTGTTTTAGTCATAAATCGATGTATGATTTGTATCTTATCAAATACGTTTTCTGCATATACTGATAACATCATTTTAGCGATTCTTTTGTTAATGTGGCATATTACATTGATTGATTAGCATATGTTGAACTATCCTTGTGCCCCTGGAATGATGCCACTTGATTGTGTTGTATTTTTTTTTTTCTGACTGTTTGTTGTATTTGATTTGCTAGTATTTTGTTTAGGATTTTTGCATCTGTATTCATCAGAGATACTGGTCTGTAGTTTTCTTTTTTTGTGTTATCTTTGCCAGGTTTTGGTATCGGGGTTATATTGGCATCATAGAATGTGTTAGGAAGTATTGCCTCTTCTTCAATTTTTTTTGGAAGAGTTTGAGTAGGATAGGTTTTAAATCTTCTTTGAATGTTTGATAGAATTCACTGGTGAAGCCATCTGGTCCTGGACTTTTGTTTTTTGGAGATTGTTTGTTTGTTTTTTGGAGGTTTTTGATGGTTGTTTTAATTTCCTCACTGCTGATCATTCTATTTAGATTTTCCAATTCTTCATGATTTAGTCTAGGAAGATTATATATTTCTAATACCTTATCCATTTCTTCTACGTTGTTGAATTTAGTGGCATATAGTCTTTTATAATATTCCAGTATGATCCTTTGTTTATCTGTGATGTCTGTGGTGATTTCTCCTTTCTCATTCTGATTTTGTTTATGTTGGGTCTTTTCCCTTTTTTCTTTAATGAGGCTAGCCAGGGGTTTTTCAGTTTTACTAATCTTTTCAAAAAACCAGCTCTTTGTGTTATTAATTTTTGTATAGTCTCTGTCATCTATTTCATTTAATTCTGCTCTAATTTCTATTATTTCCTTTCTTCTGCTGATTTTGAGTTGCATTTGTCCTTCTACTTCTTTAGGATGTGATTTTAGGTTATTTACTTTGTATATCTCTTGTTTCTTTAGGTAGACCTGTAATGATAGTAACTTCCCTCTTATTACTGCTTTCACTGAATCACAGAAATTCTGATATGTTGTATTGTCATTCTCATTTGCCACTCTATTTTTTTTAATCTCAACTTTTATTTCCTTTTTGACCCAGTCACCTTTTTGTAGTATGTAGTTTAATCTCCACACATTTCTGGGTTTCTTTACTGCCTTTTCTTCAGTTTATTTCTAATTTCAAGGTAACATGGTTGGAGAAGATGTTTGGTATGATTTCAATCCTTTTGTATTTGTTGACACTAGCTTTGTGACACAATATATGGTTTATCCTTGAGAATGTTTTATGTGCACTGGAGAAGAGTGTATAATCTGATGTTCTGGGATGAAAGATGCTATACATGTCAATTATGTCCATTTGGTCTAATGTTTCGTTTAATGTTGAAGCATCCTTGCAGCCCTGGAATGAACCCCTCTTGATTGTGATATATTGTTTTTTTAATGTATTGTCATATTCAAAATGTTAGTATTTTGTTTAGGAGTTTTGCAACTTTATTCATCAGAGATATTGGTCTGTATGTTTTTCCCCCCAAAGAGTTAATTCCTTTTAATATTTAAATGTGTTTCAGATATATATTATAAAACATTTTCAATGAATTGTTTTACCTCATGTAATAGCTGTGTAGTACTTGATCATAGGAAACTGCCAAATGTATTTATGCAATCCCTTACTATTGTTACATACTTAGGTGTTCTGTTTATTTGTTTGTGTGTTATCCTTAACAGATTTTGGCATCAAGGTAATGTCAACCTTATAAAATGAATTAGGAAGTATTGCCTCTTCTTTAATTTTTTGAAAGAATTTGAGAAGGATAGGTATTAAATCTTTGAATGATTGGTAGAATTCACTAGTTAAGCCATCTGGTCCTGAACTTTTACTTTTGGAGAGGTATTTGGTGATTGTTTCAATTTCCATGCTGTTGATGTGTTTATTTAGATATTTCATTTCCTCATGATTCAGTCTGGGATGGTTATATGTTTCTAGGAATTTACCCATTTGATGTCATATAGTCTTTCATAGTATTCTTGTATAGCCTTTGTATTTCCATGGTATCTGTGGTAACTTCTCCTCTTTTATTTCTGATTTTGTTTATTTGAGACTTTTCTCTTTTTTCCCATAGTTAGTCTAGCCACAGGCTTGTCAATTTTATTAATCTTTTCCAAGAACCAGCTCTTCATTGAATTAATTGTTTTATTGTCTTTGTGTTCTCTATTTCATTCTCTAATTTTTATTTTCTTTCTTCTGATGCCTCTGGGTTCATTTGTTCTTTTTCTAGTTTTTTTTTTTTAAGATGTAATGTTATTTTGTTTATTTGGAAATTTTCTTGGTTCTTGAAATAAGTCTGTAATGATATAAACTCCCCTCTTATTACTGCTTTTGATGTATTCCAAATGCTTTATTTATTTTATTTATCCAGTCATCCTTTAGTAGCATGTTCTTTTTTTTTAATTTTTTATTACAAATGGTATTTCATGTGTGTCCATTTATCCCCCCGCCATAGACAGTACCCTAGCCTCCCCTATCCCCCAGTGTCTTATGTCCATTGGTTATGCTTATATGCATGCATACAAGTCCTTTGGTTGATCTCTTACCCACCTACCTCCCGCCCCCCAACCCTCCCCGGCCTTCCCGCTGCAGATTGACAATCTGTTTGAGGCAGCTCTGCCTCTGTATCTATTATTGTTCAAAAGTTTATAA
>NW_006292290.1:103646-116850 GCF_000327345.1 Myotis davidii | reverse complement strand
AGCATTTAGTCCGTTTACGTTTAAAGTTATTATTGAAAGGTACTTGTTTGTAGCCATTTCTTTTTTTGTGTGGCTGTTTTCTTTCTGAGCTTTTTATTTCTTCTTTTTATACCAGACCCTTTAGCATTCCTTGCATTGCTGGCTTGGTGGTGATAAACTCTCTTAGCCTTTTTTTGTCTGTGAAGAAGTAGTAGCATGTTCTTTAATCTCCACATATATCTTTTTCCTCTTTCTTTTTTCCCTCTTTCAATTTTCAGTTGATTCCTAATTTAAAATTGTAGTTGGAAAATATACTTGTTTTTATTTCCATCTTTCTAAATTTGTTGAAGCCTATTTTGTGTCTGATATATAGTCTATTCTTGAGAATGTTCCATATGCACTCGAAAATAATGTATAATCTGGTGTTCTTGGATGAAAGGCTATGTAAATGTGCCAACATTTTCTATTGAGTCTGTTTGGATGATTCATTTACAGTTCTCAATGGTGTATTTAAGTCCCCTATTATACTTGTGTTTTTGTCAGTTTTCCCCTCTAGGTCTGTTAGTGTTTGTTTTATTCACTTTGGTGTACCCTGGTTGGATGCATATATATTAATAAAAATTGTGCCTTCTTGATTTATTGCCCCCTTCATCATTATAAAAATGTCCATCTTTGTCTCTTGATATCTGTTTTGTCTTGAAATTTATTTTGTCACAATAAGTATTGTTACACCTGCTTTTCTCTACATGCTGTTTGCTTGGAGTATCATTTTCTACCTTTTCACTTTAAGTCTTTTCTCTCAAGCCATGCAGTGAGCTCCAGGTTGCTTCCATGGCATCTTTTCTGTTTTTCCCCTTCACTCTTCTCCTGTTCGCTCCAATTCACTCAACTTTGGATGTTTAAATGAACAGATGTTTAAATGAATCCTTTGTTGAATTATTGTCTAACTTGTTGTAACTTTAATGGGAGAGACCAGGGAGGCCTCTTAGACTGCCATGCTCCTGACATCACACTAGGTTTAATTTTTATATGTTTTAAACTACTACATTTTTCTGCATTATTTCTATTAGAACTTTAATATTCCTAAAGCCGTTTTTCCTCCCATACTGGTCTATTTTTTCAAGCATTTTTTTTATAATTTAATTTTTATGGAATTTTGTTAGTCATTAATTTAATGAAATCTAGAGTTGTTCTGCCTGTGTCTAAAATCCTAGTCTCATCATTTATTCAACAAATATTTATGGAGTTTATACTGCACCTGAAGCACTGTGATATGTGATTAGTATACATCTGTGAACAAAACAGATAAGATCATGCCCTTGCAGGCCTTACATTTCAGAGAAAAGAAATAGATATATTAAATAGGTTAATTATAGAAAATATTAGAGAGTTTTTGAAAGAACTGGATATGGGGATTAGAAGTGCTTGCGAGTCAGATAGTGAGTTGCAATTTTAGATAAGTTATCAGGATAGACTTTATCTGAGCAAAACCTTAAAGGTTAGGGAACTGGCATGGGGACTAATTGGGGTAGCAGTGTTCCAGGTAGAAGAGTAATATAATCTGATTTATGTTCTAAAGGGTTATTCTGGCTTCTTCATTGAGAATAGAATGTAAGGAAGCAGGGTTACCACTTAGGAGGTTATGGAAACAAACCAGGAAATATAGTGTGAACCAACTATCAACCATCAGAATTTTCCAAAATGTTTGCATACAAGTTGTTAAAAATGAGGGTTACTTTTGGAGTAACTGGGTAACTCTGGATAAATAATATCTGAGACAGGGATGATAGAGCAGATGTTTTTAGGGAAAGGCTAGCAATTTGCTTGTGGACAGGTGAAGTCTGAGATGGTTATTGGAACACCTTTAAGTTGTGTGACCTTGAACAATGTTATTTAACCTCTATGCATAGTGGTTTTCTTTTCTGTAAAAGAATAAAATAATTATTCCTACTTTATAGGCTTGTTATGATGACCAAACCATTGTAATATGTAAAGCACTTGTAGCAGTGATCAACAGAATATGCAATATATGTTTTATCTTTTGTTAATATTACTAGAGGCCCAATGCACAAATTTCATGCAAAGGGTAGGCCTTCTTTTCCACAGCTGCCAGCACCTGCTTCCCTCTGGCACCTGAGATCTGTGCTTTTCCTCCAGCTGCTGGCAGGTACCCGGGACCTGGGCTTCCCTCACAGCCCCAGCTTCCTGCAGAAGGTTGTCTGGAAGGATGTCGAGAAGGATGTCCAGTCTAATTAGGATATTACACTTTTATTTTTATAGACTAGAGGCCCAGTGGGCTAAATCATGCAAGACCCAGAGTCCCTCCCACTGCTGTGCGCAAAATCACACAAGACCTAGAGTCCTGCCACCGCCGCTGTGAAGGGACCCAGAGTCCCTCCCATCGCCACCACCGTGGGACCCAGAGTCCTCCCACTGCTGCGGGACCCATCAATACACCTCCTGGTGACCAGACCTTTGGTCGTTCTGGCATTCCAGCCACTGGCTTTTTATAATACAGATTACGTCTAATTCCAATGTATGTGGCAATTATCTTAACTTGAATTATATAGTAAAGATTTAACTGTTTTTCTTTTATAAAATAGGTAATCAGGACTGTTTTATAAAAGGGAAACCATGAATTAATTTCTTTTTCCATACTGATTGATAATGTCACCTTTATTAACCAATTATTTTGCAAGTGTCTCTTTCTGAGCTACATATTCAGTTCTACTGATACGTCCATTTTTTAAAAAATTAGTGCCAGAGTGTCATTTGTCTCATTCTCTATCCCCATCCTTTCAGGAGTGAGTCATTTACTAATGACCACAGCTGGAAACCTGGTGTTGAACAGATCCCCCATTAGTTCTTAATGTCCATATAGGTACAACTTGTGAGAGCCATTATTGTGAGGATGTGATGAATTAATGCCTATCACATGTTTATAACAGCAATGAACACATATACATGGTAAATAATGTAAAGTGCTGTCAGCATTATCAGTGTCCATCAATGAATGAGGCTCTGCTGGCCTAAAGATTGAGTAATTGTTTACCATCCTACTCCCAGCCTTGGTGCTCCTTTACATCCAGTCCATGGCAAACTCCTCTCCCAAATACACACCACTTATCTCATCACTTCTGTTCTTTACAAGCAATCTGGAGAGATTTCACAGCATATAACTTCACCTTTATTAAATACTGTGTACCAAAAATTCCTACTTTGTTATATTCTGAAAATTACAATCTCTTTCTATATCTAGAGTGGAAATAAGTACCATTGGAGAACCTGAGATAAACATTTGACTGCATCAAGAAACGGAATTAGTAGACTTGTAGAAGACCACTCTCCTAATGGATATTAAATTCATATCAATATGCATAATGCATACTAATTTTGTAAAATGAAGGAGATAATGAGAGATGCTATAAGGCTTTCCTTCTGATTTGAGGAGGGTAGGTTTGTATAATTCTTAAAGCAAAATACTGGTGCAACATAAATTTTGTTCTATAATTCATGTTCTATTATCTTTGAATTTAGTGGAAATTCTTCCACATTTCAACATTTTTTTTTTATTTCTACATAATATTAACATTGTTATGAAACCTCCTTTTTGAATGTGAATTTAGGGAAAGTTAAGAAAAGTTGTAAAAAGACTGCTAGCCAGATGTTATTTCAAGCTAGAATATTTTACCTAACTAGTGACCCAGTGCATGGATTCATGCAGATTGAAAGGAAACTAATTAGAAGGTGGCCAGCAGGGCAGGACTGGACGAGATGGGTTGGACATGCCCTGGAGCCAACCTCCTGCAGTCCCTCCCCATTTGGCTGCATCTCGGGTGGCACCGTGGCTTGAAGGGCATCTGCGAAGTGAGTGGGGTCCCTCAGGCAGGTGGGGTCCCTTGGCCTGGCCTGCAAGAATCAGGCTGAAAACCGGCTCTCTGACATCCCCCAAGGGGTCCCAGAGTGCAAGAGGGCACTCTACAAAGTTGCTGTCATACAGGGTGTGGAACGCAAATGCAAGTGTGCAGTAAACCAGATTCAGGGCTGACAGTGCCCCAGCAACAACATAACCCACGGCCGAAGGTAAAATCACAATGTGGAATCGTGTGTCCCTACAAGGAATCGGGCTCCCTCCTTTCTGGTTTCAGGGTGGGTCACCCGAGAACTGCAGCTGCCAAGTCACTGCAGCTCAACAGCTCCTGCATTGAGTGTCTGCTCCCTTGTGGTCAGTGCATGTCATAGCTACCAGTTGGATGGGCACTTAGCATATTAGCTTTTTAGATAGATAGATAGTTAGATAGATAGATAGATAGATAGATAGATAGATAGATAGATAGATGATAGATAGATACTTAGAACCAGATTATTGTTGAAAAAGATAAAAATGCTTAATGTTATTTGTTAGAGAACAATTTTCCTCATCAATTTTATGTCTTGAATTCTCTGGGTCTTCACTGTTTTTTTATAAGGCTTATATATTTCTGAAAAAGTAAGTGAATGTCATATGAATGGAATGGCTCTTATCTGCCTTCCACTGGCAAATAAAATAATATGTCAGAAAATAATTCCTAGGTTATGGGTTATACTTAACCTATAGCAGGAACCCAATTAATCATGATTGATCAGCCTTTAAAATCTAGTTAGTTATTAAGAATACATCAACTGATCCAACATGGCAGTGGAGTAGATGGAAGGTACACTCACTACTTGACAAGACCAAATTGGAATTACAATTAAAATATAGAACAATTAACCTGAAGAGCCAACTGAAGACTAACTGAACAGAAGTTTTAAAACCAAGGACTTATAGAAGAAGCCATATTGAGACTGGTAGGTTTGGACAGGTTCAAGCCTCAGACTAATGAGAGGACACGGTCCTCTCGTGGCAAAGCCACGTGCAAGTGCCAGCTTGGAGGGCAAAACCCTCCCAGCACAATTATAGCAAAAGTCTATAGTTGTAAGCTTGACCTTGTGGTCCGAACCTGTGGTCCCAGGTAGCTAAGTGATATAGGCTGCAGTAGGTGCAGCAAGTGCTGCTAAAACAAAGCTTGATAGAGTTCAGGTGCATGTAATTGAGTAGATTCAAAACTGGTGAGAACATTGTAAATATCTTGACCACTCCCTTACTTTGCCTCATGGAATCTGGCTATAAAATAAAGACTCGGCTTGCAGGCTGTGGCACTGTCTCTCCATCCAAGAGCAGTGTCCCACCTAGCTCCAGCTTTATTCTATTATCTGTATTCTTTAATCCTTCACCACCCCCACCCTCTCAGGTTCACCCCTGGCCATGTTGAGTGTGGCACAGGTAGGAAGGGAAGAGACCGAAGAAAAGGGCTGTTTCCACTCCCATGGTGCCAGCTAAGATTCTGGAGTCATATCTCAGCTTCAAAGGTTTCCTATGAGGAGTGTGGTGTCTCAACCACACACCAGCAACCAGAGCCAGGAAGAGGCCTCCACATAATATCTGGCTGTGGAAATCATTAGGGATTCTGTATCCCAGGGAGAGATAGGACTGTGCTAGGAACACAGGAATCCTCTTAAAGGGGAAATGCACAAAATTTTATTCATAGCCATTCAACCTAGACTCCAGGTGATTGAAGGTGGAGTGGATTAGAGTTGATTGAGGAAAGACTGAGATTTGTAGCTCTGGGAAGAGAGCTGAACAGACAGCTGCCCAAATCCCTATGCCATCTTTCTTGGGTGGAGCACACCCCTTCTTATAGCATTAGCCTGAGGGAATGTAACAGACACTCCCTCTGGATTCCTTGTTGTCCCAGCCTGCAGAGCTCATGCCCTGCTGAAGAATCAACTGCCTAGGCTGGGTGTAAATGTCTGAATAAATGCAGGAGTGTCAGTGGCTGAGTTGTGTTACTTTGGGGCAGGGGATACTCTCCCCACCCCACCCCTCAAGCCTCACTGTTGCCTCATGGGAGATCCACTAATCCCATGCTTAAAATGTCAGTGGATCACCATGCTGAGCTTTGGTTTCCAACAGAATTGTGTGGCTCTAGGACAGACATAATTTTTCCTCACACACCAGACTGGTGCAAAGCCTTCCTTTCACAGGGCCGAATCTTGGTCTGTTTGGGTCTGATAAACTCTCTTGACCTCACCCTGATGACTCCCAGAAATCCTGCCTCATAACAAGGTCTGTGGGTACCTAGTGGTGGGAATCAAAACTTGGTAAAGCCTGAGACTTTTGCTGAGTTGACTCAGACCCAGCACTTGCACCAAGTTTGAACCTGTATCAATCTGGTGAACACCTCTTGCCCTTACCTGGTGACTTACTAAGAACCCACCTCATTCAACTCAAGTATTGCCAGAGGCTCTTTCAATTATTAAGCCTAACAGTGAGCCATCCAAAGAGGCAGTTGGAGGCAGATCTCAGGGTGCCTTGGGCAGTTGGCTGATGGAAGTAAGTAGAGGCAGATCTTGGGGTACTTTGGACTTTTTGTTGTCCTGCTCCCATACTTGGTACTGGTGGAAGCCAGCCTTGATGCATAGCTTAATCCATCACATACATTCCAAGGCCCAGCAGAGGCAGCCCCAAACTGTGGATTACTCTGTAGCTCTGAACAGGTTGTCCAGGGTCAGTTATGGTCAGTATTTGACATTGACTTGCACTAGAGTCTCTCCCAAGAGGTCCCAGAAAATACACACCCAGGGCTAGCTTCAGATGATATTAGAGTGGTATCCAATTAGCTTCATATGTTGTATATCCAAAGGGATATCTTGGCAAACACAAGACCCTGCTAAAGCAAATTATGCTTTGCGTTGTGGGCACTTACTCATACAGTTTGTTGGTGTCAATCCTTACAATTGGTCAGCCAAAGGGTCAACCCCATGCATGAATGGGCCAATAGAAATCAAAACTCAATTACAACAGGAGAGCTCATATAAACTACAAAGGATATTCCTGGAGCACCAGCTCAGGTAAATAAGGAGACTGCGCAACTGAATTCCACAGGACACCTACTACATATGACCACCCTACCAAGATTTAAAGACATTGCAAATCAACCTAATATATACACACAAACACAAAAAAGCAGCCAAAATGGGAGACAAAGAAACATGTCCCAAATTAAATGACAGGAGAAATCTCCAGGAAAAAAAGATAAATGAAATGGAGGTGAGCTATTTGCCAGCTATAAAGTTAAAAATATATATTAGAAGGATGCTCAAGAAGCTTAGTGAGAATGTCAACAGCATTAAATGGGACATAAGAACCATGAAGCCCTAGATGGTTTGGCTCAGTGTATAGTGTGTCAGCCTACAGACTGAAGAGTCCTCGATTCGATTCTGGTCAAGGGCACATGCCTGGGTTGAGGACTCAATCCTCAGTAGGGGGCATGCAGGAGGCAGCTGATCAATGATTGTATCTCACCATTATGGTTTCTATCTCTCTTGCTCCCTCTCCCTTCCTCTCTGAAATCAATAAAAATAAATACATTTTAAAAAAGAACCATGAAAAAGAACCAAGGCCTAAATGAAGAATATTACATCTGAAATGAAAAGTTCACTAGAAGGAATAAAGAGTACACTGGATGAAGCAGAGTGTGGAATCAGTGATTGAAAGGACAAGAAAGCAAAAAACACCCAAATAGAGCAACAAAAAGAAAAAAATAAATTTTAAAAAAATTAGGACATTTCAAGAGACCTTTGGGGCAACATGAAAGTTAACAGCCTCCACATCATAGGGGTACCAGCAGAAGAAGAGAGAGAGCAAGAGATTAAGAACCTATTTGAAGAAATAATGACTGAAAACTTCTCTAACCTTGTGAAGGAAAAAGACACATAAGTCAAGAAAGTGCAGAAAGTCCCAAAAAAGATGAACCCAAAGAGGCCCACACCATTATTTATCATAATTAAAATGCCAAAGGTTAAAGAACATGAGAGTATCTTAAAAGCAGCAAGAGAAAGACAATTACCTACAAGGGAACTTCCATAATATGGTCAACTGATTTCTGAACAGAAATATTTCAGGCCAGAGGGATTGGCATGAAATATCCAAAGTAATAAAAAGCAAGACCTTCAAGCAAGACTACTTACCTAGCAAGAGTATCATTTAAAATTAAAAGGGAAATAAAGAGTTCCCAGAAAATAAAAAGCTAAAGAGGTTCATTACCACCAAATCAGTATTACAAGAAATATTAAAGGGTTTTTGAAGAATGAAAAAAATAATAGAATGAAGTAGGAGGAGGAGGGGGAGGCAAGAAAAAGGAGGAGAAGGAGAAGGAGAAGGAGAAGGAAAAAATGATCAGAGAAAAATAGTGTGGACAAAAAGGGGCCACAAGCTAACCTGACATGCTCAGGGAAGGCTTGTGTGGCAGCCATGCCAACTCAGAGACCTAAAATAACCACAAAAAATGATCTAAAATTAAAACTTTTAAACTAAAAACTTTTTATGGCATGTAGTCATATCATAGACTAAAATCTTCCCTAACAAAAGTAAATCTTTACTTTAACTGATCCTATCTATTGTGTTTTACATAACATACCTTTGAAATGTCAGGGTTACTCCCCTTTTTTCAGACCCCTCAGGACACAACAAATTTGTCAGGATGAAGACCATAAATCCTCTCCTAGTTATTATTGTATAAATTGTTGACTATTAACTATCTTATACCCCCCCTATGTAAAATATGTGTCTATCATTTCATTTTTCATCCAGTTCCAGAGGTTCCCCCATTTTGCTTTCTCCCACCTCCCTAATCTATCACCAATGGATTTAATATAGGCCACTTACATATATACTTTTTATTATCCTATATAATAAAGAGGCAATATGCAAATTGACAATCACACTGCACACAAGATGGCCACCCCCATGTGGGCACAAGATGGCTGGCAGGGGAGGGCAGTTGTGGGCGATCAGGCCAGCAGGGAAAGACAATTAGGGGCGACCAGGACTGTAGGGAGGGCAGTTGAGGGCAACCAGGCTGGCAGGGGAGGGCAATTTGGGGCGACTGGTTTGGCAGGGGAGGGAAGTTGGAGGTGACCCGGCCGGCAGGGGAGGGCAGTGGGGCAATCGGGCTGGCAGGGGAGCAATTAGGCATCAGTCAGGCTGGCAGGGGAATGGTTAGGGGCAATCGGGCAGGCAGGCAAGTGAACGGTTGGGAGCCAGCAGTCCCAGATTGTGAGAGGGATTTCTGACTGCTGGTTTAGGCCCTATCCCACAGGGCCTACAGGGATCAGTCCTAAACTGGCAGTTGGACATACCCCGAGGGGTCCCAGATTGGAGAGGGTGCAGGCTGGGCTGAGGGACACCCCCTTCCCCCAATGCAAGCATTTCGTGCACCATGCCTCTAGTAATATATAAAATGAGGTACAGAACTGCCATTCTCTGGAGCATTATATCAAATAATAACAGTTTTTATTGCAATTTTACTTTTCTACAATTATCAATAGTTTAATCAAATAAACACAAAAATTCTCTATAGGCTTACATTGACATTTACTTGGCATAGTCAGCAGCAATCCAAAGATACTTACCCTGGACCACCCCTTGGACGCAGGCACAGCCCTAAAATCCAATAATGGTCCCATTAAGCATACTGGCTCCCCATTATATCAAATATATTTAAATAAATTAACTCTTAAATCCGGGACATTTTCTTACTTGTAAAAAAGGGTATGACTTTATTTAAAGTATAGTTTTACATCTTCAAAATGAAACTAAGATTAAAGATGAACAAAGCCAAGACTAAGATAAAACATGAAAAAAAATGAGTGACTGGTTTTTAAGTTTGACTTTTTAATTAAAATTACTTTATGAAATTCTAAACAATAAACCTCCACTATATAAATAAGAGCTGAACTCATTCAGCTCCAAACATGAGACACATCCTTCCTCCATCCCGAATATTGGATATTCTTAGATGAATAGAAATCTTTGTGGAAATGTCAGAGGCCATTCATCAAGACATAGAAAAACCCCATAAGAAAATCCCAACTCAACTATAATTGACTTGACTAACTCATCCAGGGAACACCCCTGAGAATTGATTACCCAATGCCTGAATCCCATCCAATTACTGTTATTATTTTACCCTCATTGTTGAAAGTATTACAGATGTCCTCACCTTTTTCCCCCTATAACCCTCTTCCACTTCATTTCTGCCCCATCTTAGGCCTTCACTGCACTATTGTCTGTGACCATGGGCAATGCACATATGCATACAAGATCTTTGTTTAATCTCTTTCTCTTCTCCCTTCCCCTTTCCCTTTAAGAATCATCAGTTTGCTTTCCATGCCTCTGAA
This sequence comes from Myotis davidii, assembly GCF_000327345.1. Lineage (NCBI taxonomy): Eukaryota > Metazoa > Chordata > Mammalia > Chiroptera > Vespertilionidae > Myotis > Myotis davidii. The sequence goes on along the minus strand of NW_006292290.1, from coordinate 106,608 downwards.
TCTATTTAGTTCATTAGTTTATTTTAGATACCACAAATTTCATTAGATTCCACAAAAAAGTAATATCATATCTTGTAGTTTTCCAAGTACAGTTCTTTTACTTCCTTAGTTAAGTTTATTCCTACTTATGTTAATTTTTTGTTGCAATGATAAATGCAATTTTTTTTCCATTTCTCTTTCTGTGAGTTCATTATTGGTGTATAAAAAGGCCATAGATTTCTGATGTTAATTTTCTATACTGCTACATTGTCGAATTCATTTATTAAGTCTAGTAGTTTTTTTATGGAGTCCTTAGGGTTTTCTATGTACAATATCATGTCATCTGGGAATAAGGTCATTTTTACTTCTTCTTTCCCAATTTGGATGCCTTTTATTTCTTCTTCTTTTCTCATAACTATGGCTAGCACTTCCAGTACAATATCGAGTGGTGAAAGTGGGCATCCCTGCTTTGTTCCTGTTCTTAGGGTAAATGGGTTTAGTTTTTGCACACTGAGTATGATGTTGGCTATAGGTATGTAATATAAGGCTTTTATTATGTTGAGTTATGATCTCTTTATTCCCACTTTGCTGAGAGTCTTTATCAAGAAAGGGTGTTGGATTTCGTCAAATGTTTTTCTGCATCAATTGATATGATTATGTGATTTTTATCTCTCAAGTTGTTTATGTGATATCACATTTATTGATTTGTGGATATTGTACCATCCTCGCATCCCTGAAATAAATTCCACTTGGTCATGGTGTATGCGATTTCTAATGTAATCCTGTATCTGATTTGCTAAAATTTTGTTGAGGATTTTAGTATCTGTGTTCATTAAGAATATTGGCCTGTAGTTGGTTTTGGAATTAAGGCAATGCTGGCTTCATAGAAAGAGTTTGGAAGTGTGCCTTCCTCTTGAATTTTTTGGAATAGTATGAGGAGGATAGGTTTTAGTTCTTCTTTGAATGTTTGGGAGAATTCCCCAGTAAAGCCATCCAGACCAGGGCTTTTGTTTGCTGGGAGATTTTTGATTATTGCTTCAATTTCATCAGTAGTTATCAGCCTATTCAGATTTTTTTTATTGTTCCTGTTTGATTTTTGGAAGCTGGTATGTTTTTAAGAATATGTCCATTTCGTCTAAGTTGTCCTGTTTGTTGGAGTAGAGTTGTTCATAGTATATCTTTTTTTACAATCCTTTGTATTTCTGTGGGGTCTGTTGTTACTTAACCACTTTTATTTCTGATTTTGTTTATTTGGGTCCTCTCTCTTTTTTCTTGGTGAGCCTTGCTAGAAGTTCATCAATCTTGTTTATCCTTTCAAAGAACCAGCTCTTGGTTTCATTGATCTTATGTATTGTTTTTTTGGTCTCTATGTCATTTATTTCTTCTCTGATCTTTATTATCTCCTTCCTTCTGTTCACTGTGGGCTTTCCTTGTTGTTCTCTTTCTAATTCTTTGATTTACTACCATTTACTACAATTTTTCTTGCTTTTTGAGGTCAGTCTGTAGAGCTATAAACTTCCCTCTCAGGACTGCTTTCACTGAGTCCCATAGATTTTGGATTGTTGTGATTTCATTGTCATTTGTTACCAGGATGCTTGTTATCTATTTTTTTTATATTCTTGATAACACAATCATTATTTAATAGCATGCTATTTACCCTCCAAGTGCTTGATATTTTTATTGTAGTTGATTTGTAACTTTATGCCATTGTGAACTGAGAAGATGTTTGATATGATATCTATCTTCTTAAATTTGAAGAGGCTTTGCCTTTGTCACAATATGCGGTCTATCTTTGAATATGTCCCATGGGCAGTTGAGAATAATGTATATTCTGTAGCTTTGTAGTGAAATGTTCTGAAGATGTCAATTAAATCCATCTGATCTAGTGAGTCATTTAGGATTGATGTTTCTTTGCTGATTTTTAGAGCATTTATCCAGTCATGTCAATAGGATACTAAAACCCCCCTCTATAGCTGTAAAGCTGTCGATCGCTCCCTTGATATCCTCCAGGTTTTTTTTTTTTTTTTAATCTATTTAGTTGCTCCTGCATTGGGTGCATATATGTTTACCAGAGTTAAATCCTCTTGTGTTGTTGATACCTTTAGTATTATCTCTTGTTATGGCCTTCACTTTGAGGTCTAATTTGTCAAATATAAGTATTGCTACCCAACTTTTGTTTCATTTCCATTCATTTGAAAAAATTTTTTCCATCCCTTCACTATCCGGCTGTGTGAGTCCTTTGTTCTGATGTGGGTCTCTTGTAGATAGCAGATGTATGTTTCATGTTTTCTCATCCATGCATCTACCCTATGTCTTTTGATTGGAGCATTTAATCCATTTACATTTAACATTATTATTAACTACAGGCCTGGTGCGCAAAAATTTGTGCACTCGCGGGGAAGGGGGGGTCCCTCAACCCGGCCTGTGCCCTCTCGCAGTCTGGGACCCCTCGGGAGATAACGACCTGCTGGCTTAGGCCTGCTCCCTGGTGGCAGAGGGCAGGCCCAATCCCTAGGTGCAGCCCTTGGTCGGGCTCAGAGCAGGGCCAATTGGGGAGTTGGGGCACCGCCCCTGTCATGCACAGAGCAGGGCGGATTGGGAGGTTGCAATGCCACACTCAGTCACACTCAGGGTAGGGCCGATTGGGGGGTTGGGGGCCGCATCCTGTCACACTCAAGGCGGAGTTGATGGGGAGGTTATGGCGCCACCCCCTTCACGCACAGAGCAGGGCCAATAAGGGGGTTGGGGCGCTGCCCCCTGTCACTCACAGAGCAGGGCCCAACATGGGGGTTGGGGCTCCGGTCCCTGTCACGCACAGAACTGGCGGATCAGGGGGTTGGGGAGCTGCACCCTGTCACACTCAGGGCAGGGGCGATGGGGAGGTTATGGCTCTACCCCGTCACACACAGAGCAGGGCCCGTGGGGGGGGAGGTTGGGGAGCTCCCCCCTATCAGGCACAGAGCAGGGCTGATCAGGGGGTTGG
>NW_006292290.1:79631-102864 GCF_000327345.1 Myotis davidii | reverse complement strand
TCTTCTTCTTCTTCTTCTTCCTCTTCTTCTTTTCCACAGCAGGTCCTTTAATATTTCTTGCATTGCTAGCTTGGTCGTGATAAAATCTTTTAGTCTTTTTTTGTCTGTGAAGCTCCTGATTTCACCTTCAATTTTGAATGATAGCCTTTCTGGGTATAATATTCTTGCATTCAGTCCCTTGTTTTGCATCACTTTGTATATTTCATTCAATTCATTTCTGGCCTGTTGTGTCTCTGTTGAGAAATCAGTTGATATTGTAATATGTAACTTTCTTTAGGTAACTTTCTGTCTCTAGCTCGCATCCTTTCAGTTTCTTACTTTGTCATTGGTGTTGGCCAATTTAATTATGATGTGTCTTGGTGTTACTCTTTTTGGGTTTATCTTGTTGGAGACTCTGTGTGCTTCTTGAACTTGTGTGAGGTTTTTCTTCTCAATATCAGGGAAGTTTTCTGTCACTATTGCTTCAAACAAGTTTTCCATTCCTTGCTCAGTTTCTTTCCTTCTGGCACCACTATTATGTGGATGTTGATTTGTTTTGTGTTTTACCAAAGCTCCCTTTGGCTCTCCTCCTGCTTTTTAAGTTTGTTTGTTTTTTTTTCCAGTTGCTGTTCTGCTTAAATGTGTTTTCCTACCATGTCTTATAGCTCGCTGATGTGGTCTCATCTGCTTCTAGTCTACTTTGATGTTTTCTATTTTTTCTATTGTTTTCTTTATTGCAGCTCTGCCATTCTTCATTTCCTCTTGGTTCTTCTTTATTTCCTCTTGATTCTTATACATGTTGAATTTATCCTCCATCCTTTTCAGTGTCCTCATGACCATTCTTCCAAATTCTTTCTCTGAGAAATTGTTTGTCTCTACTTCATTTACCTCCTTCTCTGGTGATTCCTCCTTTTCTTTTGTATGGAGGCTGTTTCTTTGTCTCCCTATTTTTGTTCCTCTCAGGGTGTCTGGTTATGTGGCTCACTCTCTACCACATTGACCAAATGCACAAAATAGAACTAGACAAGACAATACAGAGGGAACAAAATACCAGTGTATTCACAACATTGATAACCCCAATAAAGGTGAACACCAGAGAAAAAAATAATTAAGGGGGAGGAAAGAGGGCAAAAATGATATTGAGAAAAGGAAAAAAGGTAAGAGAGAAAGGAAAAAAGAACAAAAAAGAAGGGAAAAATATATGTGTTTGGGGAGAAAACTCCACAAAACAAACAAATAAACCAAAAAATGCAAACAACACCCAGAAAAAAGAGGGGGAACTGAAGCTGAAGAGGCAGGGCTTATTTCCAGAAAGTAAAGTAAAGTATTTGAATGAAAGGGGGAATGGTCACAGTTCAGTATAAAGGAGATAGAAAGAATGAATTGACAAGAAGAACAGTAAAAAATGAAATAATCAAAAAAATCTCCCCTTTCCTTAAACTATCTACTAGTCCTATCTAATAAAAGAGAAACATGGTAATTAGCCGTACACCCACTATCCTTCCCATTGGCTAATCAGGGCGATATGCAAATTAACTGCCAGCCAAGATGGCGGCTAATTTATATACTGCAGGCAGGGAGGGTCAGCTCGAGCTGCTGTCCAGCCCGTGTGGCGCCTAAGCCCCAACGCCAGCCGGGACCCCAGTGTGCGGCCCTGAATGGCAGGGGGCTTGGCAGCTCGAACAGCCACCTAAACCACGCCCCCAGCCGGAACCCCTGTGTGAGGCCTTGGGTGGCAGGGGTGAACAAGCCACCTAAACCACACCCCCAGCCGGGACCCCTGTGTGAGACCTAGGGTGGGCGGGGCCTCCGCAGCTGCAGTGTTTGGACCCAGGCCCCCAGCCTGCCCTGGGCTACACTCAAGGAGGGGCTGGGGGCCTGGGGTTTACTAAACTTTACTGGAGCTGCTCCCCCCACCCTAGCCCCTGCCCCAGAACCACACTGCCCGCAGCAAGACTCCTGGCAGCTTCCTGACAGGTGGGCAGCAGGAGAGCTGAGTAGAGTGGGGCTGCAGGGAGCCACGGAAGGGGTGGGCCACGGGAGCCAAGCTCCCGGGGATATGAGGAGAGAGCCTGAAGGTAGAGGGACCTTTGGCAAAGCGGCAGCCATGGGGTCTGCAGGTGTGCAGACAGGCCTCCGCCTGATGGGCGATCCTGGGCAAGCGCCATGGCTTCAGGGAAGCGGCTGGCGAAGAGGCAGGTGGCCCAAGGGGCATAGAGCAGTGCCAAGGTGAGGTGCACTGGAGAGGGCTCAGACCTTGGCAGGGTTCTGGCGGGTGGGGATCTGCCTCGCCTGCAGAGAGTGCGGTTTTGAATTGGCCCCAATAGGCGGGAAACAAGAGGAGATGACTGCAGGCTTGGAAGGAGGCCCAGGCGGAGGGGCACAGACTCTCAGCCCTGAGGCGGGGGTGGAGGGGCGGCACCACCTCAGTGGAGGAGCGCCCTACTGCTGGGTACCCCACTGCGGCGGTTTGGTGAAGCTCCCAGCGCTGACCTGGCCTAGCTGCGGCCTGCACACTTGAGAGGACAGGACTCCTGCTCCCGCCTTGGCCCAAAAACAAACCTGCGCCCGCCCCGCCCCCAGTTCTCGCCGTGCCCCATGGGGGTGCACACCTGCACAGTGAGTGCAAGTCTACTACCTGCTCCCCAGAAGAGGGGCAGTAAAGAATGGGGTGGGGCGGGGGAGAGGAAAGAATGTGGAGCATCCATGATGAAGAGGTGCTGGAGAATGAGGCTTGGAAGCCTCACGGGGAGGTTTGTTCTGTTTGCCCTGCGGCTGTCCCTTAGGAAAGGAGGAGAGCATGGCTGTGAGGGCTCCCTGTGTGAGGAGTCCAGTTCCATAGCCAACTGGAATTGGCCTCAGTTGCCTGTTCTGTAAAATGTGTTAAGCATGACCCAGTGCCTTCACTGAGCTTTGAGGGCCAATTGAGATACTATATAAAGAAAAAGAGGGAAGAAGTGAGTAAGAAAAGGAAGGGCAAGCAACACAAAAGAAAGATTGAAAGGAACCTGTTAACCTATTGTCACTTAAATAGGGAATAGTGTCAACAGTGTTATAATGATGGTATGAAGCAAGGTGGGTACTGGAAATATCAGGGAACACTTTGTAAAGTATATGGTTGTCTAACCACTATTCTGTAACTAATAAACCTGAAACTAATACAAAATAATACTGCAGGGGAGCTATTAGGGGGCGATCAGGCTGGCAGGCTGAAGCAGTTAGGGGCAATCAGGCAGGCACGCAGGTGAGTGGTTAGGAGACAGGATTGTGAAAGGGATGTCCAACTGCCGGTTTAGGCCCGATCCCGGCAGTCGGACATCCTGGGATCAGGCCTAAACCAGCAGTCGACATCCCCCAGTTGTGTTTTAATGTCCCAGGGGAGCTGGTTTAAGACCCTCTCTACTGTTCTGTCTGCTGCTTCTCAGTTTCCTGTTATGCAGTCAGCACCGTGTTGAAGTTCCCAGAGATCCACCACTACTCTGTCTGTCTCCACAGCTTTGGTTACAAGTAGGAGGGATCAATCTTCCCGCTTTGTTTGTCTGTCTGCTTTCAGTCATATTTACACAAGCGTCTAGTTCTGACATGGGCTCTAGGTGGGAGTGTTGCGCTATTAGTTTCCAGGACCAAATGGCCCTTCAACCAAGTCCCTGAGGGCTCCGTGGGGGTATTCAAAATCCTTATTTTCCTTCAGAGCTTAATACTGGCTGCAGCTGTGCTGCTAGGAGGGGCTGGGTCTTCAGGAGAAAAATGTCTGTTTAGGGTTGGAAGGACCAAAATGTCCCTGAGCTGGATTCCTGGTCGCCTCTCCTTGTTTTGTTCCTCAGCCACCACGAAACTACCTCCACCTGTACTGCAGCCTCGGTAAGTGTTTGTAGTTGAAAGATACTGTGTACTGTGTTTAGCGAGGAAAAGCAAGGAAAATATAAAGACAGGGCAATCATGCCACTGCTTGTTTCTCTCCCCCCACCACCCCCGCACTGTGTGGCCAGTGCAGAACTTCAGGCTGCCTTTCTAGGTGCAGCCTCCCATGGCTGTGGTCTTAGGTCTAGAGTCCCTGGCTGCCAGCAGCCCTGTGGACACCCTTCCACACTCGAGTGTTATGCATGTCCCCAAGGCATGTGGACTTGGTGCAGCACAGTTTCCTTCTGACCCTCTAGTCCTGGTGGTCATGAGTCTCTCTCTCCAGCCCAGTTTCCAATCCTATCATTCTCCAGACATCCTCTGTCCTTTCCAGCCATGGATTGTCTCACCAGCTTTGTTTAATTCACCAAATCTGAGTGGATGCTCTTCCATTTAGTTGTTTCTTCTATGTGCTCCATGAGAAGGCACAGGACACGTCCGCCTATTCAGCTGCCATTTTGTCTCCCCCGTACAAACTTTTTAAGAGCCCGTGGCCGAGGAGGCTGGAGTCTCAGTGTTTGTGGGTTCACAGCCGAGGCAGCGGGTCCCTAGCCAGTGTGGCTCTAAGGTCCTGGCTGGTGTCTGAGGGCTCCCTAGGTGGAGGTGAGGCTGGGCTCCCTGTCACAGCCATTCTCCCCTTCAAGATGGCATGGCCCCTGCAACAGAGCCAGCCACCTGGGGAGAAATTTCAGCGGTAGCAGAGGCTGCCCGACTAGGGGACCCTGGACTGCCAGTCCCCAACAGTCCTGCGGAATATAACTTCCCTCACTCACACACAAGCATGCTCCACACCTCCACGCACTCACCTTTCGCTCCTTCACTCACTCACACTCTCCTCCACATTGACATCCCATTGGCTGCTATCTTGGATCCCAACATATCATGTTTTTAATAATATAAGACTAATTTACAATGTTATTGTACACAAATTATAAGCACACATTCCTAAAAATAATGACATTTTTATTGTATTTCTTTGCTTTTTTTTTTTTTTTTTTTTTACTAATGACTCTAACTGGTGAACTCTATAGCACCCATGTCCTGCACTGATTGAGGTTAAGATTAATTTGCTAGATACTATATTTTATTTTATTAATCAAAATTTATAAATTGGGATTAAGAGAACTCTCAACCTCAATGCTATATATAATATGAAAGGTACTTAAGGACTGTGAGATATTCATTTCTTTTCTAAGTTATAAATTAAGAGATACAAATGAAAATGAAACAAAGATTCAATTGAAATACATGCTATAGTAGTTGTGCAGAAAGCTATATTAAATGCCGGAGTAGCTCTTTCTGGTGTTAGTTCAGTTATTTTGATAGTACTAGTCTTTCATTTGGAAGAAAATATAGTAGTGATTAGTTTCCTCTAAGGAAGAGGAGAGAAGAAGACAGGCAAGAGGAAAGAAGGTAGAAAGGGAGGTGAGGGTGGTGATGGAGGGAAAGACCTAGTCTTTAGGTCCTAGATATAGTTTACCCCTGTCTAGTGAGTCTAACTCCCAGAACTCTTTAAAAACATAATAGATAAAAGTATTCTTCTTTTTCACTGAATTGATCTATTTTATTATTCTTTTACCATGTAATGGTGGTTTCATATCAATGGGACCTTTGTTCCAGAGGTACCTTGAGTCAAATTTAAGTTAGTTTTTGTAAACATGACCTCTGTCATGTCTTATCACAGCCTGGTGTCATCAGTGAAATGCTTGTTGTTGAGAAATAAATATTTGCTATAGTGGACTGCAATATATATATAAAATCTTCTCTAGGAAGAGATATGTTATGTTGATTTTTTTTGCTTGCTTCTTCTTATGAAGAAAAAGCATCTTTTTCTTTCATAAGAAAATATAACCTTCATTGAATATATTAAAATACAAACTTTTGCTGTTTTTGTTTGGAAGGGGATGAAGTATATGTATGAATAACCAAAAGAGTTGTTCCTATAAGGAGTAGTGTCCTTCACAATATAGATTTAATACTATCCACAAATTCTGCATTGGCATGTTTTTAATATTTTTATTGTAAACATATTGCTACAAGAGATGTCTGAGATTTTGCTGCCTATGGTTTCTTCTAAGATTTTTATGGTTTCATGTCTTACATTTAAGGCTTTTATCCATTTTGAGTTTTTGTGGGGTTTTTTGTATGGTGTAAGTTGGTGGTCTAATTTCATTTTTGTTTGCGTGCATCTGTCCCACTTTCCCACACCATTTATTGAAGAGACTCCCTTGACTCCATGCTTTTGCCTCTTTATCAAATATTAATTGAGCATAACGGCTTGTGTCAATTTATGGGTTTTCTGTTCTTTTCCTTTGGTCTATATGCCTGTTTTGTGCCAGTATCAGGCTGTTTTGAGAACAGTGGCTTTGTAGTATAACTTGATATCTGGTATTGTGATCCCTCCAACTTTATACTTCTTTCTCAAGATTACTGCAGCTTTTCAAGGCCTTTTTTGATTCCATTTAAATTTTTAGAGAGTATGTTCTAGGTCTGTGATATATGCCATTGGTATGCTAATGGGGATAGCATTGAATCTATAGATTTCTTTGTGTAGTATGGACATTTTAATGATGTTGATTCTATTATTCCATGAATATAATATATTATTCCACTTGTTTATATCTTTCTCTATATCTTTTTTTCAATATCCTGTGGTTTTCTGAGTATAGGTCTTTTACCTCCTTGGTTAGATTATTCCTAGGTAGCTTGTTTGTTTTTGTTCTGTTGTTGTTATTGCAATGAAAAATGGGATTGCTTTTTTAGTTTTTCTTTCTGAGAGTTCATTATTGGCGTATAAAAATGCCATAGATTTATGGGTACTAATTTTATATCCTGGTAGCTTGCTAAATTCATTTATTAAATCTAGTAGTTGTTTTTTTTTTATGAAGTCTAGGTTTTCCTATGTACAATATTATGTTGTTTGCAAATAATGACAGTTTTACTTCCTCTTTTGCATTGTATTTCTTCTTGTTGTCTGATCACAATGGCGCACACTTCCAGCACTATATCAAACATGAGTGGTGAAAGTGGGCATCCCTATCTTGTTCCTATTCTTAGGAGAGATGGTTTCAGTTTTTGACTATTGAGCATGATGTTGGCCATAGGTTTGTCATATAAGGCTTTTATTATGTTGAAGTATGATCCCTCTATTCCCACTTTGCTGAGAGTTTTGATCAAAAAAGGGTGTTGAATTTTTTCAAATGCATTTTTTTGCATTAATTGATATGATCATGTGATTTTTGTCTTGTAATTTGTTAATGTGCTGTATCACATTTATTGATTTGTGGATATTATGTCAGCCTTTCATGATGTATGATCTTTCTAATGTGTTGCTGGATCAAATTTGCTAAAATTTTGTTGAGGATTTTATCATCATTTTAATTCTTTATACCTTTATTTATCTCTACATATATTTATTCTTCTCAATACAGCAGTCCCTTTAGCATATCTCAGTGCTGGTTTAGAGGTGATAAACTCCTTTAGACTTTTTTTTTTGTCTGGATAGCTCTTTATTTCACCATATATGTATTTTTTAATGGTAGCCTTGCTGTATATAGTAGACTTTGTTTCAGATCCTTGCTCTTTATTACTTTGAGTATTTTTTGCCATTTCCTTCAGGCCTGTAGAGTTTCTGATGAGAAATCAGATGACAGCTTTGTGTGAGCACCTTTATAGGTAAGAAATTGTTTTTCTTTTGCTGACTATAAAATTCTCTTTTTACTTTTAATTTTGTCATTTTACTCATTATGTGTTAGGGTGTAAGCCTAGTTGGTTCTTGCTTGGGCCTCTCTGTGCCCCCTGAACTTGTGTGACTTTTTTCTTTAACCGATTAGGGAAGTTTTATGCCATTATTTCTTCATACACATTGTCTATACCGTGCTCACTTTTTTCCTCTCCTAGCATTCCTGTTTTGCTAATATTATTATATTTCCTATTGTCCCACAGCCCTCTTAAGCTGTCCTCCTGGGTTTGTTTCTTGTTGGTTCTCTGATTGAGTGTTTTTTCTACTCTATCTTTTATTTCACTGATCAGATACTTTGCTTCCCCTAATCTGTTGTATATTCCTTCCACTGTGTTATTTTTTTATTATTTTTTAAAATTGTATTGCTTTCAGAGAAGAGAGAGAAAGAGAGAGAGAGAGAGAGAGAGAATCCTCAGTGATGAGAGAGAATCATTGATCAGCAGCCTCCTGTATGCCTGATATTGGGGAGTGAGCCCACAACCTAAGCATATGCCTTGAATCCCTGACCAGGATTCAAACCATGACCTCATGTTTCATAGGTCAACACTCAACCGCTTAGCTATGCTGGCTAGGCTCCACTGTGCTTTTTATTAGTACTATGTTATTCTGCATAGTTACTATATCTTTTCTCATGTTGTTGACCATCTTTACCATCATTATTTTGCACTCTATGTCTGATAAATTTCTTGTCTCTGTTTCATTTAGCTCATCTTCTGGAGAATTCTCTTGCTCTTTCATTTGGGGTTAGTTTTTGTTTATCCATTTTTCTATATTCTATGAATCAGCATGGTGATTCATAAGTGCATGAAATAATCCTAAAAGGGGCATATCTACTAATTTTTGTTCTATTCAGATTCAAAACTAAACAAACCAAAGCACTATTCATGATTTCCTCATTTAGTTTGCAGACTTTTACTATTTTCCAAAATTATGTTGCTCTAGACTTTTTTCCTTATTTTAAATGAGCCCTTTTCAGAATGAAGGGTATCAAACAGTGAAATGTAACTAAACAGTATTTTAGCTAGATTCTCCAACATATATTCTTTCCCCTCTAAGGCAGACAATTATAAAGATTTCTTTGGAATTTAAATTTACATTCAAATAAATGTCTACCAAATCATCCATAATGACTCTTTATTATGTCTTAGCCGGGATAAATCACATGAGATCTTAAATCTCTTCAGATATCACAGGAAAAGCAAGAGAAAACACTTGGTACATATATAAACAAGTATCTAGAGAGAAAAAAATAAAAGACAGAGGGTACATTGGAAATAATGGTGTGAATAGAGTGATAAGGGGGGGAGGGCTAATATAATTATTACCAAACCCTCTTTAAATTGTAAAGAGGGACTGGAAATCTAATTGTTCTAAATTGAACTGGAAAGTCTATCCAGACTTTAAATTTCCATTCTAGAAATGAAGCACAATGGAGGACAAAGAAAGAATGGATTGATTGATTTTAAAAATGCTACTGGCTACCTTGGTAAAGATGCCAGTCATTTTCAAGAATGAACACTCCTGGGAAGCATTGGGAATCCATCTTGCTCAAGTAACTACAGTATCTTTACAATTCTCTCATCGAAGTGAAGCCCTGCTCCTCTTAAATAATCTCCATACTTTTACTTTTTCCTTAATCATGCCCAGCCTTTTTTTATGTGTGTGGCTTTTTTAAAGTACTGATTTCAGAGAGGAAGGGAGAGGGAGAGAGGGATAGAAACATCAGTGATGAGAGAGAATCATTGATGGGCTGCCTCCTGCATGCCCCCTACTGGGGATGGAGCCCACAACCTGGGCATGTGCCTTTATGCAGAATCAAACCCTGACCTCCTGATTCATGGGTCAATGCTCAACCACTGAGCCACACCAGCCAAGCCATGCCCAGCCTTTTAAATCCACAAACCTACAGTATCATCTTCTCAAAAACTTTGATTTATTTATTTTCTTTTCTTTCTTTCTTTCTTTCTTTTTTTCTTTCTTTCTTTCTTTCTTTCTTTTTTCTTTCTTTCTTTCTTCTTTTTCTTTTTTGCAGGCCTTACAGTTCTTTATCCTCTTTAAGAAAATGAGCACATGAGACCCACTTTTATAACACTTAAAAAACCTGATTTTTCCTTTCATTTTCTTTTGTATTCTAATTCACATTATTTTGTGACACTTAATGTAGAATATAGAAATATTTTTCTGTTTTCATTTAATAAGGCACTTTTTTTGGTACTGTTACTGATTTATATTAAGGCTTAATACCCAAGATGAATAAAGTGGGTGGATGTTTGCCAGGTGTTTCTGGGTATATGCAATAAACCAACTATTAATCTATTTTATGAACCTAGAGAAAGTGACATCTGTGCTATGCAGGAATAGGATATCACTAGTCATATCATTTTATTGTTTATTTAATGACTGCAATAAAGCAGGATTCTGAATGATCACATTGTTTCCTCTGAGTAGCCTGTGCCTTGGCTTGGCTGTCCTTCCTGTTTTTGCTCTAACACTTTTAAGAAGGAATGACTATTTTACTGTTTTTGCTTTTCCATTTGATTATCTGGAAAGGGAAAAGAACAGTAAAAGAGAACAGATGGGACAAGGTTGCTAATGGGTATACCTTTCATTCGAGTATCTCTTCTGGATTTAAATGTTTTCCCTCTTTTCAGTGTTTCCCTTTCAGCAGTCGTAAAAGTACAATATCAATATGTACAATGTAAAACAAAATGTGATTAATAAGGAAGAATGATAATATTACTGGCCTGTACCCTTTTGCAACCCGGGACGTCTTGGGGGATGTGAGATAACTGGTTTCAGCTTGAGCCCCGCAGGCCCAATCCAGACAGAATGGATCCCGATCCTGTACATTGATCATCTGTCCCCTGGTGGTCAGTGTGCACATAGTGACCAGTTGTAGTGGCAGGGCATTTGTAGATGAAAAAGACAGAAATCTCTAAGTTTTTAGAAATACATTTTTTTCTCTCTTCAATATCATTTGTGCTCTCTTTTCTCTCCCATAATTTTATTTTCTCTGGTGGTCACTTATATTGGGGTTATTGGTGTCATGAGTACATTCACGTTTTGTTCCCTTTATGTTGTGTCTTCTCGAGGTGAATTTTATCCTGTTTGGCTAATGTGTTAGAGAGTGAGCCACATAACCAGACACCCGAAGAAGAGACTCCATCCACGAATGGGTCAATAACACTCCTGACCCAACTACAGAGGCAGGAAGAAGGCGGCAGTGAGGGAGAGAGTATGAGTGAGTGAGAAAGCAAAAGAGGAGTGTGTGGTCATGTGTGGTGTGTGTGTGTGTGTGTGACTGAGGCACAGTTAGATCCTGCAGGACCTTTGGCAGCAGGCTAACTGGGCTTGCCTAAGTAGGCAGCCTCTGTTACCATTGCAAACAGTCCCAAGCAGCCAGCTCTTCCCCAGAGTCCTCACCTTTTTGAAGGGGAGAGTTGTGACTGGGAGCTCAGTCTCACCTCCAACCAGGGTGCCCTCACATAACACCCAGGACTCTACAGCCACCCCCGCCAGGGACCTTCTACCTTGGCTGCGGTTCCATAGTCACCGAGACTCTAGCCACCTCGGGAATAGGCTCCTGTGAGTTCTGAAGTGTGCTCACCTCTGATGAGCCCAACGTTTTAGCCCAGGGCACTGCGACCACGTGAGCAGCAGACATGTGAGCAGGCCCCTTTTGTCCAAGGAGCAGCAACCCAGTTAGCAGCCTGCCCCAGGTTTTGGAGCAGCAGCCTCAAGTGGCCTGCCCCCGCCCAAGGAGCAGCAGCTGTGCCAGTGGCCCGCACTCCCATCCAAGGAGCATCAGACTTGCACACAGCCCACCCTGGTCCAAGGATGAGCCTGCCCTTGCCTGAGAAGCAGCAGCCACATGAAGCCTGCCCCCATCTGAGGAGAGATCAACAACAATACAACCATAGTAGGGGACTTTAATGCCTCACTGACAACACTGGATAAATCCTTTAGTCAAAAAATCAGCAAAGAAACAGCAATCCTAAGTGACTCGCTAGATCAGATGGAGTAAGTTGAAATCTTCAGAATATTTCACCCCAAAGCTATGGAATACATATTCTTCTCAAGTGCACTAGAGACATTTTCAAAGATAGAACACATATTGAATCACAGGAAAAGTCTCTCCAAATTCAAGTAGATTGAAATTATATCAAGCATCTTCTCAGACTACAATAGCATAATATTAGAAATAAACTACAATCAAAACAATCAAAAAAATTCAAACACTTGGAAGCTAAATAGCATGCTATTAAACAATGATTGGGTTATCAAAGAGATCAAAGAAGAAATTAAAAACATCCTAAAAAAGAATGACAATGAAAATACAGCAATCCAAAATCTATGGGACACAATGAAAGCAGTCTTGAGAGGGAAATTTATAATTCTATAGGCCTACCTCAAAAAAAAAAAAAAAAAAAAAAAAAAAAAAAAACAAAAAAAAAAACCAAGAAAAAATAGTAGTAATTCATTTAACTCTACAACTTAAAACATTAGAAGGAGAGCAACAAGAAAAGCCCAGAGTGAGCAGAAGGAAGGAGATAATAAAGATCAGAGCAGAAATAAAGGACATGGAGACCAAAAATCAATACAAAAGATCAATGAGACCAAGAGCTGGTTCTCTGAAAGGATAAACAAGATTGATGAACCACTAGCCAGGCTCAACAGGAGACAAAGAGAAAGGACCCAAAAAAACTAAATCAGAAATGAAAGAGGTTAAGTAACAACTAACCCCTCTAATATACAAAGTACTGTAAAAAAATACTACAAACAACTCTACTCCAACAAACTGGACAACCTCAATGATATAGACACATTCCTAGAAAAATATAACCTCCCAAAACTCGATCAGGAAGAATCATAAAACCTGAATAGGCCAATAACTACTGATGGAATTGAAACACTAATCAAAAAGCTTCCAGCAAACAAAAGCCCTGGACCAGATGGCTTCACAGGGGAGTTTTACCCAACATTCAAAGAAGAACTAAAGCCAATCCTTCTCAGACTATTCCAAAATATTCAAAAGGAAGTCACACTCCCAAGCTCTATCTATGAAGCAAGCATTACCCTAATAACAAAACCTGATAAAGACAACAAAAAGAAAGAGAATTAGAGGCCAATATCCCTCATGAACATAGAAGCAAAAATCCTCAACAAAATTCTAGCAAATCAGATAAAGCATTACATCAGAAAGATCATACACCATGACCAAGTAGAATTTATCCTAGCTATGCCAGGATGGTACAATACCTGCAAATGAATAAACATGATACATCACATAAACAAACTGAGAGATAAAAATCACATAGTCATATCAATTGATGCAGAAAAAAACATTTGAAAATACCCCACAGCCTTCCTTGAGAGAAACTCTGAGCAAGTGGGAATAGAAGGATCATACCTCAACATAATAAAAGCCATATATGGCAAACCCACAGCCAGCATCATACTCAATGGGCAAAAACTAAAACCATTTCCCCTAAGAACAGGCACAAGACAGGGATACCCACTCGCACCACTCCTGTTCGACATAGTACTGGAAGTATTAGCCATTCCAATCAGACAACAAGGAGAAATAAAGGCCTCCAAATTGGAAAAGAAGAAACACATACCAATGGCATATTTCACAGACCTAGAACACTCTCCAAAAACTAATCGGAATAAAAAAAGACCCCGAATAGCTGCAGTGATCGTGAGAAAGAATAACAAAGTAGGTGGGGTCTCAATACCAGATATCAAGCTGTATTATACAGCCACTGTTCTTAAGACTGCCTGGTACTGGCACAAGAACAGACATATAGATCAATGGAATAGAATAGAGAACCCAGAAATCAACCCAATCCACTATGCTCAATTAGTATTTGACAAAGGAGGCAAGAACATACAATGGAATCAAAACAGTTTCTTCAATAATGGTGTTCAGAAAATTGAACAGATACATGCAAAAAAATGTAACTAGACCACCAACTTACACCATACACAAAAATAAACTCAAAATGGATAAAGTATTTAAACCTAAGAAGGGAAACCATTAAAATACTAGAGGAATCCACAGGCAGCAAAACCTTCGACATATGGCGAAGCAATAGCTTCACCGATGGGATCCCATGTCTTAAAATATATCCTCAGAAACCTGAAACACCAATCAGAAAGAATATATGCACCCCTATATTCATAGCAGTGCAATTTACCATAGCTAAGATGAGCAAGCATCCTAAGTGCCCATCAGCAGATGAGTGGATTAAAAAATTGTGGCACATCTACACAGTGGAATACTACCCTGAGGTAAAAAAAAAAAAGAAAAAAAAAAAAAAGGAATTCTTACATCTACAACAGCATGGATGGAATTGGAGAGCATTATGCTAAGCAAAATAAGCCAGTCAGAGAACAATAAATATTACCTGATCTCACTCATATATGGAATATAATGAGCAACATAAACTGATGAACAAAACAGAATCAGTGACAGAGAAGCATTGATCAGATCATTAAACCTCAGAGGGAAGGTAGGGGAGTGTGGGGGTAAGGGGGAAAAATCAACCAAAGGACTTGTATGCATGCATATAAGCCTAACCAATGGACACAGACACCAAGGGGGTGAGGGCATCAATGGGGAGTGGGGTTGTGGGGGGCAATGGGGCGATAAGGACACATATGTGATACCTTAATAAAGAAAAAAAATCTAAAAAAAAACAAAAAAACCTTTGAGAAAATGGAAAAAGAAATTGTGTTCTAAATTTGCTATGAGGTGTATGTATTACTTCTATAAGCCAAATAAATAATAAGCTTTAAAATAAAGTGTTTTTGGTGATGGTTGCACAACCAAGAAAAAAAAAAAAAAGAACCCAGAGCAGTTGTTATCTGTATACTAGAGACCCTGTGCATAAAATTCATGCACTTGGGGGGGGTCCCTCAGCCAGCCTGTGCCCTCTCATAGTCCAGGAGCCTTTGGGGGATGTCCAACTGATGGCTTAGGCCTGCTCCCTGGGGGCCTAAGCTTGCAGTTGGACATCCTTAGCCGCTGCCGCAGAGGCGGGAGATGCTCCCGTAACAGTTGCTCTGTGAACCTGGCTTCCGGCTGAGCTGCACTCCCGCTGTGGGAGCACACTGACCACCAGAGGACAGCTCCTGAATTGAGTGTCTGCCTCCTGGTGGTCAGTGTGTCATAGCGATTGTCCTTTCACTGTTTGGTCAATTTGCATATTAGCCTTTATTATATAGGATATGAATTGGGGGCAATATGGGAACTGCACTCATGATGTAAAAGGTGGAAAGAAGATTTTCATTTTTTTCTCTTTATACACTTTTTTTGTCTTTGAAACTATGTGGGGATCACCCCTTCTAAATTTAAGTTAAGAAATAAGTTCAACCACCTCCTGAACATGTATTTTTTCTTAATAGGAAACATTACTAAAGTGCATATAATTTAACAAATGCCCAAAATTCACTGCCAACCAATCTTACACTGTTTTATATGCTCTACTACAAAGAATATTGTAGGTGATGGCAATGATTTTCTATAGTGAGTGGAAAACAGATATATCACTCAAGTGCAAATTCACTTACTATGAGATGAAGCAAAAAGATGGAATTTCAAAGAACATGAAATCATCTGAAGATCAACTTTTAAGGTCTTATTTGAGAAAAAATGATTTAAGAAAAGCCTTTGAAAGATTTTAGCAGGAGCCTGTGAATATGTCTCTGTAACTTTCCTGTCCTCAATTGGTAATGGCAATTTTATGATCAAACTAGAGGCATGGTGCATGAAATTCATGCACTCAGAGGGGCTCCTTAGCCCAGCCTGCATCCTCTCAAAGTCCAGGAACCCTCGGGAGATGTCCAACTGATGGCTTAGGCCCACGTATGGAGTGGGTTTAAGCCATCAGTTGAACATCCTTAGCACTGCTGTGGAGGCGGGAGAGGCTCTCGCCACCGCCGCTGTGCTTGCCAGCCATGACCCCGGTTTCTGGCTGAGCAACACTCCCCCTGTGGGAGTGAACTGACCACCAGGCGGCAGCTCCTGTGTTGAGCAACTGCCCTCTGATGCTCAGTGCACATCATAGCGACCGGTCATTCCACCATGGTCCGAAAGCAACTCTCTGACATTCCCCGAGGGGTCCTGAATTGTGAGAGGGCATAGGCTAGGCCAAGGGACCCCACCAGGGCACAATTGGAGCCTGGGGAAGGACGTGGGAGCTTGGCTAGCTGGGGAGGGATCATGGGAGGTCTCCAGTCTGTGTCCAGCCTGTCTCACTCAGTCCTGATTGTCTAGACCTCAGCAGCAAGCTAACCTACTGCTCGGAGCATCTGCCCCCAGTGGTCAGTGCATGCCATAGTGACTGGTTGACCAGTAGACTGTCTGCCCCCTGGTGGTCAGTACACATCATAGGAGCAGTTTAGCAGCCTTAGCATATCATTAACATATTACGCTTTGATTGGTTGAACAGCCAACCAGATGACTGGACACTTAGCATATTAGGCTTTCATTATATAGGACATTTGACAAATGCACTCAAAGCTAAGCATCAAGTTTTTTTTTTTTATTATAGTTTGCACAGAAGTAGTGAAATTTCTCAAAAACAACCCAGCCAGATCCATCTCTGAAGATTGGTCTCATAATGCAATTATCCTGATACCTAGGGGAAACACTGGATGTTAGGAGATCTTCAGGGCATGGAGTATGAGTTACAGTCTGGACATGCAAACTTAAAGAGGAGCAAGAAGGATGGTAGCATGTTGGAGAGAGAGCCATCTTTCCTTAATTTTAAGAAGGTGGGTCATGGTGTTTTCACATTAATGAGTTGGTTTTTTTATTTTTATTTTTTTGTTTTGTTTTGTTTTTATTTAGGTGACTGCCACATAAGTCCAGTTCATTATTCAGTCTAGGAAACAAATTTATTTCTTTAAAAATTTACCTTAAACTAGTAAAAAATAATCTTAAGGCAATTGAAATAGCAATGAAAGTGTTATATATTTATTGTCTAGTTAACTGAAAACCTTCATCAATTTAGTATAAAACTGACATATAGATATATTCTGACTACCAAAAGTAGAGAAATACAATGTTCTAAGAACTACATAGCACATAATTTTGAAAGTTCAGAATGTTGTATATATTTTGAAATTACCATGTTCAAATGATTCATCATATTTATATGTTAGAAAATTATATAATGGCTAATAAGCTGCAGAACAACATATACTTTAGTGACAAGCAAGTTTAACACCTACAATATGAGGATTATAATCAGTTTTTTTCATATTTTTCTGAATATTAGATGAGTACTTTAATTAAGAAATCATTTCTGTCTTAAATAATCATATTGCTACCTGGCAAATCTCAGACATAACATAGAAAAGATATTAGAGAGACATAATTTAACATAGAAAATTTGAGAGATAGTCAAGCACAAGGGCTTTAATTGAGATGTGCTTGCATTTAAATCTGGGTTACTGTGCTCACTAGATTAATGTTTTCTGGCAATTTACTTAATATTTGTGGGACTGGGTTTTCTCATTTGCAAAATGCATCTGCAGTAGCTACCTCATTGTGTTCTTGAGAGAATTAAATGTATTAATCAATGAATGAACACACGAATGCTTATAAAATCTCTGGTACACAGGAAAACTGACATAAAAATAAACACTAAAACAACAAGCAATTTATTAGAATGGATTGAATAGGGAGAACACTGGATTTATAATACAGTTTTTCCATGTATTTAATTTATAATTCTAGGCCAGTGGGAGGCTGGGTTGGGGGATGGATGGATCCAGAAAAAAAGCAAAAAAGCATGGACACTGACAACAATGCGGCAACTGCCAGGGGGTGGAGGGTATAGGGGGGTTAATAGTAATGGAAAGAATCTTTACTTGGGGTGGTAAATACAGAGTATAGATGATATGTGTCAATTGTGCACCTGAAATGTGTATAATTGCATTAGCCAGTGTCACCCAATAAATTCAATAAAAAGGCGGAAAAGAAAGAAAAGAATAAAACATATTAGGATAAAAAGGAAAGAAACAGAATAAAAGAAAAGAAAAAGAAACACATATCAGAATCATATAATTTGACGTTTTAATTGCTTGATCCAAGTATAGATAATTTTATATGAAATTATTTTTAATTCCTTACTATTATTGTGTACATGATAAGTGTGTAAGAAGTTAACATGGATGACAATAATTTGATTGATTGGTTACATGAAAATTATGTCCAAGAAATATACACAGACATTCCTCACTTTCAGTGGTTATGTGAAACAATACGATGAATTTGGATTCTGACACCTAGCAAAGCAATCTTTAAAATCAATAAAAAATTTTGAAAATGTCCAATGGCCTGTAAAAAAAATTGTTAACAATTTAAAAACTCCCTTAACTTGGATAAATAGATGAGTACAAGTAAATAGATTAGTGGTGACTTTAGTTTTTGAAGCCTAGAGAATAAAACTCTTTTTAGAGATGCAATAATGAATAGTTTGTTCCCTTTTTCTCAACTATTCTATTCTATTCCAAACCAGCAGATCTGGTCTCTGTTGCTGAACCTGGTAAATTTTCATTAGGCTGCACATTGTTCTTTCTCAAACTCCTAAAGAACAAATTAATAATGTAGCTGAAAGCAAACAATCTATTAGGAATTTATTGTGGGGCATCTGTTTCACACAAACTTAGTTAGAATCCTGCCTCTTAGTTCAGGAGACACTAATATTTATATCTCCAGGCACAGTCCTCTCAACGAAAATACCCAAACTTCAGTTAAGTTGCCATTTTAAGCTTCAGCTGTAATATTTAAGTTCTGTCATATACCTGATGTTCACACAATGAGCTCAAACAAAAAGAAAGTCACAGTTTGACATTATTGGTATTCAAACAAGCAAATAATCTATTCCTTTAGAAAAAATAAATAAATAAATAATGAGGCCTTGAAATACTGGAGTCAGATTAAACAGCATCATGGAATTAAATTTTCTCATTTCTGGGAAGAAACAGTGATAAAGAAAGTAAACCAAAATGAAAGAAATATATGGGCAATAGACATGGAAATCGAGTACTTCTTTGTGGGAGAAATAATGAAGAACATTTGTATTATTTATACATTAGCAAGAAAGGAAATTAATGGCATTTTAAAAGTTATATGAGCCCTGATTAGGTGGTTCAGGTGGCTGGAGTGTCATCCTTTACACCAAAAGTTTGCTAGGTTCACAATAGGCAACCAATCAATGTTTCTCTCTCACATCAATCTCTCTGTTTCTCTCCTTTCAACGTCGCATTCCTATTTCCCTAAAATCAATAAACATATCACATTCTCCAGTAAGGATAAAAAAAAGTTATATGGAAGACTCTTTGTGTGGAGAAGTGGCTATAAATTTATTTTACAAATATATATGAAGTATTTAATTATGTACCAGGCACTATTCTAGCACCAGAGTCACATGTTTAATAAGACAGATAAGATACTTGCTTTCCCATGGGGTGGACAGAAATATTCAAGTAAACAAAGATTTAAAATTATTTTTAAAAATTATAAATGTTATGGAGATCACAATGGGCTACGAAATTAGGAGTTATTGAGGTGAATAGAAGACTATTTTAGATCTGATGGTCTGAGAAGACTTCTCTAAGAAAGTTAATTTGAGCCTGTTTGTTACTACTTAGCGTTCAGCTTTAAAATGTAAAACAATAGTTTCTCCCAGTGCTAATTTAAAAAAGAGGAAGGCCCTGACCTGTTTGGCTCAGTGCATAGAGCATTGGCCTGCGGACTCAGGGGTCCCAGGTTCGATTTCGGTCAGGTGCATGTGCCTTGGTTGAGGGCACATACCCAGTGGGGAATGTGCAATAGGCAGCTGATCGATGTTTCTCACTCATTGATGTTTCTAACTCTCTATCCTTCTTCCTTCCTCTATGGAAAAAATCAACAAAATATACTTATAAATAAATAAATAAAAAAGAGGAAGATGATGAGGTCAGTTTTCAGGAAATGTCTGTAGTTGACAGATGCTTTGTGCATCAGGGGTTGGCATCAAAAGAAAGTGTCAGACCAACCAAAGAAATTGTATGCATGTATGCATAATCCATGGTCACTGACAATAGTGTGTTGAATGCCTAGGGTGGGGGATAGGGGCAGGCTAGAAGGGTTCAATGAGGGTGGGGGAAGGCGGATATATGTAATACTTTCAACAATAAAGATTTTTTTTAAAAAGCATGTGTCATAAACAAGCAGTTAGGATGAACGAGAGAGAAAGGTTTTAGTAGGATAACCTACTCTTCTCTTCTTTATCTTTTTTTAAGAAAAAAAAAAAAGATTGCTCATCAGTTGATAATGTAATTTCAGCCCTAGCCAATTTGGCTCAGTGGATAGAGTGTCAGCCTGCAAACTTAAGGGTCCCAGGTTCGATTTGAGTCAAGGGCACATGCCAGGGTTGAGGGCTTAATCTCCCGTAGCGGGTGTGTGGGAGGCAGCCAATCAACGGTTCTCTCTCATCATTGATGTTTCTATCCCTCTCTCCCTCTCCCGTCCTCTCTAAAATTATTTTTAAAAATATATTTTAAAAATGTAATTTCACTAAAAGGAGAACATTTAGTTAATTGTGAGCTTGGCTTGATGATAATTTTTCTCATATGAGTGAAAAGAAACACAGTAAACTTTTTTTTAGGTTTGTGATTGTCAAGTGGAGTGATTGTCAAGTGGAGTTATGTGTTATTATAGAAAGGAAGGAAGTTGTCTGCCATAGAGGCTGCACCTCATTTAAAAAAAAAAAGCTTTAAAATGTGGTATTATTTTTTTAAAAGGCAAAAAATCAACAACAAAACAAAACATGCACACACACAAAAATAAGGCAATGGCCAGACTCTATAATATCACTCAAAAAGAATGAGAAAAATTGTTTAAATCATACAGCTTAAGAGAAGCATACTGTGTTCAATCAATCAATCCAATATAGTAGGAGATTTCTAACAGACACAAGGTTCAGAAATAATTTTCTGAAATAAAGAAAAATAATTTTCTGATTTTTGACTCAGTGAGATTGATTTCAGATTTCTGACCTCTCAAACTTAGGCCGCTAAGTTGGTGGGTTTTTATAGTATCAGTAGGAAATAAATATAGTCAGTATTTATAAAGTTCTGTAATGAACTTGTATAACCTTAGGAATTAGAATAAATTCAATGTTTTATTAAACAGTGGTTGTATACCACCTTTTCTTTATCCATTCATTTATCAATGGACACAAGTTGTTTCCAAATCTTGGCTGTTGTAAATAATGCTGCAATGAAGATAGAGGTGCATATATCTCTTTGAATTAGTATTTTTTGTTTTCTTCAGGTAAATACTATAAATGAAATTGCTGGATCTTATGGTAGTTTTATTTTTGAGGAATCTCTATATGTTTTCATAGTTGTTTGTTGCACCAATTTATATTTCCACCAACAGTGTGTGAGTGTTACCTTTTTTACACATTCTCACAAATACTTAAATCATTTTATCTTTTTGATAACAGTCATTCTGACAGGTGTAAGGTTTGATTTGCATTTCCTTGATTATTAGTGATGTTGAACATCTTTTCATATCCCTGTTAGCAATCTGTATGCCTTCTTTGGAAAAGTATTTATTCAAGTCCTCTGTCCATTTCTAATTAGGTTGTTTGGGTTTTTTATATTAAATTGTATAAGTTCTTGATATATTTTGGATATTAACCCTTATTGGATGTAAAATTTGCAAATATTTTCTCCCATTCAGTTGGTGGTCTTTTGCTGGTGTTGATGGCTTCTTTAGCCTTATAAAAAGAATTGATTTTATGTAATCCCATTTGTTTATTTTTATTGACCTTGCCTAAGAAGACCAGTTCAAAAAGTATCACTAAAACCTGTTTCAAAAAGGGTACTGCCTATGTTTTGTTCTAGGAGTTCTATGGTTTCAGAAGTCACACTGAAGTCTTTAATTCATTCTGAATTTACTTTTGTATATGGTGTAAGATTGTAGTTCAATTTCATTCTTTTGCATGCAACTGTTCAGTTTTCCCAACACTATTTATTGATTTCTGTGGTTGCTTTTCTCTTCCATGGATCAATATGCCAGTTCTTGTGCAGTATCAGGCTGTTTTGATTACAATGACTTTGTAATATAGTTTGGTATCCAATGTGATCCCTTTAACTATGTTTTTCTTTCTCAAGATAGCTGAGGCTATTCTTGGTCTTTTTTTGGTTCCGTACAAATTTTTGGAATATTTGTTCTATATCTGTGAAATATGCAATTGGTATTTTAATGTGGATTGCTTTCAATACATGGATTGCTTTGAGTAATATAGACATTTTAATGATGTTAATTCTTCCAATCCGTGAATATGTTATACACTTCTACTTATTTACACCTTCCTCCATTTTTGTTTTTCAATGTCCTATAGTTTTCCTGGTATATGACTTTTACCTCCTTTGGTAAGTTTATTCCTAGGTGCCTTGTAGTTTTGTTGCAATGGTAATATTTTTTTTTTTTTAGTTTCCCTTTCTGAGAGCTAATTATTAGTATATAAAAATGCTATTGAGTTTTGAATGTTAATTTTGTATCCTGACTTGTTTCTGTTTTTAGGATAAATGCTTTTATTTTTTGACCATTGAATATGATGTTGGTTTTAGGTTTTCATGTATGGCATTTATTATGGTGAAGTATGATCCATCTTTTCCCTCTTACTTAGAGTTTTTTATCATAAATGGGTGCTGAATTTTTTCAAATTCATTCCCTGTGTCTGTTGATATGATCATGTGATTTTATCCTTCAGTTTGTTTCTGTGATGTATTACATTTATTGATTTGAGGATATTTTACCAACTTTGCATCCCCAAAAGAAATCCCACTTGGTCATGGTGTATGATTTTTAAATTTACTGCTGGATCTGATTTGCTAATATTTTGCTGAGGATTTTTATACCTGTGTTCATCAGAGATATTGGCCTATAATTTTCTTTCTGTGTAGTGTCTTTATATGGTTTTAGGATTAGGTTAAGAAGCAAGGACATCTTTCTTTCTCTTGATTTTTTTAATAGTTTGAACAGAAGAGGGCTTATTATTTCCTTGAATGTGTCATAGAACTTTCCTGCAAAGCTATCTGGTCCAGGGCTTTAGTTTTCTGAGAGTATTTTTTTAATTACTGCTTTGATTATATTAGTTGTTATTGGTCTATTCAGGTTTGATGATTCTTTCTGATTGAATTTTGGAAGATTGTATGTTTTTGGGAATTTGTCATTTTTATGCAGGGTGTCCAATCTGTTGGGATATAGTTGTTCACAGTATTTTCTTACACTCCTTTGTATTTCTGTGATGTCAGTTGTTCCCTCACCTATTTCATTTCTGATTTTATTTTTTGGGGGTCCTCACTCTTTTTTTCTTGATCCGTCTGGCTAAGGTTAATCAATCTTATCGATCTTTTCAAAGAACCAGCTATTGGTACATTGATCTTCTGTATTTTATTTTTTAGTATCTATGTCATTTATTTCTTTTCTGATCTTTTGATTCTTTATTGATTAAGGAATTACATATGTGTCCCTACCCCTCTATTTCTCCCCATCCCCCCGCCCAAAACCCCCGCCCTCACCCCCCTACTCCCCCGTGA
>NW_006292290.1:77853-79290 GCF_000327345.1 Myotis davidii | reverse complement strand
TGGGAGTTCCATTTTTTAGTTTTTTTGAGGAAACTCCATACTGTTCTACACATTTATTAAGTCCACAGTGGCTGCACCAGTCTGCATTCCCACATGTAGTGTAAGATTGGTCCTTTTTCTCCGCATCCTTGCCAGCACTTGTCATTTGTTGATTTGTTGATGATAGCCATTCTGACAGTTGTGAGATAGGACCTCTCACAACTGTTTTGATTTGCATCTCTCAGATGATTAGTGACTTTGAACATGTTTTCATATGTCTCTTGGCTTTCATTATGTGCACTTTTGAAAAATATTCATTTAGGTCCTTTGCCCATTTTTTGATTGGGTTATTTATCTTCCTTTTGTTAAGTTGTATGAGTTCCCTGTAAATGTTGGAGATTAAACCGTTAATGGAGATGACATTGGCAAATATGTTCTCCCATGCAGTGGGATTTCTTGTTTTGTTGATGGTTTATTTTGTTGTGCAGAAGCTTTTGATTTTGATATAGTCCCTTTGTTTATTTTCTCTTTAGTTTTCATTGCCCTAGGAGCTGTATCCGTGAAGATATTGTTTCAGCATATGTCTGAGATTTTGCTGCCTGTGGATTCCTCTAGTAATTTTATGCTTTCCTGTCTTACATTTAAGTCCTTTATTTTTGTGTATGCTGTAAGTCGGTAGTCTAGTTTCATTCTTTTGCATGTATCTGTCCAATTTTCCCAACACCATTTATTGAAGAGACTGTCTTGACTCCATAGTATGCTCTTGCCTTCTTTGTCAAATATTAATTGACCATAGTGTTTTGGGTTGATTTCTGGGTTCTCTATTCTATTCCATTGGTCTATATGTCTGTTTTTGTGCTAGTACTAGGAAGTCTTGAGAACAGTGGCTTTGTAATACAGCTTGATATCTGGTATTGAGATTCCACCTATTTTGTTCTTCTTTCTCAATATTGCTGCTGCTATTTGGGTCTTTTTTTATTCCAGATAAATTTTTGGAGAGTTGATTCTAGATCTCTGAAATATGCCTGTGGTGTTTTATTTTTTATTTATTTTTTTTATTTTTTTATTGCTTAAAGTATTACAAAGGACATTACATATGTGTCCTTTTTTATCTCCACCCTTGACAATCCTCTGGCCTCTCCTATCCCCCAGTGTCTTATGTCCATTGGTTATGCTTATATGCATGCAGACATGTCCTTCGGTTGATCTCTTACCCCTGTCCCTCCTGCCCCCCAACCCTCCCCAGCCTTCCAAATGCAGTTTGACAATCTGTTTGAGGCTTCTCTGCCTCTGTATCTATTATTGTTCAAAAGTTTATAATAGTCTCTATTATCCATGAATGAGTGAGATCATGTGGAATTTTTCCTTCATTGACTGGCTTATTTCACTTAGCATAATGCTCTCCAGTTCCATCCATGCTGTTGCAAATGGTAAGAGTTCCTTCTTTTTTACAGCAGC
>NW_006292290.1:71480-75195 GCF_000327345.1 Myotis davidii | reverse complement strand
GATGCTTGGTATGATTTCAATCTTAATTTGGGGAGACTTTGTTTGTGACCCAATATGTGGTCTATTTTTGAATCTGTCCCATGAGCATTTGAGTAGAATGTACATTCTGTGGCTTTGGGGTGAAGTGTTCTGAAGATGTCAATTAAGTACATCTGATCTAGTGAGTCATTTACGATTGCTGTTTCTTTGCTGATTGTTTGTCTAGAGGATTTATCCAGTGATGTCAGTATTGTATTAAAGTCCCTTACTACGATTGTATTGTTGTTGATCTTTCCCTTGATATCTTCCAGGAGATTTTTTATGTATTTGGGTGCTCCTGCATTGGTTGCATATATGTTTACCAGGGTTATATCTTCTTGTTGTATTGGTAACCAATTAAAAAAATAAAATCCTGTTTTAAAAGAAGTAATCCTAATGATTTGAGGTAGACGATGTTATCAGATAATCTATTAGGTATAAGATACAAATAACAAGACTGAGGGAATGAAAGCACTGACTTGAAATTACCTTCCTTTAAATTCATGTGGAAAATAAAGAACACTTTTTCCTATTCAAAGTTCTAAGCATGAAATCCAGGTATGTCATTTCATGGACTTGCTTCTTTAATTGGAGATGAACTCGGAGCCAATGCAAAGAATCCACAGCAGCAAACTACAAAGCAGTTGTCCCACGAGGAAGCCAGGAACTTTGCCTTTGATTTTTCCAGCTTGTCTAATTCCCGAATGTTCAGGATTTAGATCCTGAAAGTCCTTGTTTAGCATTTAACTAATTCTTGGTTGGTGGAAGGGGCTGGGACTGTTTCTCCACACATAAACTAATCTTTGTCATAAATCACTTTTATAATGAGAGAGCAGCTCGAACACGTCACCACGTCTTCCCTGTTCTCCAAATCTTCCTTAGTGATGCAGAAGTTATCGCCACAAGGGCAGGAGTAGAAATACGTCTCCAGGTCCTCATAATATTGGAAGTCCTCGATTTCCACCTTGCCGTGAAACACCCCCATTGTTCTGGGGCCTGATAGGGGCCCCCACCAGCCGAAACCCACCCGGGTTGATCTAACTTCGAGGACGCTGGCCCCAGCCAGGTGTAAGCCACCACCTGCCTATGGTGTTTTAATGGGAGTGCATTAAATCTATAGATTGCTTTGGGTAGTATGGACATTTTAATGATGTTGATTCTATCAATCCATAAACATAGTGTGTTCTTCCAAATATTTATGTCTACCTCTATCTGTTTTTTCAGTGTCCTGTAGATCTCTGAGTACAGGTCTTTTACTCCCTTAGTTAAATTTATACCTAGGTATCTTAAAATTAAGATCTGGTGTGATGGTAAATGGGATTGTTTCTTTAGTTCTCTCTTTCTGTAAGTTCACTATTGGTATATAAAAATGCCATAGATTTATTGGCCTTAACTTTGTATCCAGCTATATTGCCGAATTCATTTATTAAGTCTAATAATTTTTTGATGGAGTCTTTAGGGTTTTCTATCTACAGTATCATGTAATCTGTGAATCATGACAGTTTTACATCTTGTCTTCTTTTCCAACTTGGATACCTTTTATTTCTTCTTCTTGTCTAATTGCTATGGCTGTCACTTCCAGTACTATGTCAAAGAGGAGTGGTGAAAGTGGGCATTGCTGTCTCATTCCTGTTCTCAGGTGAAATAGTTTATCTTTAGCCCATTGAGTATGACGTCAGCTTTAGGTTTTTCATATAACGCTTTTATTATGTTGAGGCATGATCCCTCTATTTCCATTTTTTCTGAAGGTTTTTATGAAGAATTGGTGCTGGATTTTGTCAAATGCTTTTTCGGCATCAGTTGATATGACTCTGTGATTTTTATCTCTATTTCTTTATGTGATATATCATGTTTATTGATTTGTGGATATTGTACCTTCCTTGCATCCCTGGGATAAATCCTTCTTGGCCATGGTGTATGATCTTTCTGATGTAATGCTGGATCGAATTTGCTAGAATTTTGTTGAGGATTTAGCATCTATATTCAGGAGAGATATTGGCCTGTAATTCTCTTTCTTTGTGTTGTCTTTATCTGGTTTTGGTATTAAGGTGATGCTGGCTTCATAGAATTAGCTTGGAAGTGTTCCTTCCTCTTGAGGTTTTTGGAACACTTTGAGAAGGATAGGTTTTAGTTCTTCTTTGAATGTCTGGTAAAATTCCCCCTGTGAAGCCATCTAGCCCATAGCTTTTGTTTATTGGAAGCTTTTTGATGACTGCTTCAATTTCCTTCGTAGTTATCAGCCTACGGAGATTTTTAGATTTTTTCTGATTGAGTTTTGAATGTTTGTATTTTCCTAGGAATATATCCATTTCATCCAGGTTGTCTAGTTTGTTGGAATAGAGTTGTTTATAATATTTTTAACAATCCTTTGTATTAAAGTGGGGTCTGTTGTTATTTCACCTCTTTATTTTCTGATTTTGTTTATTTGGGTCTTCTTTCTTTGCTTCTTTGTGAGCCAAGCTAAAGTTTCATCAATCTTGTCTAGCCTTTCAAAGAACCAGCTCTGGGTTTCATTGATCTGTTGTATTGTTTTGTTTTGTTTTTTTGTCTCTCTGTCATTTATTTCTGCTCTGATCTGATCTTTATTATCTCCTTCCTTCTGCTGACTCTAAGCTTTACTTGTTGCTCTCTTTCTCATTCTTTAAGTTGTAGAGTTAGATGATTTACCACCATTTTTTCTTGTTTTTTTTTGAGGTAGGCCTGTAGAGCTATAAACTTCCCTCTCAGGACTGCTTTCAGTATGTCCCATAGATTTTGGATTGTTGTGTTTTCATTGTCATCATTCATTTTCAGGATGTTTTAAATTTATTCTCTGATCTCTTTGGTAACCCAATCATTGTTTAACAGCATGCTATTTAGCTTCCAAGTGTGAATTTTTTTTTATTGTAGTTTATTTCTAATATTATGCCATTGTGGTCTGAGAAGATGCTTGATATGATTTCAATCTTCTTGAATTTGAAGAGACTTTTCCTGTGACCCAATATGTGATTTATCTTTGAAAATGTCCCAGGTGCCCTTGAGAAGAATGTATATTCCGTGGCTTTGGGGTGAAATGTTCTCAAGAGGTCAATTAAATCCATATCAACTAGTGAGTCATTTAGGATTGCTGTTTCTTTGCTGATTTTTTGTCTAGAGGATTTATCCAGTCATGTCAGCGGGGTATTAAAGTCTACTGTATGATTGTATTGTTGTCGCTCTCTCCCTGCATATTTTCCAGGAGTTTTTTAAATGTATTTGGGTACTTCTCCATTGGGTGCATATATGTTTACCAGCATTATATCCTCTTGTTGTATTGATCCCTTTAGTATTATGAAGTGGCCTTCCTTGACTCTTGTTTGGGCCTTCACTTTGAGGTCTATTTTATCAGATATAAGAATTGTTACCTCAGCTCTTTTTTCATTTCCATTTACCTGAAAGGTATTTTTTCATCCCTTCACTTTCAGCCTGTGTGTGTCCCTTGTTCTGAAGTGGGTTTCTTGTGAACAGCATATATATGGGTCATGCTTTTTTTTTTTTTAATCTATTCAGCCACACAATGTCTTTTGATTGGAGCACTTAGTCCATTTAAGTTTAAAGTTATTATTGAAAGGAACTTGTTTGTAGCCATTTTTATTTTTGTGCCTGTATTCTTTCTTAGCTTTTTATTTCTTCTTTTTACAGCATCCCTTAAGCATTTTCTGCATTGCTGGCTTGTCTG